>NW_021319496.1:719402-727052 GCF_001605985.2 Dendrobium catenatum
TGGATTGCAAAGAGTGGGATGACTATTGCATGGGATGGTGAATGTGTAAAAGGAGATCCCAAAACATGAGAGGAGATGTAAAAGTTGATGAATCAATAAAGTAAACGTATAGAACAAGAGGTAAATCAATCCTCACTAAAGGAGTGAGATTGAGTTGTCACAAACTAAACTCTAAGGATTGGATTGCTAAACTTCCTCCAACAAGAAGATAACTTATGAACATTTCATTCCTCCGCAAATTCCTACACTTCATTTTACATCATTCATATATAGACATTATATCGAAAAGAAAATAAAAATTGTATAGAAGATAGAGAGACAATAAACTAATGGGGATGGTTTGAAGGAATCAAGGGGGACGAACCACTCTCCATACAGGCCTTTTGGAAATTTAAAAGGCCACTTCAATTTCCTTTTGCATGAACCTTGGGAGAGTAATAAGAATGTTGAGAGCCTTGATCCTTGAGTTTCTTTGTTGGCCAGCCAAAAGATTTGAATCCATGCATGGGTTGTTTTTTTAGCTTAGTTTGCATTTGATGAAATTTGCATGGTTTAGAATGAAGTTGATGGTTGCATGGCCACTTTTGCATGTCGAATACATCTCAACTTGTAATTTCAGTGAAAATACATAACTAAATTGAAATAGAAATTCTAGAAATTTATTTAAATTATGCATGCATGATTTGATACATTTGTCATGACAAGATCATCCATTTAACTTTGACTTTTTCTTTGAACTGTAGAAAAGTTCCTCAAAGTTTATTATCTTGTTTGAAATTGGTCTCTTCACTTGCATTCAACTAACCCCTCCATCTTAAAATGGCTATGATTTTTTTAAGTTGCATAAAAGGTTGAAGAGGATCAACCTGCACATGTGGCTCCTGCAAGGGAGTGAATTAAATTTTTTGCAAGTACTTACTATTATTGGGGAAGTAATAGAAGCATATTGACCTTGAATTGCAATTGCAGGAGGTTTGTTTGATATTTGATAAGTTATATTTAAGGCAAGGTTACTGGCAATGGAGAGAGTGTCAAGCATTCCTTTTATTAGTTATGATGAAGGAATTCCTTCAATGGAATCAGAACACTATCAAAAAAGTTGTACTTGGAATTTCATTTTGTTAAGCAAAAAAATTCATTTGATTATTGTACTCTCTCGTCATCATGTGGCCGACCCCACATAGTAGGATAAAGGCTAGTTGTTGTTGTTGTAGTATTCTACTTCCTCATCAAATTGAATGTATCTCTCATGCTGTTAAATGATTGATGAAGGGCATACTTGAATTTCTTAATGGGTATCAGCTAACTTGCACAATGAATGAAAGCTCAGGAATAAATTTTGGTGGTGTATGCTCCTTTATCAAGCAATAAGAATAACCACTAACAAATAATTTTCTTACCAACCTTCTCAATTGCTAAAGCCAACTTCTTGATGAAATGTTGCTATACCTTGTGTCCTTGTTATTTCCCGTGTTTGCTTTGATACGTTGATACTAAATTGATGGAGTGGTAGGTGATGGAATTATCGAAGATAGATGACTATTTTTATTTGGTGTAGTCTTGATGAAAGGAAGCTAAAGGATGTGCTTTTGGCTTGGATTGGCTTAGAAAGGATGGGACTTTTATAGGTGCTTAGAACTATGTAGAAGAAAATTGCTAATAGGGTAGTTTTGTTTGGAGTTTGAGATATGTTGAGGGTTGAGGTGATTATTTGCGAGGATTAGGAGAGCGAGAGGGCTCGATTATTAGTAGTTTAGGATGTGATTAGATGGTAGGAATGGTGCGTAGAGTTTGAAGACAAGCGATATGGAGTGCGGGGCTTGTGAGGGGTGGTGGGAGCTGGTTCAGAGTTTATGGAGATGGGAGATTGAAAGCTTACAAAGAGTGGGAAGATTTTTGCATGTACTGACATGGGGCAGGATTTATCTCATTTTGATACTTTTGTTTCTTGATCTTATTTTATCGCCATAATTTGATATTGACTTGATTAGTGCTCTTGATTTTATTTAAATTTTATACATTAGAAATCCAATTTTTAAAAGTTAAATTACCATTACTCTCTCATTTTATGTTATTCTATATCATCACTGAATTTATCAAATTAATTTTATGATTGATTGGGTTTTAATTCAAGTATTGCTATTTGCATGTACTTATGTTAAGAAAGGTAGGGGTAGACCTAAAAAGACTTGGTTAGAAAATATTAGGAATGACCTTTCTTTATTAGGTTTAAACGAGAATTTGACTTTTAATAGAACACAATGGAGAAAAAGGATTCATATAGCCGACCCCACGTAGTGGGATAAAGGCTTGATGTTGTTGTTGTTGTTGTTGTAGTATTTAAATAATTAGTATAATATTTATTTTGAAATTAAAAATTATTTTTAAACTATTTTGAAGCCTCCTTTTGGGTGACCAGTTCATCTCTCCTATATTTATATATGTATTTACATTAAATTATTTTTAATTTAGCTTACTTTTAAATTTATATTAATATACATCTATTTAAAAGTGCTTTTAAATTATATGTATTTAAATTCCCTAATTTTGAAAGATCTTATTGATGAAATTTTAAACATATGTCATGCATGTGAACACCATTCATGGGGAAAGGATTAGTGGGTGATTGAGCTTGAATTTTTCACTAATTAAATCATTGAGTGTGGTTATCACTATTTTAGTTGTCTTTTATATGTGTAGGACACACGAGCATTTTGTTTAGGCTATCCTAGACCTAAGGAAATGATGTGTTCATGTTTTTAAGCTTTTCCTTTATGCTACCTCAAGAGTTGGTCATTGAATTTGATTCTAAACCTACTTAATATAGCGACACCCTAAGGACAATAATTAAGGACCCATCTAGTGAACATAGAAAAATTTTTAGGAGCTAGGGTAGATCCCCAATTAACATAAAACTTTTAAAACATAAACTTAGTGATATCCTAAACCTTCACAAATTTTTATTAATTTGTAGGATTCTTTATACCCATAAATTAATGAACCCTAATTTACCCCTTAATTAAGCCCCGTTAAATTTAGAAAAGTCTTATAAATTCATTTTAAATCAAAAAATTAGTCATAATACCTCTAACTCTTCATAATGTAATGCTTAATTTCTAAAAATTGAAACTCCCATAATTACACCTCAATCTGAACCTTAATATTATTTTGATTAAAATTTATCTTTTTGATATAATTAAAAACTATTAAAAATTCCATTTTTTTACCAAACACTTGAGAACATCTATTTAAGTCATTTATGACATATAGGAGTGATTCCAAGCAGTTTGGAGCTTATTTGGATTAAGACCCCAAAAAAACCCTTTATTAAACAATTTTGATAATTCATTAATTGTCCAAACTTTGAAAATTCATAACTAGTTCTAGAAAATTTAAAGTTGGGCATAATAAAAGGAATTCAACTCTAATTAATATTTAGTATTTATTAAAAATATTAGGTTTCTAGAAACTAATCTAAATCAAAAGGTCAACTCTTTGGTTAAATGTGGTTCATTAACTAGGGCCCAAAATTTCTAAAATTCATACATTTGTGTAGAAAACTCCAATTCTAGCAAACTTATAGTCTAACTACTCCCCTTAAGGCTATATATTTAATTAAAATACTAAAACCCTAAAACCTAGCCTGTTTCATATAGTGACCTTTTGGACCCCCTTAACTTAGTTGGTAGAAGGACACCAGATCTTCTAAAACTTATTAATTCAATTTAAACTTCAATGATTACTCTCATAACTATTAAAACTGAACACAAATTAAATTAATTAAAATTGATCCTAATGCATTAATCAAATTCTCCTCTTTCGGCTTTAAACAAATTCCAACATAGAGAAACTTAAACTAACTACTTGACATAGGACTTATCCATAATCCCACAAGCCTATTACACACACATAAATTTGCTAGGGAACCACTTCTAGCTCCATGATTAGGGCCAATGATTTTTACTTTTTTTGCTTTATGTGTTGTGATGCTCTTGTGTGTGGAACGTATGATTAGTTAATTTGGTTTGATCTATTCTACTGTGATTATTATAATCTTTATTTAATTATTATGCTTTATATTCCTTTCTCGTGATGTGGGTTATGTGATAGATCACCCACAGGTTAGGGGCGCTCTTATTACTAATGCTGTCTTCTTCAGGTAGCCATGCTCATACATTGCTAATAAAGACGGGGCAAAATTCATTAAGCTTTAAAACTAATTGAATTTTCTACATAGGCTTCAAAAATTGCTAAAGACCCCTCCCTAAATTTAAAAAAAAACCATGGCCAAGTTTGATTTGCAATGAGCACTTTCTTTTCATATACAACTGCTTGGGTTATTCTATATTCAACTGCTTGAGATTTTCTATTAAGATAACCTTACATGTTCAGTTTGAGTCTAGATTTTTCATTTTAAAGAAGAAATTTGTGATTTGATATCAAGTTGTGAAAGACTTCAAAAGCATGGCATGTTAAATACTAGATACCAAAAGAGAGAAAGAAATGCCTTCTCAATGGGAGTTTCTTTCTCATTTTGGTACGCTTCTGAAGGAAGATCTAGAGGAAGATGAGCCTACAAAGATGACCAGAAGGAAGACGATCTGGAGGAGTCTGATCCACTTAAAGAGGAAGACCAAAAAATTAAATGCCTTTCTTTTAAGACATGCATCATTCAATAGGATTAGAATTCTGTTTATTGTCGGTGGAGCCTGACCTCCATTACTTTTCTACAGACCCTTTGTTGTACTTATACGACTATTGTCATGGACTTTCTTTCTCTTTACTTTACTGGGTTGATTTATATTTATATGTTTACTTTGATTGCTTAATAAAAATTACATGTTTTTTCTACGTTTCATTCTTACATGTGTATGGCTTGATTTTGCTAGGCTCTTTAGGAAAAATAATTTCTACTCATGACTAAAATTTAATATTTTATGAATTTACTAACCTAGAAATCTAACAACCTAAGGAATAGCCAAAATTGTCCAGGTTCTCATGCATGTTAATACATTCTCCTCACCCTTATTATAAGTCACTTCCCCACCTACTGGTAGAGTTTGAATAATATACCCTATGAGATTGAGGTGTCGGACCTAGGGAAACACAGTCTTTTCTAAAAATTATTTTTTATAAGTCTTTTTTTCAAATCTCATGCATACTTGATTTGATACCTTTTTAACTAGCATGCATTGCATTAGAAACCAATTAAATAAAAATTTTAATTGCATTAGCTCTAGGAGAATTCACCCTACAAAAGTCCAAGGCTAATTAATTAAGAAACTTTCAAAAAATCAGCCATACTTTAAAAAAAAATTATCAACATAACCATCTTTCATAAAGACTAGATAACTTGGATTTTACGTGCCTAGGTGGTTAGCTAACATTCCGTTTTTAGCCACAATATAAGTTCATAATATATTAGTTAGGACACGGGCATTAGGGTTTAAGGCTAGCACACTAGGTGTCCTGTAGTACGCCTCATAAGAGGGTAAGTTCCCTATTCTTTAGGGACTGTAAATAGTACTTATCTATGTCATTTGGATGATGCCAGCTCCATCATTTCCCTTTGTATGCTTTGATTGAATTCTTTCCATTTTCTCCACTTTCTTCTCAGTTTCTTAGTTCCTCTGGGTGATGATCTGAGTCGTGCATATTAACTAAGCCACTTGAACCTTTCTTCCCTTTGAGTAGGAACTTCCTAGTCTTCACCCTCTGTGATAATCCCATTTTAGAAAGAATAATTTTAGATCCTTAATCGAGAGTCTTCTTAGGCTCCAGCCTAAGATGTAATTAACTAAAGGGACTTATGCCTATGTAAAATAGAACTCCACAATCAAATAAAATCCACTCAAATTGATGTATCAAGTGGGGGAAACCTATTATTTTGATCAGGTCATGCATATTATTACCCATTAGGGTGAGTTAGTGAGAGTCGCTATCCTCAATGATTAATCATATGTATGAAATGAAACTCCACCATCAAATAAACCCCACTCAAGATGATGTATCAAGTTGAGGAAACCCGTTGTTTTGATCAGGTAATGCATATTATTACCCATTAGGGTGAGTTGGTAAGAGTCGCTATCCTCAATGGTTAATCATATGTGTGATCTAAAATGCTCATCTATTATCCCTCCTACAAAGAGAGTGAAGGCTAGTAATCATCTCATCCTTCAAGATGGTACGGTTGTATACTGTTGACCTCGATTTTGCCCAGACTTGGGCATGACGGACTGAGTTGACCAAGTCAACCTTTGACTTGGTCAACCCAAGTCCTAATGGGTCAATTTTGACCCATTAAGCCCTTTTAGAGCCTAAATCATATCCAATCACTTTCATGGCTCAAACACAATACCCATTGGACCTATTTGACTGAGTTGACCAAGTCAACACGTGACTTGGTCAATCCAAGTCATAATGGGTCAAATCAACCCATTAAAATGTATTTAAATCCCTAATTAAGGCCCATTTAATGCTCTAATTTAATTCCCTTTTGATTTCAATGAAACCCACGGCCAAAACCTGGTAATCTCCCTCCTAATTGATTATAGAATTGATCTTGGTCGTTGATCTTAACCCTAGGGATTTAAATAGGAGAAATTTTGTCCAATGAGGGATCTTTTTGCTCTTTCTCTCTCTCAAGGCGATCTCAGGCTCTGGGATTTCGTGAGAGGGCTCCCACATCCTTTCTCCACCTTCCCCCATCGAATCCCGATGGACAAAGCTCGCCGGCGGCGAGATCCCGGCGAACCCGTGACCAATTTGCTTCCAGGGATTCTTCCGGCCAATCGAGGTGGTTTCGGAGCTCGAGTTCAACAAGAGACTTGTTTTAGAGGATCCCACGAGTCCAACGAGCCTAAGATCTCCTGAATCCACCGTGTGGATTGAGGTATATCACAAACCCTAGTTTAGAACACTTAGGGTTAAATAGCTTTTCATAAAGTGCGTTTTAGAACTCAAAATTTATCCCCCATGAATACTCTTCGTTGGTAGATCCTAGATGTAAAGTTTCATCTAGTTTCGTTCAGCCAATCGAGAGAAATCGACAAATAATACCTTTAAGGCTCGGTCCGGTCGTGTGCATGCATGTGATAGTGCAGGTGCCGTTGGATCCGAAGCCCGCGGTGTAGATCTGGTTGTACGCCCGCCTGGTCTGGCCTGCTGTCTACGGGATGGCCGAATCGGCCGTCTGGCTCGATCAGAGCCGTCCATCCATGAGGCGGGAGATCGGACGGCTCCCGTGAGATGCTCACGTGGATGAGTGATTGCGCGTGGGCCCCGCCGCCGCCGCAATCATTGCTAATGATTGGCGGCGGTGCCAATCATTGGCCGCGGACCGCGCCGGCCAACCAGGATGCGCCACGTGTCGCCACCTATTATTTAATATTAAAAATTAATTTTAAAGCTATTTTAACTTCCAAAATTCACAGAAAATTCATTTTTCGTCCGATTTTCGCGTACAATACCTCGTTTTGTTCGTATTTTTATTCTCTACACCATAAAAATTTTTTTTATAAAAATAATTTAAATATTTTAACTTATTAATAAAACAGTAAAATTCATTTTTTATTTATTTATTCAAATAATTATTAGTATATTAGTATTTTAATTATAATTATATTAATCATTATTTTAATAGGTTAGTTA
>NW_021319496.1:738701-786940 GCF_001605985.2 Dendrobium catenatum
ATTCGTATCGTCGTCCTCTACATGATAAAATTTTTTTTTTTATAAAAATGAGCATTGAATATTAAATTATTTTAAAAACAGTGAAATTCCTTTTTATTATTTATTCAAATAATTATTAGTATATTAGTATTTTAGTTATAATTATATTAATCATTATTTTAATAGGTTAGTTACTGTTTTGTATTTATTACTATTATTATAATTATGTTTTACTATTTTAAGGTTATTTTAATTATTTATTAATATTTTCTATAATTAGTTATCTTAATTATCTTCTAACAATATTTAATTAGTAAATTAATCTAAATCGCTAATATTTTCATTAAAAATTATTATTATATTTTCAGATTTGTTTCATAATTTCACAACTATTAGATATTATTTTATTATATTTTTAATAATTATTTCTAAAGATTATTTATTTTGAATTATTCTTTTAAACCTTTTTATTGTGTTTAAACTTCAAAAATTGATAGTTTTCCCGTTTTTAATCCGCTGTCGACGCACAAGCACCTGATTTGAATCTATTTGAATTCTACACATTCTGGAACTAGTTTTACTTAAAATTTTGGATTCGTATGCAATATATTTTCAAAAAACCAGTTAAACTCTTTTAAAAACTATTTAATTATCATATTCCTTAAAATTTTGAAATTGCGTAACTTTCTCGTTCAGTCGGATCTTAGTGCACAAAGCAACCTTGTTTTGGGCTGTTATTTGATAATTTCTGCCACAGTTTGAAACAATTTTTAGATAAAAGTTATGTCTGTATTTGCTGTTATTTCAAAAACAGTGAATGGACAATATTTTAAAATACTATTTTTATTATATTTAAACTTCGGAAAATCATATCTTCGACGTTTTAAGTCGGATTTTGACGTATAACCCCTCGTTCTTTTCAGAAAAATTGATTTATTATTTTGACTAATGGATTTCAGTTGGTTGATTTTGTTTTTCTGACATAGTTTCTGCTTGATTTGATATATTTGGGTATTTAATATTTTTTTATAATAATAATATTAATATTTATTTTCAAGATACAAACTTATTTTCAAATCACTTGAGCCTTCGTTAGGTAGTCAGGGGTCCTCCCATATATCTATTCATTATAATGATTATTTTTAATTATCTATTTTTCCTAAAAATCTATTTAGTTTTAAGTATTTTAAAGTATTTAAAACTGTATATACTTTAAATCCTTTATTTTGAGAGATTCGTTAGTCGATGAAATTTTAGACATAAGTTCTAGATATGAAGAGCAATCATGGGGGAGTGGGTTAGTGATATTGGTGAGTCCCAATCATTCACTAATCCGTTCTTTAGGTGTCTGTTCTTTTATTTTAGTAGATTGCATGTGTAGGTCGCACACGGCACTTAGTTAGGCTCTCCTAGACTAAGGACATGGTGTGTTTATTTCATTTTTTGTACTCCATGCATTTATTACCTTGAAGGGTTAGACTAAACATTACTTTAAACTCCTACAACGTAGTGACACCCTAAGACAAAATTAAGGACTTTAGCGAACTTAGAAGTTTTCTAGGGACTAGGATAGACCCAGAACGACATGAAAACTACAACACTTAAACTTAGTGACATCTAAAACATCAGGAATTTTCTAGATTTTTTAGGAGCTTTTAGAGCCCTTAGTAGCAACCATAATTAACCTGCTAATTAAGGCCCGAGACCTTTCAGAAATTACAATAAATACATCTTAGGTCAGAAAATTACCCATAATACCTCAAACTGACCAGAATTTAATCATTGACTCTAGGTGACCCTTAATTTGACCATAGGTGGAATTACCCATTTTGCCCTAATATTCATTAAAATTATAAAAATCTCAAATCTTCTCCAAACACTTGGAACACTTTTTTCTGGTTCATTCCATGACCTTTGGAGTGTATTCCAATCAGTTTGGAGCTGATTTGGAGAAAAATAATAAAAAAGCCCTTTAGAAATTTTAGAAAATCCCTTAAATACCCGATCTTTAAAAATCCATACTAATTGTAGAAAATTCCAAATTAGGTAAACTCACTTGCATTAGACTCCAATTAAGGCCTAGTATTTATTGAAAATTTTGGGTTTCCATAAATTGGCTTTGATTAGAAAGTCAACTTTTTGGTTAACCGTAGTTCATTTAGGGCCCAAAACTTAGGAAATTCATAACTTTGCCTAGAAAACTCCGATTTCAACCTACTGTTTAACCGCTAACTACTCGTATTAAGGTCTAGTATTTTCCTAAGGTGATAGGAATCCCAGACTATCCTTTTTTTTATAGTGACTTTTTGGACCCCTAGCTTAGTTCTTAGGAGGACCTAGACTCCTTCAAAATTGATTAATATAACTTTAACTTCAACATCATTACTCTAAGCTCCTAAAATGAACAATAAACTGAAATAATTAAAATGGACTCTAATTCACTAATATATTGAATTCCAACTAAAAACATCCTTTTCAAACCCCCAACAAACCTGAACTATAGAATAACTTTAACTAACTATCCTGCTTATGACCTATCCAAATCACACCAGCCTTACACACACATAGAATTGTTTGCTAGGGCACCACTTCAAGATCTAGTTAGCCGCTGGGTTTTACTTTTCTGTGTGTGCCGGAGCTTTCGTGGATTTTATTGCATTGCTGTTGAAATGAATTGGTGTGTTTGCTTACTATTATTGCACTCTGTATGTGATGGCGCTAAGATACCCCTAGGTAAAAGCGTAGATATATATATATTTATATATAAAATTATATATATATATATTGTTCTTCGTGCAGGTGTCCATGCTCAAGCTAATAAAAGGGGGGGCCATATTATATTTTTTAATATTGCTTATGCAGGTGCTTGCTCAGCCCCCCTAAATAAATGAGGGCTAAATTAATAATTATATGCAAAGGTGGAGACTGCTTAGCCCTCAAAATTAAGAGCATGGCTTGGCAGAGGGTCAATGGTGTTAGCATTTCTTATATTTTTTATATATATTATTATATATATATATATATAAACTGCTTGAATTTTTATTAGGATAACCATGCAGGGAGTCTAGAATTTCTTTTTCAATGAATTAAAATTTATTTGTAATAATTGTTAAGAGTTTGTGGAAACAACTTTTGAGTGGATATTCTTATCCAGCTCGGATTCTAAAAGAAGAATGTTGGCAAATTATTTTCATGGCTTTATGTTTGGATATAGACAAACACTATCTCTCTTGACTACTTGTTGCTTCTAACTTTTCAGGAATCGAAGATCGGACGATCAAGAGGAAGCAAGTCCGGATACGCATAGGTTTAGGGTTGAGTCAGTCTGTATTTTATTTTTTTCACTCTTTGAGTCTTCTTGTAATAATCAAAAGGACTGATGCTAAGTAACCCTTCACACACACACTCTAGAGAGCTTAGAAACCTCGTTTTTGACCACAATCGCGCCGGCCGATATTTATATCGTCCGGGACATCGGCTTAAAACAGAAAGTCTAAATTAGATTGCTTTATTAAGGCAGCCGACATTAACTATCGGCCTGGACGATCGTGTATCGGCCAGGACGATAAGCTCAAAATAGAAAGAGATAGCCGCCTTTAGACAGTTTAAGGCCATACTAAATTTTTAAATTATCGGCCAGGCCGATTCCAGGACCGGCCTGGGACGAAATTAACCAAAATTATGCCTTAAATGCGACCGGAATCAAGGGAGTTAATTAAGGAGATGATACGATCATTATCGTCCAGGACGATCGTGAGAATGGCACTGGACGATCAAGCCAAATTACAATCAGCAGGAACTGTCCCAGGGCTATGCTCCAGGATGATTAACTCTTAATTTGAACTAATCGGCCAGGACGATCCTGAGATCGCCTGGGACGATCAAAGCCAAATTACAATCGGCCAGGACTTTCCCAGGGCTATTGCTTCAGGATGATTTAACTCTTATTTGAACTATATCGGCCAGGACGATCCTGAGATCGGCCTGGACGATAAAGCCAAATTTCAAATCGTCCAGGACTGTTCCCATGGCTATGCTCTGCCGATCTTCTTGATTTTAACTAATCGGCCAGGCCGATGTCCATATCGGCCGGGACAGATAATCGGCTACTTAACAATTAATGAGCTCCTCTTGATCTTTCTATTTAAGAGCTCTTCTTCAACGTTCTGTTTTATACTCCATAACCAAAATTTAATATTTAAGTTTAAATAACATAGAAACTTAACGAATCTAGGGAATTGCCGGAACCGTCTGGGGTCGCATGCATATTACTGCATTCTTCTTTCCTTGCTATAAGACATCTCCCTACCTGCGGGTAGAGTCCGGATAATCTGGCCTATGAGGATGAAGTGCCGGACCTAGGGAGACCCAGTCTTTTCAAAAAATTATTTTTTTATAAGCCTGTTTTTAAAGTCCTATAGCATTCATGAGCTGACAATTCAACTAGCATGCATTGCATTAGTAACCAATTAATTAAAATTTTAATTGCATTAGCTAGGAGCATTTGACCCACATAAGTCCAGGACCACTTAGGAAACTCTCTAGATGTCGGTCATATTTCTAAATAACTGTACCACCCACCCATCTTTCATAATTGGCTGGACAGTATGGTTTTAAAGCGATTAGGTGGTTAGCTGGCTCCCCCATCCAGGCCAAGATAAGTCCAGATCTTTGCATCGCATTAGCTAGGACACTGGTCTTAGTGTGTGTCGAACACTAACTCCAACCTAGATTTAGGATCCGAGGCTACTATATTCGGTCTCGTAGTATGCCTTAAATAGTAGGTAGGTCTCTTTTTTTCAGGGACCCTAAATCCTACTTATCCGCATCACAGGATGACGCCACCTCCATCTTTCTCTCACGCATGTGATTGATTGCTTGTCTTTCTTTCTCCAGTTTCTCTCTAGTACCCTAGAGCCTCCGAATGCTGGTATGAGCCACGCATGTTGACTGAGCCTTTTTGAGACCTTTCTTTCCTTTGAGTAGGATTTCCTAGTCTATACCCTTGTGCTAATCCCAATTTGGAAAAGATAATGTATGATCCTTAATCGAGAGTTTTCTCGGGCTCCGGCCCGGGATGTAATTAACCACGGGGGCTTACGCCCGTGGAAAACTTGGCCCCGCAATCTACTTTACCCCACTAGATCTCTCGTATCTGGTGGGGGAAACCCGTGACTAGGTCGTGTATATTGCTACCCATCGGGGTGTGTTGGCGACAGCCTTTATCCCCAATGGTCAGTCGTATGCACGATCCAATCTGCCCTTCCATCGACCTGATCGTGTCGAGTGTAGAGGTCTGCGATCGTTTTGTCCCACAGGGATAGTACGGCCGTACCCTCTGCGTTCGTACCCCATGAGCGGTGCTTCTTCGGAGGTCCACATATACCCTCTACACTCTGTTCCCCATCCAGTGGTACCTTTTTAGAGGTCTACAGGTTTATGGTGACCATGGTGGGACTCGTTTCTCTCTCAATCTTTAGATCCTATATTATTCTTTCTTTTATATACTATAGGATTAGTACTCCTTAGATTATGTTCATCTTACTCTCATAGAGGGTCTTCCTTAGTCAGGTTTCTTTTTTAGCTAGGGTTTCTCCTAGCTATGGTCCCTTTACTTCTGGTCTACTATGCCATTCTATCACTTACCATTTCTCTTCTTCTCTCTTAACATCAATTCTAACTAATATGTTCAAATTCTTTTGTTCTTTTTTTAATAGTAGTGTCATGGCTTCCTGTGCTTCTTTTATGACTTTTATTTTGGCTCAAATGTATGGGTGACTCTCCTTGAGTCACTACTTGCTAGTCTATCTGTTGGAGGGATCACTTTTGGTTCCTTTACTGACTCGACTTTCATAACTTTTGGTGGGCCAACCTCGACTGTGGTAGACACTTTCTCCCCTCCCCAAAGGATAGGACGCGTGGGTATGCACCCCTTTGGATGACCAGAAACTCGGTGGATAGCCCAGGTATCAACTCATCCCACTCTCATTTCTGTACAGCTAATGCACCTGGTGGTTAGGCAGCTAGTGCCTAAAACCCTCCCAATTCCCTCTACCCATCTTGCGGTTAGGCAACCAATGCCTACCTCACCTGTTGTGTAGGATACTTTGGCCGCTCAGTGTTGGGAGCCTATTTTTAGTCCTCTTGTTGTTTCAGTGAAGGCTTCTCAAGTTTGGGTTTCCCCTTCTTCCTCTTGGAAGAGGGGTGCCCAGGCCAAGCCCCTCTCTCCTTCTTCCCATTGGGTTTCTGTGTTTTCTTGGCTCTCTCATCTTAATACCATTGAGCAAACCCCGATGCCTCCTTTAGCTCATGTTCCCCCAGTCCCCCACGCAATAGGTTCAGGTGTACCCTCATCCTCTACCTTCAGCCCTATGAGAAGGGCATAGAGGAATAAAAATAGAAGACTTTATTTGGCTGTGTCTGAGGTAGATATATAGTGGATGGCAGAGGTAGTGGCTCACCAAGAGCCTATTCTTAGGAGAGTGGTCCATATACAGTGGGAGTCACGACTAGTTTCAGTTACACCTACCCCAGATGTTGCTATAGCACTTGAGATAGAAGTAGTCCAGGGAGAATGCTTCTCTCCACTATCACATATTGGTGATGAGGAGGATGTCACTGGTATTATGGTGACCCCTCCTGTTACCACTACATTACCCTAAGCTAGTTTCCCAGGGACTATGCTGCCCGAACCCTCTCTTGAATGATTTAGAGCATAATTTGCCTAGTATGAGGTTGAGGCCTATCAGTCAGGAGAGGTTACTTCGTTAGATCTATCGATCATCTATTCAATTATAGAGGTAGACTTTGAGGTAGATTTATAGGTGGTAGAGAGGATAGCCACCCGAGCAGCCTATTAGTTCAGTTTCTTCAGTCCGCCATAGATGGTTTCTACGAGGGTTGGACGACCGCCATATCATCATAGACAAAGATATTAGTTAAATTCTATTTGACCTCATATCAAATAAGTAGTTATGGCCCCACAACAGTTAGTTACTCATAGTAGATCCCCCCGCAGCAGGGGGGTTTGGAGATGATGACAGGCGGACACCCTTATCTGGACAGTGCAGTCATTAGTGGCAATTGAGTAGATGGAGATATTTTTTCCTTCAACTTTGGGGTAGCCTTAATTATTTTTTTAGATGAATGTTATAATTCATCCTGAGGGTTCACCAGGTTGGGTAGAGGTAGTTTTAGTTCCTAGCACCCATAGGATCTCTTCCTTTATGGGTCCGTATATTGAGGCACTTCATTAGACCGTATTCGAGATGGTCATACTTGAGGATGAGTCAGATGGAGACTTACTAGTGAACTGATTTTATGTTATTACCTGATGAGGCCACTCAAACGAGTAAAGAGAGCCCAACAAAGATGATGAGTAGGGGGTGGGTCTCCCATTTTAGTTTATATATATGCTATAGTTTTGCACCTTCAGACTCAGATGGCAAAGATGGCCAGAGTTATGGTGGTGATGACCGTGTAGTTGATAACTTTGGGAGCAATGTCCCAAATGATGGGAGTAGGCACTCTTACTACATTTATGGGATTAGCTAGTAGTACCAAAAGAAGCACCAGACCCCGTAGGAGTGAATAGGGTCCAGCGAGTAGCCCCCGGGCCACCTATAGTAGATACTTTTACTTCCCCAGTTCAGAGTCAGTTGGCATAATCATCAGCATGATAGATTCAGTACTTGATAGCCAAGTAGGTTGAGCAGGCCATTTCCTCCAATAAATTTGGAGAGGTTATTAGCAGGGGGAGATTCTACCTAATTGAGTACGAGATGGAGCCCTACCTCCTAATTTTTTTCTCCCACATTTCATATTATTTAATAGGGTTAGGAACCCAACGCAGTATGTGGCTTAGAACTGGGCCGTATATTGTAACATTTCGGGGAATGATGCCCTAATGTTGAGACTTTTTATCAGGAGTTTAGTTTTTTTTTTTTAAATTCAAATAGCATTAATGAAAGGAAACTAATTACAATAAATAGAAACCTCACATTCCTTCTTTAACAAGCTAGACATTTTAGAAGGAATGTCGGCAAAAGAGAAACTATCAAAGCAAAAATCGTTGCTTAAAGCTAAAGTAGCACAACCATCCGCTACTTTATTACAATCTATATGAATATGATTAAAAAATTCCTTATTAAAATCATTGAGGAATAAGAGATCTTTGTCATCCCATGTGTTTAAGTGCCATTTAAGCTTATTCAAAGAATTTTGAATAAAGTTGATGATATTTATGTTGTCATCTTCAATGATGACGCCTTTAGCTTCCAACATCCAAGGTTGTATGAATTACTTTATAGTTAAAATAGCATCTAATTCAAGTTGAGAAATATCCCACTGAAGTTTCTTCTTTTTGAAAGCCAACAATAACCTTCCTTTGTGGTCTCTAAATACACCTCCAATTCTGGCTTGATTTTTCTTCAATAAAGATGCATCAACATTTATTTTCATCCAATCTAAAGGTGGGGGTGCCAAGCATTAGTAAACTCCCTTAGGAGAATAGCACCCCAGTTATCTAGATTTTGGAAGAAATTTTGCTTTGCCAAAAACAGAACATTAGCTGCTACATAGGAACTAAAAGAAACGGAATTACCATGAACTAGCTAATTTTTGTTTTTCCAAGATAGAAAGATTGCTGCAAGGTAAATTTTCACCATGTTTGGGAAACGAGATGAGTGTCTTCTTAGTTTTTCAAGGCAACTATCAAGTGATTGGAATACTGGAATAAAGAAACCCCATTCTCTTAATCTGAGAATGATTTCTTTTATAAATTTACAATGAACTATTATATGCTCAAAGTTCTCTACCATCTAACAACCTTTTGGACATTGATCATTTTGGCTTAAATTTCTATATTTGAGAAATTTAAAATTTGGAATAGCAAATTTGCTCATCCTCCACAAGAAAAGTTCAACTCTCGGGTTCAATTTTAAACCTCTTATCCAATCAGTAAAATCACAGTCTTGCTCCTTAGAAAGATACTTTAATGATTCTTCATAAGCCATAGCAGTTATAGTCTTACCATTGTGACTATAGATGGTTTCCAAATAGTCTTCTCCAGCTTCATGATCAATTTTGACTTGTAGAATCAGCATAATGAGATCTTCAATAAAGAAATTCTGTAACAAAATTTTATTCCAAGAGCCATCAGCCAGAATAAACATATCGAGATTAATGTTATTTAAATCTACACAAGAAGCAAGTGTTGGCGATGAGTTGAGGCATCTATCCAAGAGCCAAATGTCATTCATAACATTTATTTTCTTCCCATTAACAGCTTACCATTTAACAAAGGGTCTGAGATACTCTTCACCATTGAGCAGAATCTTCTAGGTTGATGAGCCGATTTTCTTCCCTTCAAATATATTATCACGATATTTGGTAATAATATTTCTATGTAGAAGATTGTCAGGATATTGAATGAATCTCCAAGCAAGCCTTGATCTAAGAGGTCCCATCCATTGGACAGCTTAATGTAATCCCAAGCCACCTTCATATTTTGGTTTACATAAAACATCCCAAGCAACATAGTGTAATCCCTTTTTGCCCATTCCTTTATGTCATATGAATTGTTTATAGAAATGATCAACTTGATGAAAATCTTTCTTTGGAATCATAGAATGAGTTGATAAAAAACTGGGTAAGGTTAGGAGAGAAGCTTTATCCAGAGTGATCTTACCAACCATGGAAAGATGCTTGCTTCCCCAAGCATTTAACCTTTCTAAAATAAGGTCTATCATACCTTGAAAATCAAATGTTCTAAGTCTTCTTAGAGCCATTTTAACACCCAGATAAATCATCTCATTCACCACATTGAAACCTAACTTCTTCTTTATGTGTTTCTTCATTGGAAGCTTCACAGCCTTCCCAAATAAAATCTGTGATTTGGATGCCTTGATTCTTTGTCCAGACCATGCGGAAAAATCTGATACAATGGTTTTTCAGTTCTTGAGCTGCTATTAAAGATGCTTGGGAAAATATTAATACATCATCTGCAAACAAGAGATGTTTAATTCTCTGGTTTTTGGGTGTTAAACTAACTCCCAAATGCTGCCCTCTTTGGTTAATCGCATGGGAAAGTAGATAAAAACACATTATGAACAACTAAAGAGATAGTGGGCAGCCTTGATGATGCCCACTTCCAACTTTGATCCAACTGGATAATCTTCCATTTAAGATGAATGAGAATATGACATTCATAACACATTCCATGATAATTTTGCAAAAAGAAATAGGAAATTCATAAGTCTGTAAAACTTGATGCAATATTGGCCATCCCATGCTATCAAATGCTTGTTCCATATATAATTTTATTGCCATCAAGCCTTTCTTTTCCTTTGAGGTCCTGAATTTGTTGAAGATTTCTTGAGCAAGCAAGCAAAGTTCAAACATAGATCTCTCGGGGATGAAAGCAATTTGTTCTTCAGAAATGAGTTTGGAGATACATAGCTTTATTCTATTGACCAGCATGGTTGTAACCAACTTATAAGTGGTTTGACAGAAGCTAATTGTTTTGAAATTAGAAGGCACCGTGGGATGTTTCACTTTTGGGATTAATACTATCAGAGTATCCTTCCATTCATCTCTCATATTTCCATATTTGAAGATGATCTCAATAGCTTTCCAAGTAGATTCTTTAAAAATATTCCAAAAGAATTGAAAGAATGATGGAGTAATCCCATCCAAGCTAGGGGATTTGTTTCTACCTTGCTGGAAAACTATAGTTTTTAGTTCATCCTAGGTGAAATCACTGCTTAGGAATTTAATATTCATGGAGTTAAGCTTTTTGTCTTCAGGGAAAATTGGCCAACCTTCTAAAATACAATTTCTCGACTGCCATTTTTCCTTCCAAAAATTTCTGGAAAACAGTTGAAATCTATTCAAAATCTTTCACCAAGACATTTTCATCATTCTTGATTTGTCTAATAAGATTCCCATTCCTCTTTGCTGATGCAAATATATGAAAGAAATTTGAGTTTACATCTCCTTCTTCTTTCCATCTCACCTTGTCTCGTTGGTTCCACCATGTAGCAAGTCTTCCCAAAGTTATGTTTAATTCATGCACCTTAAATCTGAGTAGCTTTAGCTTTTCATCTGTCAGCCCACCTAGAGAGGCTTCTTCCAATTGGAGATCAGCTATCTCCTTTTTTAAATTTTCTTTTAGTGAATTTATGCACTTGCACTTGTTCTTGCTCCAGAAGAAAAGGGAACTCAAGGATCTTTTAAGCTTTCTTTGTAATACATTCATCTCATTACCATAATTAGTCTTCTTCCAAGCATTAGAAGCAATACTTTTTGCCATTGGATATGATTTCTAGGTTTCTTCAAATCTGATAAAATGAGTTTGTACTGTGCATCCATCATTTTGAAAGCTATAGGGCTATGGTCGGATGCAATCCTTGCTAAATGTCTAACATGAGCCAAGGGAAATTTTTGAAGGGCAGCCGCATTGAGAAGAAATCTATCAAGTCTTTCCCATATTCATATTTCCATCCTTGTTATTGTACCAAGTGTACTTAGGACCAATAGTACCTACATCATGAAAATCATTGTTAGTCATAAACATTTTCATTTCTCGAGGACCTTTTGAAAAAAGGAACCTCTTGTCACCTCTCTTATCATCATTAGATAATAAGCAATTAAAATCTCCTCCAACAATTGAAGGAATGTCTTCTTTAGTGGCTTTTTCAAGCATCTCCCATAAACTTCTCCTCATATGATAATCCTTTTTAGCATACACAGTCCCCACCATCCAAGATCCAAACAAAGGAGATTTAAGCATCCCAATGACTGCTTGAGAAGAATGATCCATAACTTCAAAGGAAACATTATTTTTATTCCATAAAATAGTGATTCAATCTGAATTACCTTCAGTAGCATGGTGGAAGAAATCCCACTCCCTTCCAATAAATTTATCAACATCAATTCGGTCAAAGCTTGAGATTTTAGTCTCTACAAGACCAATAAAACAACCTTAATTATCTTTTACTATCTCCATGAAATAGAGGGAAGCCTCCTTCTTCTTGCCCCCCCCCCCCCCCCCTCCTTCTTCTTGGCCCCCCCACAGTTCCAGAAAATAAGGGAAGCCATTAATTCCTAGGAGGGGATGAATCCACAATATTCTTTTTAATTTTATTAACTCCTCTTCTATTCTTACTGAATGTATCCACAGGGCCCAAATCCCTTACTTCTTTAGATAACTTTAATTTTCCTGAAGTTGTCTTGAATACATTTTCACCTGTAATAACATCATTTATTATTATCGAATTTGGCTTGATTGGATTCTCAGGAGAAGTGCAAACCACAATGTTTGGTGGCAAATTCCCTGACTGAACCTATTCAGCAATAACATCAGTCTCCATAGTATCTCCCATATTTGTACCATCCAATATTTCTTCAAGGATACTGAAATTGTTTTTTAAACTTAAGCCAGAGTTGTTAGTCTCAAGTGAGTTACACTTGGCATCAGGTTCTTTACTTTGAATAGCAAAATTACTTTGTGGTCCTAATTCATCATGCATATTAGATACACCTTTTTAATGACACATCCCTACATTACTTACATTTGTAACAGGAATAAATGTCTTTTTAGAAGTGTTATTGGTAAGAGTGCATGTGTTCTTGAAATGTCCAATTTTGCCACAGTGATAGCATAGAGATGAGATCTTCTCATATTCAACCTTTTGGAATGATCTACCATGCATTCCTTCAATCCAAACACCTTTGGGTAATTTTTTTCTAAATCAATGCGAACACAAACTCTAGCATACTCCCTCTTTCCCCATTTAAATGAATTTCCATCAAGATATAAAGGAACTCCTATCATAGATGCAATTCTAGAAATATTCTGTTCATCCCAACAGTGTAAAGGCAGACATGGCATACAAATCCAAACAGGTGCTGTAAGACCTTTAAGATATTCAGGGGAGAATGAAGGGGACCATTTATCCAAACCAATAATGTTTCCTCCAATAAACCATGGACCTCCTTCCATGATTTCTTCCACAGCTTTCGGATTGGTAAAGGAACATAGTATCCAATTAAGACCCAAAGTTGTGAGATGGAAATTCCCAAATTTGGACCATTGCCTCTAAAGTTCTCTACTACAGACAGGAGAAGGGATGTTGCTTCCCAATACATTAATAATAAGTGAATTCCTGAAAATGTGTGAATTTACATTTTTCACATTCTGAATTCATAATCACTATAATACCATCATCAGAAAAAGGAGTTTATTTCATATTGTAGTTAAGCATAATGTGCCGGGTCTTCTTCCATGCATTAGGAAAGCTTTCCTTAGGACAAGTCTCATTGTCTTTTGTTGTAGCCTCACAACTGTTCTTCAATCCATTCTCAGTATGAACCTCTCCCTTCTTAGAATGATCCTCACAACAATTCTTATCAGCATTCCCAGATTGCAAGAAAGACTTAACGAGTAATCCAGTGCAAAGAATAGAAGAATGCTTATCATCATAATGGGATATATTGTTAATTTTGTTCTGGTTATTTGCATTTATCACTGGCCATAGGTAAGAGATTGCATTTGAACAACTGAATTTATTAACAAAAATCTTCATTTATGATGAAGAAATTTCAAAACCATTAAAATTCTGATTCAGATTTTCACTTAATTTCTGAAGTCGAGGAGTAATGCAATCAGGGCTATTCAAAATGTTCTTATCTTTACCTTCCATAATTTCAACATTCTTCTTTACAGGTGAGTCTCTAACATCTCTGATAACCAGAGGTCTTCTAGACATTTTCACATGAGCGTTGTTTGCTTCCAAGCGTAGAATCAATTGACGACGATCTTATCTAATTGGTCCATTTAATCAAGAGTTTAGTTAGGGTGGCCTTTACTTGGTATGAAGAACTCCCCAATGATTTGGTCCACACTTTTATAGAGTTAGAGCTGTTGCTTATGTATAAATTTATTAGTGTTGTGCACTAGGTCATAGTTGGATAATTAGTGGTGGCTAAACAATGCCCTCGAGAGACTCTCACAGATTACATAGTCAGATAGATGAATCTTAACCTGCAGTGTGAGTCCCATTTAAAAGAGAAGCATCCAATAGAGATTCTGTTGAAGAATATAGATGGTTCTATAACACCCTACTTAAAGTGATTCAGTATTAGAACCTTTTAGAAGTTACTGATGAAGGTTATTAGTTTGTAAGATAGCATACCCGATGTAGTCCCTCATAAGATTGAGAGTCAACCTTCATATAGACCTCAGTGGCAAGAGTCTTCAGGGGAACCCCTTCCTAGGAAAGGGGAGGTATACAGTATCTATAGGACACCAGTTAAGAGAAACAAGCTCATAATCGATTTAGCACCATCATAGTAGCCATACTCACCGGGTTAGTCAACGTCATAACCTAGAACTTCATGTAATACTCTAGAGAGTCAGCAGTACCTACAGAAGAAGCTTAATAAGGATTACCCATTCAAAACAAAAATTGTAAAAAATATTTTTAAATTCTTTATAAAGAAAATCATCTTAACATTCCTGAATAATAGTAGAGTGGAGGAGGGCGTACAAGCAAACCTCCCACTCTATTATTCCTTTCACAAACATATCGAGTATGTTATAGAGGACTACGTGTGTTCAACGACAGAGTTGAGAGGCTTATGATGAATAGGAATATACACCTACAGGATAGTGACTTAGTGCAGCCCGAGGAAAAAAAACCATTTAGATGGTTCAGATGATTTATGGTTCCAGCCACAGTGATAGACACAATAACAATCAAGGAGCAGCAGATCACCCTATGGTTTTGAGGGAGAGTGGCAGCTAGCACTCTCTCAGAAAATAAAGCAGCTGATCAAGACGGCAGTTTAAAGTTCAGAGGTAGTTTAGAGGAGGCCTTCCTAGGCCAAGTCAATAATTTTTGCTCAAGTTACTATTCCAACACCTTTTTCTCCTTCTTCTTTTATTACAGTTCCTACTGAGCACATTTCTTCTCCTTCTTTTCTATGTAATAAAAAAATTTATGAAAAATATTGTTGTAACCTCATAAGGGAAGACAAAGCCCCTTCAAGCACTTATGTTGAAGGACTTCATTCTCCTTTTGATTGATGATAAAAATAATAGATAGAAGAAGGTGGTTATGGCTACTTCTGGTCTCTTGTTCCTTTTACTTCTACTTCTTCTAGCCCTCGCTCTTTTCATATTTTATATACTTCTTATGATATGAATGATCCTATATGTGAAGATGAGTCTGAGTGTGAGGATGAACTTTTCTTTAGTATCTCAAAGGGTGTTTGTTATATGGATTCAAAAGATAAATCCGAGAAACCACTCCAGACACTCTCCTTAGAGCCATCGCAAGACATCACCATTCAACCAAGTGAATCTCCTATTAAGGATGACTCAATATAGGAAGTTCAATTACATTCATGGAAGGTCCTTCCACCCCGAATGGCTAAAAATGCAAAAGAAAAAGATAAAACATTGTTACCTGGCAGGACGATTCTACTCCTTCCTCCCAAGAGCAATCTAAATAGAAGGGTTAAGGCCCTCAATTGGATTGTTATTATAATGTATTGGATAATTTAAGAAAAATTCCCTCCAATCTTAGCATCTATAATGCTTTAATGATTTATCTTGACTTGAGAGAGACCCTAATAAAAGCACTGCATCAAGCTTTCTTAGCTTCTGATTCTGTTAGGGATGCATGTCATTTGAGAGAAATGTCATGCATTACCTTTTTAGATCATGATCTTTTTTTTTTTAGAACTTTTGAGCACAATCATCCTCTCTATGTGACTGCTGAAGTAAATGGTTATGAGATTAACAGGGTCCTCATTAACAAAGGTGCTTCAGTTAATATCCTTACCTATGAAACTTTAAAGGGCCTCTCCTAGGAAATTTGAAGCTAACTTTCGACAAGATCATGTTGAAAGGATTCAATGACCAAAACTACTATGCTCTGGGGTCTATTACCCTACCTTTAAAGTTTGGAATTTTTCTAATTTAGGTAAAGTTTCATGTGATCAAGGCTAATACTTCATACAAGGCTCTCTTTATAAGGCCTTGGCTCCATGAGAATTGAACGGTTCCTTCTACCTTGCACCAATATATGAAGTACACGAGGAATGATGTTGATTATTCCATTTCTAGAGATACTCAACCCTTTTTTGTGCATGATGTCTCTATTTATGTTGATGCTGAGCATTATATACCTTGAAAGACTCATAGACCTCTCCATGCCCAGGCACTAGTAATATTAGCTAGTGTTGTAAAGGGTCCCAAGCAGTCACGTGTATAGGGTCCTACGCAACCAATAGTTTGGTGTCCATTGTTATAAAGGTCTATATTGAGTGGGGTGTCGTTTCTTTGACCTGGTTTGATGAATTAACTCTGCAAAAAGCCCATTTTTGGTGAACTGATCTCCCTCAAACCCTTGAAGTTTGGTTCATATGGGGTAGAGTCAGTCTACTCATACCAATATTTGTGATATCTCTCATTCTTATCCAGTAATTTCTCTTTCCAATAAGAAGACATAGATGATGTTGAGGACATGGTCCTTGATGCTCTATGAGAATTCAAACATGGCACTACTTCCACCGTGGACGAACTATGTAAGGTACACTAAATCAGTTCCTAGGCTTATTTTACATAGTGCTTTACTGTCTAAGTTAGAGGCTCAAGATTATATCAAGCTAATCTTAGAGTTTAAGGATTTATTTTCTTGGAATTACACTGAAATGCCTAGTCTGAATCTAGAAGTAGCCATCCATAAGTTGGCTATCAAGCCTAATGCAGTCCCTGTTAAATAATCCCCTCATAGGATGAGGTTGGAGATTGAACAACAAGTGATCACTAAAACTAAGAAGATCGCAAAAGCGGGATTTATTTACGAAGAGAAGTATCCCACTTGGCTCTTAAATATTGTTCCATTCTGGAAGAAGAGCGGGCAGATTCATGTTTGTATTGACTTCTATGATTTGAACAAGGCATGTCGTAAGGATGATTTCCCTCTTCCTATCCCCGAGCTAATGGTGGATATAGCTTCATCCCATAGAATTGCCTCCTTCATCGATGGTTCATTTGGTTATAATCAAATCATGATGTCCCTTGAAGATGAGAAGTTTACTACATTTTGTATACCTATAACTATATTTTGTCATAAGGTGATGCCCTTCAATCTCAAGAATGTAAGGGCCACCTATCAATGAATGTTATTTTTGATGAGATTATACACGAGCAATTTTATTGCTATGTGGATGATCTGGTGGTAAAAATATGGTCCGTTGAGATCACTTTCGAGATCTACGAATCATTTTTGAATGATTGCATGAAAAATATGTTGAAAATGATTTCTTTAAAGTACGCATTTAGAGTTACTGCAGGAAAGTTCTTAAGGTTTATAGTTTGCTATCGTGGCATTGAGATTGATCCCTCTATGATCAAATCCATATTAGATTTTAAACCCCCTAAATATCTTACCCAGTTTAGATCTTTACATGGTAAACTAACTTTCTTATGAGGTTTATATCCAATATTTTTGGTAGATGTCATCTCTTTACTTCCCTTACAAAGAAAAATGATCATTTTTATTGGCATTGGTATTGTTAGTGTTACGAATTTATTTTTCAAGGAATACATTTTTAATGATAGCAAACAATTCTATTTTTCTATGACTATCTTGCCTACTAACATTTCAGGTCCACAAAAATCAGATTGCAATCTGAACCAGCTCAAGATTGGGTAGACTAGTTCTGAGTCAGTTTGTAATCTTTTTCCCTTTCTTGAGTCTATTATAATATATATTGTTCATGATGCAAAGTAACCTTGCACACACACACTTGGGGGAATTTTTCTGATTGAATTTAGAGTTCTCTATTTTTGCTCACATCATCCTGGACAATCCCAAAATCATCCTGGATGATCAGCTAAAAAAATAAACCCTAATTAGAGCATCCTCATAAAGGAAGTCATCATTAAGCTAATCATCTTAGATGATAATTGTATTGGCCGGGATAAAAAATTCAAATAAAAAAGAATCGACCACTAGATCTATTTAGTTATTATTTATTTTTGGACATCATCCAAGACATCGTCCTGGATAATGCAAAATAATTATGGCTAAATTAATCTGATAGTTAAGGAAAGAAATTAAGGCTTGATTGATATGATCACATTGTCCTGGACAACAGCAGGATTGGCCAGGACGATCAGTTCAAAAACCTTAGTTGTTTCTGGATGTTCACATATCAGGCAGCGTTTATTCAGGGCAATAATCTGGATGATTTTCCCGATTTGAACTAATCATTTTGGATGATCGTGAGATCGACCTGGATGATTTAGCTTTTTTTTTAATCGTCCAAACATTCAGTTCAACTATCTAGATGATATTCCATGATTTGTACTAATCGTATAGGACAATATTGTATCGTCCTGGATAATATAAATAAATTTCTTCTAATCATCCCAGATCGTCCTAGATGATTAAGCTTAAATTGCACTGATTGTTCATGACGATATTTGTATCATCCTAGATGATAAAGTAAGAAATTTGCAACTAATGAGCTGCTCTAAAGCTCTTCTATTTAAGAGCTCTTGTTTTACCCTCTAGAACATCTTTTGTTGTTGTTTTGACCTGAGAGAGCTAAGAGGAGAGGGATAGCAAGGGAGAGAGAGAGAGGATCTTGTGATGGGGAGTTTATGAGGGGGTTCACAAAGGTTGCTCCAAGAAAGGATCTGTCATCATCTTCTCCAGCCATCATCCTTAGTTCTTTATGGTTCTAGAGAGGTAAACTTCAGCATCTGATCAAGATTCTCTGCCTGCTTCTGGAGGAAGCAAAAGGAGTTAGGTTCTCTGCTTTCTTTTGGAGGAAGTAAAAGGAGTTAGATTCTCTACCTCACCTGGGTTGGTGGAAAGGAGGTTTGTAAAGGCTTCTCTGCCTTACTGTGGGGGCTAAACGAGAGACACTGAGTTTAGTGCAATACTCGAAGGGAACCTCTAAGAAGTGAACGTAGGTCATTTTGACCAAATCACTATAAATTTCAGTATTCTTTATTATTGCTTTCACATTCATTTTTTGCATTCTAAATTTTTGTGGTGAATCTTGGTTTTCGTTTTAAGATTATATTTTGATCGAAAGATTTTTTAAAATACCATTTCACCCCCCTCTTTGTTAGCCTTGGGACTAGTTTATAAGGGATTAACATCCCTAACAAACTTTCAACTGGTATCAGAGCGAGATTCATAAAATCTAGTTTTTTAAAACTTTTAAATTTTGATCGATGGCTAACTTTGGTAATCATAATACAACGGAAGAATATTCTATAACACGATCACCTTTATTTGATAATATTCCTTTTGATTTTTGAAAAACTCGCATATCTACATTTTTACAATCGCTTAATTATCGTATGTCGATGCTTGTTAAAGAAGGTTATACACCACCTTCTTGTGAACTTAATGGAATTAAAACCTAAGTTCCTTTTACTAAATGGACTTTTGATGAAAGAGATTTAGCACAACTTAATACAAAATGTTTGAACTATTATTTCTATGCTCTGAAATCTGAAGATTATATGCGTGGTTTAACTTGTTCAACTGATAAAGAAATTATGGATATATTATGTATAACCTATAAAATTAAACAATCTAGGTTGAATATTTTGTTGATGACTATGAACCTTTTTGTATGAAGCCTTCTGAATCAATTTCTGATATGTATACAAGGTTTACTCAGATTATCATCTCATTGCATGCTTTAGGAAGAGAGCTAACAAATTATGAAAGAGTCAATAAAATTATGAGATGTTTGCCTTCTTCTTTTGATGCTAAGATCACTATAATTACTGAATCTAAAGATTTAAATACTTATTATGTTGATAATTTACTTGGATCATTCATTGCTTACGAGCAAGGGGTGAATCAAAGAACTCTTAATGCAGGTGAGAAAATGAAGGAGAAAATAGTGTCATTAAAGGCCAACAACACGGACACTGATTCCTCCAGATCTAAAAATGATGATGTTGCCTTCATCAAAAGGCAATTTAAAAGCTTTTTAAGGAAGAACAACAAGTATCATCAGAAGTGGAAAAGAGGTAAGGATAGTAAAAATTATAAAACTTCTGATGTTGTTTACTTTGAATGCAGGAAGCATGAACATGTTAAAGTTGATTGTCCTACACTTAAGGAGCACCCAAGAAAGGAGAAGGGTCAGGAGAAAATCAAATACAGGAAGGACAAGAAGTAGTACTAAAAAACTTTCTGGGCAAATTCTGCATCTCACTCATCCGAAACTGAAGCTGAAGAGGAGATAACAAATTTATGCTTAATGGGTGATCATCTTGATCAATCTGATCAAGAAGAGGTATGTGAACCAACCTATGATCAATTAGTTAAAATTTATGAGAGAATTCAAGCATCATATAAGAAACTTAAGAAAAAGCAAGCTAATTTAAAATTGAAGTTTTTTAATTTGCAAATAGAGTATGAAAGTTTAAGTGAAGATCACACTCTACTTGATTACAATCACATTTCTTTACATGATGAATTTAATGAGTTAAATAAAAACAATTCTAATTTGATTGATGAGCATGACTTACTAAAAACAAATCTCAAAGATTTTGAAAATAAAACAATATTGCATGCATTATATAATGATAAAAAGAGGCATCACCATCCAAATAGATTAGTAAATCCTTTCCTGGAGTTAGATGTTTCTCATGTGACTTACTAAGACATATATCACACACTTGAACTGTTCACCAAAGTACACATTAGGTTTCGAGACCAAAATTACTTGGTTTACATCAAAACACACATACATTGCATTCTACTTTTTATAAGAAGGGACCCAAACCTGTTTGGGTTCCTAGATCTGACATTTGATTTTAATAGGTGTGCTCTCACCAAAGACCTTGTGTGAGAAAATGGTACTTGAAAAGTGGAGGCTCGTCGCTCATAATTGCTTAAACTTGCTACTTAATAAATTCTGAATTGCATGCTTACTACTCTATTGATTATTACTATTATATGCCTTAGTTTTTTTGTTAGCTTTTCATGTTTTTAGTTGTTTTAGTTTCTTTTTGCTTTATGATATTTTTTCTTAGATTTTATTTTCTTGGAGCTTTATAGCCAATGTTTAAACATCTCTAAATCAGTTAAAAGGAGAAGCACCATTGATGATTTCCCTCCATCTAACCTCTTTCAGAGGTGTAATTTTCTTTTCTAAACAAAAGTCTATCTCAAATTAACAATTGCATTTTACAATTAAGATCATTTCTATCTTGCAACAATGATCTAACTTATATATATAATGTTCAAAGTCTTTCTATAACTTTCAAATTATTTGAAATATTGTCATTACATTTATCATATTATTTTGAGTCTGTTTTGTGGTTTATTCTTCCTTATATTAGAGAGTGAGTTTTTCTTCTCAAATATCTGAAAGATCTACTCACAACTAAAAGTATTTAAGCGTTTTAAAAAAGGGATCTAGCTTAGAAAAATAACAAAAAAGGTGCCACTGATGCCAAAAATTGAAAAATACACAATGTGTATCAAAAATCAAAAGATGCGTAAAGTGCGTCATTCAATTGACAAGAGGTATAAAATGAGACCACAAAAGACAAGCTTACTTTTCTTTCAAAATTTTAAAACTTATAAGAATTCATGTGTTACTTGATATTTTCGAAGGCTTGATTTCAAATTTCATGATTATGATAAATTACTTTGGTATATTATTCTATAAGATATTTTCTCTGGAACCAAATTTTGAACGGACCTTTTTTACCCAATTAGTTTGTTCTGAGTTAGGTTTTTTTATTTTCAAAAGATAATTTTTCCCTGAAAGAAGTCCGAGCCAGGGTTAACATGATCAGACATTCTACCATTTTTTTAATTTCTACAATATTAACTCATTGGTCATACAAGTCTTTAAAATTCAATTACTTGGAGCATTTATCATATTCATGCCTTACTAAAACGCAAAAAAAAAAGTTTTTGATTCTTTTATTTTTCTCTTTTTTTCTATCTTTTCATATTTTTAACTTTATCTCTTTCTGTTGTTATTATGTTTTTGGTCCTTCTCTGATCATCTCCATCCATCCTCTGTTTTAAACTTTTTATCATATCATCCCAAATGATATTCATATCGTCCTGGACAGTCGGATCAATTCACTTTTAAAAATTCCACTGGTTGGCTATTCTAAACAGTTTTCTTCTTATCATCCTGGATGATGCATTATCGTCCTGGACAATATGAACGACTTCTGCTTCAATCATTCGTGATCTGCATGGATGATTCTCTTCATCCTAGACGATGTTATTCACTCTTTGCTCAATTTATGTAACATCAGCCCGTACGATCCATATGTTCGTCCTGGACAATACACGTGGCAATACATTTTAACACTTTAAATTCAGCCGGTATGATCAATTATTGGTGATCATCCCGGACGATCCACCTATTTGTCCTGGATGATACATGTGGCAATGTTTTAAATGTTTTAAATTTGGTTGGTACAGTCCATTATTGTGCATCGTCCAGGACAATCCACCTAACCGGCCAGGATGATATTCTTTATTAATGTTCGTTCGACTTAACTCCTCAGGATGATCTCCTGTGTCTAATCATCCCGGATGATATCTGATCGTCCTGGATGATAGTATCACCTTTTTGACCAATCGGCTTGGACGTAATTATTATACCTAATCGGCATGGATGATTCTGTGATCATTCTGGATGACCAATCCGATTCTTTAAAAACTGATCCTTTCAAACATTTTTTCTCACTCAAACCTTCTCCAATCCCCTTGTGCTCTTACTCTTGTGCTCTGTCTTCTGTTATGCTCAGAGGAAAGCAATCTCGCCATCCTTCTGGGAGTTCCTCAAGGGATAATTTGGACCCTCAATTCACTGAGGCGAATGATCAAGCTTCCTACCAATGGTACATGATGGCCAAAATCACTGCTCCTGGCCTATCAACCCGAACATTCTCTCATATCCAGTACTATATATGTTTGCTCACACCTCCTTATATTTTCTCCTCAATCTTATTGTACCTTTCAATTTCGAATTACTCTTTGATTTCTTCTCCAATCTTCACATAAATTCTTCCTTTACTTCTGTCAGATCTTATGTGAATCGATGTCCCGTCAAGATCACATATCAAGACTGTTCCGAGCTTTTACACCTTTCTACCATTGGGGACAAATTTCATAACCTGTGTTCTGACCCTGATTATGACTGGGCTTCGGGCAACCACTTTCTCTGAAATACCAATGCTCACTTTTACGTTGGCGAGACTATCAGCTTGCTCAAAGATTATAGGACCGTCCAGCATGTCCTTGACACATCCATACTTCCAAAAGCTGGCTATCGCGTCCATATCACTCCTCATCTTTTGATCACCACCTTTTACATCTTAGCCCATTATAAATTTAATGCTAATGATTTGATTTTTTATTACATTGAACTTCTGATGACTTTTCGTGACCCAGGGCATAGGAGGAAACCAAATCTAGCCCTAGGACATATCATTGCCTATGTCTTAGAATCTAAATATAACCTCCAACTCCTTCCATGTTCTTCACAGTAATCGTGTCCACCTGGGGCATGAGGAAGCCAAGGGAGCTGAGGAGGAGGAGGCTCCCCCACCTATTCCTGCACCTGCTCCGCTTCGCCAGCACTCTCAGCTAGATGAGTTGGTGGAGCATTTCGACCAGTGGGAGGCATGTTTCAAGACTTATATTGTTGTGCAAGAGCAGCAACATGCTGAGGAATTAGCCCGCTTAGTCTCCTACGTGGCACACTAACAATGCTAGTATGACCAAGACATAGCTTGGTTTGGAGAGCAGTTCGCCACCCTTTCCAATTACTTTTACCCACCACCACCACCTCCACCTACATCACATGACCAGGGGCCAACTTTTTATTAGTTTTTTTTATGCTGTAGTTTATTTATGTTTTTAGTCTCCGCTTTGTTTCTGTTTTTATGTTTCTATTTTACTTTCCTCCTCCTTTTTGTGATGTCAAAAGGGGGAGTAGTTGGTTGTACTTCTTATTCTGCAATTTAAATTCTATTATTGAAATGTGTCACTCTATTTTTATTAAAATGCCTTAAACTGCTTGGATTATTTTTGTGTTTACCATCATAAAAAAGGGGGAGATTGTTGCAAATCTATTTTTTAAGGAATATGATTTTAATGATAGCAAACACTTCTATTTCTCTACAACTGTCTTGCCTACTAACATTTCAGGTCCATAAAGATCAGACTGCAATTTAAACCAGCTTAAGATTGGGTACACTAGGTCTGAGTCAGTTTGTAACATTTTTCCCTTTCTTGAGTCCATTGTAATAGATGTGGTTCATGATGCTAAGTAAACTTGCACACACACACTTGGGGAAATTTTTTTGATTGCTTTTAGAGTTCTTTGTTTTGCTCACATCATCCGAGACAATCCCAAAATCATCCTGGATGATCAGCTAAAAAAAGAAACCCTAATTATGGAATCCTGGTTAAGGCAGCCATCATTAAGCACAATGTCCTGGACGATATTTGTATCATCCGGGACGAAAGGCTCAAATCAAAAAGAATCAGCCGCTAGATCTATTTAGGTATTATTTATTTTTTGACATCATCTAGGACATTGTCCTAGATGATGCAACATAATTATGCCTAAATTAATCTGATAATTGAGAAAATAAATTAAGGCTTGATTGATATGATCATATCATCTTGGATGATAGTAGGATCAGCCAGGACGATCAGTTCAAAAACCTTAGTCGTTCCTCAACGATCACGTGTCGGACATCTTCCATTCTAGGCAATATTCTGGATGATTTTCACAAATTTGAACTAATCATCCAAAACGATCGTGAGATTGGTCTAAATAATCTAGCAATTTTTCAATCGTCCAGACATCCCTTCAGTGCGATTATCTGGATGATATTCCACGATTTGTACTAATCGTACAGGACCATATTATTTTGTCCTAGACGATATGAATGAATTTCTTTTGACCGTCCCAGATCGTCCTGGCTGATTAAGCTTAAATTGCACTGATCGTACATGTTGATATTTGTATTGTCCTGGACGATAAAGTTGATAAGTTGCAATTAATAAGCTATTTTAAAGTTCTTCTATTTAAGAGCTTTTGTTCTACACTTTAGAATATCTTTTACTATTGTGTTGACCTGAGAGAGCCAAGAGGTGAGGGAGAGCAAAGGAGAGAGGAGGATCTTGTGAGGGGGAGTTTGTTATGGGGTTCACAAAGGTTACTCCAAGTAAGGATCCATCGTTGTCTTCTCCAATCATCATCCTTAGTTCCTTGGGGGTTCTAGAGGGGTAAACTTCAGTATCTGATCAAGGTTCTCTACCTTCTTCAGGAGGAAGAAAAAGGAGTTGGATTCTCTATCTGCTTTTGGAGGAAGCAAAAGGAGTTGGGTTCTCTGCCTCTCCTAGGTTTGTGCAAAGGACATTTGTAAAAGTTTCTCCACCTCGCTGAGGGGGCTAAAGGAGAGACACTGAGTTTAGTACAATACTCGGAGGGCGCCTCCAGGGAGTGGACGTAGGTCGTGTTGACCGAACCATTATAAATTTTTGTGTTCTTTATTACTACTTCCGCATTCAATTTATGCACTCTAAATTTCTATGCTGAATCTTAGTTTTTGTTTTAAGATTATGCTTTGATCAAAAGAATTTTTTTTTAAATACCAATTCACCCCCCTCTTGGTTAGTCTTGGGACTAGTTTATAAGGGATTATTATCCCTAACAAACTTTAGTTAGGAGGCCTTAGAGAATATTAAGTGCTACCTGATGAACCGCTCCTATTTTAGTTGCACCTATTCTAGGTAGGCCATTTATGCTTTACACCACAGCCCTGGATAAATCTTTGGGTACACTTTTAGCTCAAGAAAATGAGGAAGGCAAGGAAAATGATTTGTACTACCTCAGTAGATGATTGATACTTATGGAGCTAAAATACTTAACAATGGAAAATCAATATTTAGCTTTGATCTTTGCAGTGCAGAAGCTTAGATACTTATTGCTTTCACACAAGGCTAACTTAATTTCTAGAGTTAAACCTTTACATTATCTACTGACATGTCTGACCCTTTAAGGTTGTTTAGCATGAAGGTCTATGATCCTACTATAGTTTGATATTACTTTTATCCCCCAGTAGGCCATCAAAGGATAGGCTCTAGCTAACTTTCTTGCTACTCACCCGATCCCTGTGGATTTCCTACTTAATTATGATTTACCTGATAACTAATCATGAGTGTGGATGAACATAAGTCCCTTATTGGGGATTTCTTCTTTGATGGTGCCTAATTTGTTAAAGCTTTATACCCAAACAAAACTCCCACAATTAGAGTGGGTTTGGGCCTTATTTTTATATCCCCTGAATGTCACACTCTTAGATACTCCAATAGTCTTTCAGAACCTCATACTAATAATGAAGCTGAGAATTAATCTCTGATTTAGGGTTAGAGTTTTCCATTCAAATGAAAATTATGCGGGTAACGATCTTTGATGACTCCCAATTAATTATAAATTATGTTGTATGAGTCTTCAAGGTACTTAAGTCTGAGAAGTTTCCATATCACAACAAAGTAATAGAACTCTTGTGCTTAATTCTTGAGGTAACTTTGGCTAAAATCACTTGATCTGTGAATGGAAAAGTAGATATATTGGCCAAGTTAGCAAAAGAATTAGCTGACCCAACCGGTAACCTGTTGTCTATCATTGTCCAGTGTCGTCAAGCCATGTGCCTCACAAATGTGTCTTCTCTCTATCAGACCCTAGCAGTGTTCTTTATTAAGGAAGAGCCAAATTGGAGAGAACCATTTATTGAGTATTTAAAGTATGGTAGGCTTCAAGATGATTGCTCTCTATATGCTCATATTAGAAATAGAGCTTTATCATTTATCTATATAACAATACCCTGTATTGATGCTCTTTCGACCAAATGTCATTGCATTGCCTCAAAAATGATGAGGCTCCTAAGTTCATGGATGAGATACATGAAGGGCTTTGCGGTACTCATCCGTCTGATCAAAAAATAAAAGGCAGAATTAAATGCCTTGGTTATTATTGGCTTATAATGATCGGTGATTATATGAAGCATGCTAGAAAGTGACACTAATGCCAGATTCATGGCATGGTGATTCACTAACCCCCTAATACATTGCACCCTACTATCTCATCCTGGCCTTTTTATGGTTGGGGCATAGATGTAGTGGATCCTATCAACCCTCTTTCCTCTAAGGGTCATAGATTCATTTTAGCGGCTACTGATTACTTCTGTAAGTTGGCAAAAGCTATCCCACATAAGGAAGTAAATTAAAAGATGTGATGCATTTCTTCCACGATCATATTATTTATCATTTTGGTGTTCCGCATTGTATCATTTCTAATAACGGCCAGTTATTTAGAAACACCAAGATTGCAAAATTTGCCCACAGCCATAACAATAATTGGTGCTACTCTTTGATATACTATCTTAAATCTAATGGCTTGATGGAGGCATTTAATAAGACCCTCGAGTATCTGATAAGGAAAATTCTTGTTGCAAATAAATGAGAGTGGCATGATACAATTACCCAAGGTATTATGGGCCTATAGGACTACCTATTGTTGACCTCATTATTCGAGGTCAATTTCCCCGGAATCGACTCTAGCTCCTAGGTTTCTGTAACCTAGCATAGACGTCATCCAATAGGATTTCCCATAGGTGGACGCCCACTGACGTAGCATCGACTAGAACCTATCACTCAACTCAAATCAGACTCAATTTTTGATTCGTCGATCTCAATCGACTAAATCTAATTTATTTTTGATCAAATTGATACATTATTGGGCTCAAATCAATTCACCAATCGAATCAAAATCAAATCAAATTAACTCAAATTGAATTCAATTTCAATGGCACCGATTAACCCATTTTGACTCGTCACAAGTATATATACACATAGTAATATATAATATAATGTACATCGCTAAAAAATTATTCATTAATCGGGCACAATCCTCCGATGCAAAATCAGGTTTGGAAACTTCAAAAATTAATTCGAGACCTATCCAAACTCCGATTTCAGAAACTTACGTCGAACTGAGCAGTCAGGATACAAAACAACTTACACACCACATAATCAACCCAATCCGAGCCCAAATGAATACGAATCATGGCTCAAGCTGTTTGAGGTTCAAACGCACAATTTGAGTTCCCAAACAGGTCTCCGATTTTGACGAGCTTATTACTCGAAGCGAACGCTCGATTGAGACAAATCCAATGAGTCCCAAGATCAACGAATTCCAAAATACTCAACCTTCAATGATCCAACGAACGGTCACGTCCTCAAAGGTTCCACAAACCAACCCATAACAACTCCACTCTCCCTCTCCCTCAACCATAACCACCCACTATCCCTCTCCCTCAACCCTAAGAAAATGTCCAAAGCCTCCCTCCCTCATACATGACTGGTCTAACCCCTTCTACTCTCTCATGACACCTAAAGCCGAAGCCAACCTCCTCTCGCGTAGGTCAGGCATAGTCGTTTACCCGTCGTCGCCTCTTCTGGCCTTAGCCGAGCATAAAGAATCCTAATCTTGTGGTAATTTCTTCTACATACCTCTCAATCTTTATCTTCTATCATTTAATTTATTTAAGTCAAAGGGAAAGAGTTAAGTTGATCTTTAATTCAAAAAATCTCAACGTTTCTTTTTTGATTAAACATTAGCAATAAAAGAAACTATGAAAGTTGCGTTGGAAATGATATATAAACTTTTCTTTTTTATCTTGGATGACAAATGATTTCATCTATTTATTTCATAAGTTTAATATATCTTGCCTTGTTCTTGAGTGGATTACCAAGTTTTCATTTTTTGTATAAGTATAAAGGAATAATGAGAAACGAAATGCTAAAATTTTTATTATAGTTTGATTGATCCTTTTGAAAATTGAGAGCAATTTTTGAACTCTTTTGTTAAGCTTTCATTAACGAACTGCTCCATAATCATTAATAACGTAATCTATTGTCTTTACGTTAACATGTTCTTGAAAATGAAGTTATTTGCATGAAGAGAAAACAGGAAGAGATATGTATAAGAAAGGGATATATTCAAGAACACTAAGATTAGGTAAATATGTTTTGTTAATGTAGCTTAATGTTGTACTAGTAGTGAATCTTGTGTGTATATGTGTTAAGAATGTTCATGTGCTTTGGAAAGATGCATATGAAAGTGAAAGGTATTAGATCGTGAAAATGGTATGTTGAAAGGTATTTTAGTCAAAGAATTGTGGAGCTGTGAATCTGGAATGTACTGAGTTGATCATATATGAAAAAGATAAAGTGTTTGGGGTTTGTAATTTTTTGTTGTTTTTTGTTAAAAAGAATTAATTGTGTGTGAGAAAAAGTTATGTTGATGAAATCTGTGTAGTATTTTGAAGGCGTATTTATGGGTGAAAGTGTGGATTTTGAAATGATGCTTCGAAATATGAAAGGTAAAGATTATGATTGAGAGAATGGTATGTGTGTGCTTTAAAAGAGTTGATAATCTTGGAAGCAGATATTTTGGAAGTGTAATTAAAAAGTGTATGAATTTTAAAGATTTAAGATTTGCAAGGTTGAAAGGTATAATTTCATTTGATTGTTTCGAAAATGATATGTATAGTTTAACTTGATGAATGTGTATGATATGAGAAACAAAATATTTGTGAAAATGTAAATAATGTTAAGAAAGTGCTTGAATGTGTTTTAAGTCGTTAGTTTTGAAAGTTGAAGTATCTTTGAGAGATGAGAGGTGTGAAGGTAAAAAATGAATTAAGTTGGTTTTAACTTAGAAAAATATAGTAAAAAATCGTTGAAAAGCAAAAAATTTTCTTTATACCCTCTACTCCTACTCTCTATTCTCTTCAGCTTCTTCTTTCTATGCCTCAATGAAAAATTTTGAAAAATATTGTAATATTCTTATCCAGATAATGAAGAAAGTCCAAAAAGACATTTCAACAAAGCTAGTCAACCCGTAAAGAAAGTACGTCTATTCAGTAAAAATTTAGAATATTTATATTATTTATAAAGTCTTCTCATCCCTATTTTTTTAATCGAATAAACTGCAAGAAACATACGACGAGCGGAACAGCAGACAAGAGCTAATCGAGTCAGCCTTCAATCCAACGGTAAGGTGCTACGGGCGAAACCCACCGGGGCTAGCCCACTGGGTACTGAGTATCTAAAACTTAAAACCTTTAGGAAACCCCTGAGGTGTTGTGTGAACCTCCTACACCTAGATGATAAATAACCCACTAATTTGAATAGATTTTACAAAATGTGTTTGGAATTAGGAAATAAACCACCCAACCTATTATAATCGCCCTTGATATTACATCACATCAATGAAAACAGGCGCCTAAATCCCTAATAATTAAAATTACAGAAAATTATTTTACAACGAAGACAGTAATAAGTATAATCCCGAGCGCCATTCAGAATACCACTAATCGCGATAGCTAAATAATAAATCAAAACAGGATGAATGCTAAGTGCAGTTTGACTATTGCTGAAGAAATTCTTAAGTTTGTAAGCCGTCTTTTCGCCATTATAGATAATACATACGAATTTGACCACTTTGTAAGATCGAGAAGGAAACAAATATTAAGCGAACATAAAAAGAAGTGAGCTGTAGTCGATTTCCATTTTATACATAGAATTGTTGTGAAGTCTTGATTTTGTTCGGTATATTAACCTGATGTAACTGTCAGCTCTAAAGCCTGTGAACGCTGAAGAGTATGAAAATACTCTGCATGAAGAATGTCTTATAGAATATAACCCTGACAGATGATCTCTTGTAAATAACTCAAGATTCTTGATTTTTTGAGTATTATTCTTAATAGCCAGAAAATCCGAACCACCCGTAAGTGCCGATGATACAGCCTACGACTCTTGATCAACTATGTTATAGGCATCCCGGTGGAATTCCTATGAAACGAAACCGCTCTAAGAGTTATATACTAAAAGGTAAATAGTGAAATAGATAGCAGTTAAATATCTTTGATGTTGCCCTTAACTTATTCGGAAAATTGACCACCAGTAGCAAATGTCCTGTGTACGTTGAGAGCAGGGGATCCCATGAAGACGAATTACTATCAGAAGGCGAAGCTACGCGTGTGTTGTTATGGGTACATGCAACTAACTCTTAGAGTCACATTTAATATAGAATTAGAATGGTGAGACCTCGCTGGCATCGTCGATCACAAGAATCTTGTCCCTGGTAGACCGAGGTGAGCCCGACTTTATAGTATGGAGATAAACTGTCAGCAATCAGTGCGCAGACGGCTGGCAATCCCGTAGTCACAACTAAGTATATCCTCAAGTTTGGTGTCCAGCATCATCATATTGCAGTTGGAGTGCGCCTAAAGCAAAAAAGAGATTGCGCGACCATGAATTAAAGCAGTCGAACGAATTTCGGAGTGGAGTTGGTATAAGGCGGAGTGGTCGTATTATTATCGAGCATTGCTGCCTACCGGACCTCCCCCCACAATGGAAATAGGCGTACGGCGGGACTAAGGTAGGATAGCCAGTAGCGTGATAATTTCCGCAAGAATGCATTTGGCAGACGGGTTATCGAATAATTAAAGCCAAGTGAGGACGCTTTCTCCGGAATGAGTGTTGGGTTATTCTCATGTGGGTCTGTGCTGGAAGGAAATTACCTGAGGTTTGTTAGAAAGTTGGGCGAGATCTTGAAGTTTTTCGTTTGTGTTCTGGAACGATTTTTTGGATGGAGGTGGTCGTGTAGTAAGCTGCAGCGATCGGAGATTGTTCTTTCTTTAAATTCTTGTTTGACGTGGATTCTTCATACACAGAAGTGAAGAAATATAATTAGTCGCTATTCCATTGCACTCCTCAGCCGGCGGGTATGAAATCGACAAGGTAAACGAAGCGGTGTGATGTAAGTACTTGGATTATAGAAGTGGATGTATGGAACTGAGTGATATACATCATAGAAGTCCAAAATCGAGAATAGAGACCGTCAGGATTTATGATACAGACTAAAACGAGATTTATATTCTTTCCTTGTATATCTAGCAAAGAGTGCTCTCCACTAGAGAGCGACGATTGGTGTCGAATCGTAATGTTCTTGTGACTATAAAGACAAGGTAAATAATGACACTACACTACACTCTGCTCATATGTGATGCACAGATTAGGTGATTGTGTGTGCAACTTCATTCTTGGAGTTATTACCTTATAGCGAGAGTGAGTGAAACGACCTCGGAAGATTTTAAGAAAGACCGTAAGTATCGAAGGCAAGATGTCCAACAAATTACTGTGGCTAAGATGAGAGAAGACGAAATGAAAGATGAGAATTGACGTATGAAATAGTCCAAGATATGGTGGATAGGCCAGATTATGTATACCCCATGAGTTCAAAGAAAGCACCGCCGGACATGCTATTAGAGGTATATCTAGTAACATATAGGCGCCATTGTTCTATTTGGTATGTCGACAGGAATAGTGCGAGCCACTTCCGGCGGAGGACCACCTGTATTTCCTCCGAATTTGCCAGATGATCCGCAGTTAAGTCGTTAGACCGTGAGAAGTGTTGATAGATTTGCTGACTTGTGACCACTATGAGAACAGCATTGTATTTGATCTGGACGTTATGAGTTATGTAAGAGATTATCAAGAATTCAATTAGATATTAGAGTTCGACTGGGATATTTTTGAGTGGTGATTTGGTGTTAGAATCATGGCTCATAGCGCAGTGCCGGGGAGATAAGTTGGTCTACAGTGTGCGCCGGGGAAGGGCGGGGATGAAGGATTTGAATCTTGACCACCTTCAATATCTAGTCTTCCACTGATTACCATGTGAGGAGAATGGAAAGACGAGCGATAGAAGCATACCGGAAAGTGAGTATATCATGAATAGAAGCAGAGAAATGATATATGTTTTCTTCCGAAACAATGAAATAGTATACACTGATAAAACGGATATTGTTAGACTAGAGAGCAAGATAGTCCTACCAGAGTATGATATATATTAACCAAATATTACAGGTATATTTAGAAAATAGCTGCAGTAATGATCCGAATGAGGACATATTTGATAATCCTTGCTCTATTTCCTGCTGTTACACTAGTTAATCGCCTATGGACCCCCAATGCTGTTCAAGTACCACTTTCCATCTGTCCCCAGTTAACGAATTGCTGTAAATCTTTAAGCATTGGAGCCTAACCCAACCTGAAGAATATCAAAGTATCCGAAATCCAAAGTTCTGGAAACCATGTAACTAGTGATTAATGAACCTAAGAATAGGTATAAGTTAAATCTTAGATATAGCATCCAGGTAATTTACACGAGCTTCAATATAGACAAGGAAAGTCAGATAATATATATCTTGCGGGAGTCATAGTATCAAGCTAAATGTTCTAAAAGACTGGGACCGAGAGCTTTAATTCGATTGCTATTCATTATATAGCCGCAGACCATTATCTTGCCGAATTTAAAAAGTGTGAGTGCAATTGACAAGTGGCGGAAAATCCATAAAAGAATGCAAACGTAAAGAGATAACTAGGAGCGCCTCCGTAAATAAGTATAATTATGTCTAAGGCCTATGTGTATATAAGTCAAGACTTCCGACCGAATCTATGAGTTAAAGCTGGAGACCAATCTAAGAATACTTCCATTATCATATTCTTAATAGCACAATTGAAATCTTATCAAAGCAACCCTTCATTAAGTCCTCAACAGTATACTAGTCTCTCATAGCATTAAGAGAATCCTTAAGTTCTACCACATTCTAAACCGAACGACCAATTGTATTTTCTAATAATGTGAATATGGACATATAAACAACAGAGTTGTAACAACTGCCAATACAACCAGGTGAAAGCTGAAAATTAGCCTCATGTCTCGAAGATTAGGCCGGCAAGATCAAAATGAAAGTCCATGCTTTTGACGAGGTATTACTCACAGGAGCTATCATGGTTGCACCTTGTGTTGAATTATACATAAGGTGTCGACATGTGATGTCCACCTATTTAGGCCCGTTTAATTCCTAACTACCCACAAATCAAGTCTAAGTCCTTCTTAGGAGCTATAACACTTATTTTTTTAAATTCTTATTAAGTGTCCCGCTCGAGTCCGATCCCTTAAAAAATGACTCAAATCTAATAGTATGTGCATGATAATTTGTCCAATCTATTAATATAGAAAATTCTTCTTTCTCCTATCAAGTGTAATCATAGTACTCCACTCACAACATTTATAAAGTGAGTAAAAATCTCACTTTGGATGTCACAATCACAACATCAATAACGTTTCACACACGCCAGCTCAAATCAGCATCCAAACATTCTTGGGTCATCCGTTGCAACAGCATACGATACATTGGTATATGATATGAGGTTCACTCCTAAGTAAACCTTCCCCAAAATCTGTAGATGTAGGTTCTTAACCGCTCAACATAACCACCTCCACATAAAACCTTAACCAATCTTCCTAAACCAGACTAAGTAATCAAAGATACCACAATATTTTCCATGATAATTACACTCCACTTGCTTAGTATTAACCTTATCCTTTAATCCATATGACAACTATAACACCCCCCAAACTAATCCAATAGTTCTACTTTAAGAACATCCGTGACGACCACACTTTATACCCAATGACTCTCACCATAGAGGGAGTGAACATCTATACACGCGTATCCAAGTCTAGCGAGGACAGTTGCGGCAGCACAATTGATGCCAAGTACAAAATGATTAGAGGAGTCGCAAACTCAGTATTCTCTTATGGTCACGCTCGCGATTATTGGAGTAACCCCGCAAAACACTCCCAATAGTACCAACAAAAAAATGAGTTAGAGGAAGTCAACAAACATAAGGTACAAAGATCCAAATAGGGGAAGTGGCCTAACACCAGTTGATATTCTCTTTTAGTAGTCTCATTACAATGAGATCCCAGATGATTCTAAATATGTAAAGTTTAACTGTTGAGATAATTGATCCAAATCCTTAATCTCGATATAGTCCTAGTGATTACTCCGCATGCTAAAATACTTCACTTCACAATTCTAATTATCTATTAACCGTGTATCTCTTTTGAAGTAATTGTCACGCATCTAAATAGTGCAGAGCTAACACACAATTATGTTATAGATAGTACTCATTAATATATATAAATACACTTGTAGTTGATGGAGGATATATAACAAATATCACCAAGGTGAAATCAAGTAATTAATACGGGGCCATGAACAAACTCAAAACCCACCTAGCTAATCATTTATTTCACATGCGATAATCTGAAATTGTTCGCTCACAAATCCACGCTAATAATTCACTAAATACATCCTCATATACGTGAACTCTCCACAATTAAGTAATGCTCTCCAGGGTCAAACATATGCACCAGTGCTACGCAGAAATCCCTGTTGTACTATCCAACGCAATTGGCTCCGAAACAAAATCCTCATGACATGAGCATGTCTTCTTAAGCTGACTCCTCAAGACCTGCATATGGAATGCGCATCTACTTCCGCCTAACTCTGGCGACAACCTGTGCAAAACGCTCACCCAAACAGTGCTGGTTCGCGAATATGCACATATGTGCCAAACAGCATGAGATCAGGAACCTGTCAAACTTAACACAGACCCTATCCACTGAACTTCTACGCCCATTCTGCCTAGACTCCTGATCTCTCTCTGTTAGCCCTCCAACCCATGCTACAATCCCTCTACAGTGAGCGGCCAGGTCATCCGACCCACAAGCACGCCATAAAACTGAACTCCTTGCTATCGCATATGATCCAAGCTGAACACTTAACCTGATGCCAAATAACTCGAGCGTAAGACCTGTCACAAGGTTGGTTCATAAATTTCCAGTATATTTATCAATCCTAAACTACTACAATCAAACACAACTCAGTAATAATTGCTCATCAAATATCTGTCGAGGCATATCATATTTCCATCACCCTCTCCAACTCAAAAAATAGCTAAGAATCTAAATCTCAAACGAAAATCTCTCAGTTTATATTCACATCCAAACACAGTGCCCGGAGACTACAATCATCGCCGTGATGTTCATCTCCAATGGAACAGCAGTTTTTAATTCCACCCCATTGTTGCAATTTACACCACCGATTGCACTCTCCCTCTATATTCTATTCCCCGCGACAATATCTGCCATAAGAATAGTGCGCGTAAACTCACAAATAGACTGGATGATGTTACAGTTTGCAAACGAACCGAATTATTAGGCGGTATAAACCCCCTGCCACGTGTAATCACCACAAGCAGCCTCCATTATAGCGGAAATTCATGCCAGGAGCCCTTCTGACTTGAGACCTGTGGAGCTGGACCCGTGGGAGTCATTCGCCATTACACCCGCGTTGTGGACCCAGCGAATCAGGTATGGCCACCCTCCCATGCTCCCTAATATATTTGCCTAGTCCACAACATATCAAACCTATAAAATGTACTAGAATCACCATCAAAACCAAAAATTTAATTTTAACAGGACCAGAAATTTTGAAACATTGGATGACTAATCAACAAAGCCGAACATACACAAACGGAACCAGACAAAGCCCATCACACTCCACGCTATCCAGTCCCGCACCCTCCGCACGACACGCATTGAATAGCCCCGGCTTCGCTGCCTTGATCGCCGTACAATCTTTGACGCCAAATCCGCTTTCCCCCTGAATCCTCTGTACACTATATCTATACAGTGCCTATATCGCGGCAACCCTCTCTGTGGTAGGTAAGAGGCTGACTCCAAATTGGTCTATCTCCGAGACAACCTACCTCGCCAGGAACCCATCATGTAACGTGCAGACACACCATGACCTCCAGACGCCATACTGACCCATAAGAGCTTCGGCTCTCTCCGCTAGAGTAGTAGCGGAAGACGACGTAGCATCTGCATAGCGCAGAGGGGCCCATGGTTGAAGTGTCTCCCAATACATAGTCCTCAATATGGCCACTGGCTAGCCCTATCTGGCTCTCGTCTCATCAGTCACTAAAGGCGAACACAGAACCCAAGAAAAATGTAAGAGGAGACTCACCAGAAGGAACAGATAGGTGAGGGAGCCTCGCATGGGCTTCGGAGCTATGCAATCATCTCGATTCACGGACCCTGGTAATCGGAGAGTTAAAACCTCGGCGGCAACCTCAACACACACACCGCAGTGCACCAGACCCCAGACCAAACTCTCGCCACTCATCGTGAACAGCCACAAGGCGAGTGTGAAACTGCACCCCGAGCCTTCTCAAGAAAATCTAACTCGGAATTTTTCCCTCTAATAGGGATGTTGCTCTTAGCCTCTCCGAGGACAAAAAATAATCGCAAAGAACAAGTAGTAATGAAAATATTTTTACGATATTCTCTTTCACTCTGTTAAAGAGTGTTTGGTTGCGTCACTAAGTTACAAAAGCTAAATTGTATCTAGATTGTGATTGGGTAACTCATCAGCGTTTAAAACCATAATCTCATCATATACTGCCCTAATAAAACGAACATCGTTCAAAACCGGCGCACCAAAAGAAACCCCTATCCGAAGGATGAGAGGAGACCAACTATCTGCCAAATGCGACTAACATTTCTTTGCTTCTTACCTACTCTTCAAGGCTCGCGGAACCGTCACTCAGAATCGACGGAATATACCAAGAAATAGGAGACCTCAGTCCTCACGCTGACCTTCCGTCCATGACCAACTCCCACCCGACCGACCCTCCTACGATATCGGCCCCACATTGATGTTTCTATTAGTCTCTCAGGGCGATCTTCACCGCTAGGAGGACCGAAATGAAACTTCCCATAACCTTGGATCGCTTTCCGCTCCATTTGCTCTAGCATCGACCCTCTGCCCCGCTTCTTCAAGCCTGTGAAATCTATGGCTCCACATACCTACCTGAACCAAGCCCACTCGACACGGCGCCCCTAACGATCCGCCACTGATTTTTCAGACTCGTCCGTATTACTTCGAATCAGCGGATGCGGGTTGGCAACTACCACTCAAAAAAATGGTTGGAACCTCCAAAGATCTGCAGTCTTCATCATGGTCCAATGGTATTCGCACTCACCGCTCACCCCGACGCCAGCACTGCACAAGGCGCAAAGTAACGTCACCTGAAAGGCCTTCGACCACCTTCGTGGCGGGCGCACCACAGGGTGGAGCTTTCACATGTGAAAGACCACCTTAAAAATTCTGAGAAAACTTGATTTAAAACGCTTTATAACAATTAAATAAAAGGTTATGTTCCCACTCAAATCATCCCAATCTACTAGTACCAACACTCAACAATACACAGCGTCCGCTCCCACACTTCACATCAAATACTGCTGTTGGCCAGCGTAGTGAAAGTCTCCTATTATAATAGTCAGTAAGGTCACACTAGGTTATCATGATGATCAAAAAGTTTTTGCCTTTTTATTTTTGTGTATCCCCCACCCATCAGACAAACGACACGGCTAAGGAACCACCAATAGTGCCACGAAGAGAAAAAGAGATGAGAAATATGATTTTGTGAGGTCTTAGAGCTTTTTTCTCGACTCCTGTCTGCCCCCAAAGCACAGTTTCCGACAAATCATTGGATGTTCGTTTATTTGAACAGCACCCATCACCATTATGCTCATCTACCACACCTTCTCTCTACAAAGAGGCTAATACATCACCTTATCCTCTACGTAAAAAAATTTCCATATTCAGACTAATTTTATTTCATTAGCTAAAACGAGGATATACTGTATACACTGGACGATAAAACACAACCTTCTCCACCGTCGTAAAATAGTCTATTCACTCACTGTTATAGATGATTACTATTATGCATATTTCTGGATCCATACTCTTTTCTAAAAAGAGCATTACCTCCAAGCCGTCTTCCAGCGCGCCCTGGAAGAAATTCTGATCCACACCTACACATTGATCCTGTGAGAAAAAGTCTTGTCCGAAGAGTTATTAAGATTGAAAATAGACTACAAACTATGTCAGGTAGCATGGTTGAAAAGCTTTCAGTATTTTGGAAAACACATTATAAAGTTAAAATAATTCTTTTCATACAACCCTCATTGATAGGATTTGCTAAGTTAGTATTATTCTAACCCACACGATGTTGCATTGGTGTGCTAGAGTAAAGAACCATTATCTCACTCTTGCTCCAACGTTGTCTCATTATTATATCACCATCATGAAGTGTGAATTAATATGACTACTACTATGCCTCGCCATCTACTCTCTGTAATCACCTTCACTATAATTGGGGAAATTATATCTTATAGCAGTATGCTGAATTCCAAGTTACTCATTGTGTTTGAGTCGAATACGTAAATAGCGCAGCCGAAGGAATAACCTCCTCAACCTATCTCTATGTTGTTAAGGGAAATTGCCCACTAAATATGCGCGTGGTAAATCAAGGATGCGCAAGAACTCACTTATGAAGATCTCTTGCCCACGATACCGGACATAGAGAACACTGGGTCGATACTCGGTATTTATAATAGTATATAAGCCACGCAGATAAGAAGCCACTCATAAGAGGCTCCAAGACAATTTTACACTAGATATTATGCTGCTACACGCTTTAACACACACCGATCAATGATACATGAAGACCCTGCTACTAGTAAATAATATTACACTGATCACTCAGATTTATTTGTCTTGCTCAACCGCAGCCTAGATCTCATCATAATTTGAAAGACCATTGGATAAACTATTATACTTCTATTGCTAAAATTCCTCTCAAACTCAGGTACACAGCGCAGTGTTGGATAGGACTAATCATGCCTTAGAGCATGCTTTTAAATATTTAACAATATTTAATGAGTAATGTTTTTGAAAATTTTAAAGATTGGTGATAATTGTTATGATTGTGCATCATAACTCAAAAAGACTTGTTCTATAAACCACACCTATAGGAGATGCTTGCTTACTCGCCAGCTATTCAAGGATCCTGAGCACAGAAGAAATTTGAGGAGTTATTGGATAGCTTCAATATGTGAAATAGATCGACGCAAAGGTTGAGTAATGAGTCTATATTCATTAGTACTCTATTCGACTTCGTGATAAGGTGTATTTATGCTCTTATTATTCGACATTTTGTAGCTCGCAATATGGCAAGTTGGCGAATGGTTAACAACTATAGTTGAATAGATATAATTACTAAATATTATTAAATTGAAATAAGAAATTAGATAAAATGATACGGATAGTTTATGATGCTAGCTATAGTGTGTTCAATGTATTGTGTTTGAATGTACTTTTTAGTCTATTCTGATATGTAGGTGTTATAATAATATAATAGAAGGATAGAATTAGTTGAATATAATATTAATTCGTAAACATAACTTCTAAAGATTATCACCTACTTAAAAAATTGCTGTCACAATCCTCTTAAAATACCAATAGGTGCAAGATTTGTTAAAACGTGATAGATATAGAGTACGACTGTATATTCAGCCTCCACTTCCCAATCATTGTAATCGAGTGTAGAGCGAATGTAATTTTGGAAATATGGGGTATGTATCTACTCAGTTATTATAAATCAAATGGGTAAATAGTCTTTAGCCTAATAAGTCACAAATTGTAATATATGAATAAGATTAAGTCTTTCTGAGGTTGTAGTGAGTGATATGTTTAAGTTTGTGAGAGATATTTTATTATTATAATTATTTGTTGATCATGTTTTAAGTATCACTCATATTGGAACAGTTGCCACTCAATAAATAATCATTGCCATTTTTATGGAAATAGTATAGCCTCACATATTAGCACAGGATCATGACAGTGATAGTAGATAGTAGTTGGCCTAGCATCAGAAGCTTAGACGGCTAGAGGCCACCTCCAAGGAAGTATATACACCGAATTAAGTCCTCATAATTCTTGATCAAGGTATTGGTTTTCAAGTAGTCATTCATAATTGTTAATTTGTATACTACTGATAATCTAAATGATTTGGTTGTAAATGCACCCATTATGAGAAGATGGCGCTCTCCCAATGCTTTCATTAAGTAATGCTAGGATGATGATATGCTAAAACCAATATAGTCATGACCATAGATATATCTCTATGACGATTCGTAAGGCACTTTCAATGTTTCTCAGCGGCTTAGACCGTTGAAATGACACTCACAAGTAAAAAATAAGATGCCACCTTGTATGATGCAGGACTAAGTGAGTACACAGAACGGTGGGTTATTAGAATTTACCATTTATTATAAATGTCTACGTCTGAAACTATATGAACCGAACGTTGATAGTCAGGAATATTTATACAATTAAACTCTCTCTCTCCGTTTATAATGTAAGAAGACTAGCAATTTAAGCCCCAGCTACTTATGGAATAGTGCCCAAAAACGAGTGAGAAGATAATCTACAAATAATTAAAAGATTTAAAATATTCATAAATTTATCCAATATGAGATGAAGTCCTATTTCGATATTGTAAAATTTCCGTACCGAAGGCAATTATAGAATCATGTTCCTAATGCTTGTAAACTCATTCCCCTCCTATCGCCATTAAGTAATCACTTATGCATCCCGTAGATATCTTTGGTGGTGGATGAAATTGCCTAGAATTTAAGCATGCCATGGGAAGCGAGCGCCAGATAGAATTACACTGGTGCAAAAGTACATAATATGATAATAGTTAACTGTAATGATCGAGAAATATGCAATTCCATCTACCATAAATATTATTCCACACACCTATTAGACCTGAGAAAGAATCGCTGTAATAGTATTTAATTAAGAGAGAGAACTACAAATATATATGAAGCGCTCTTAAAGAGTCTATATACACAATCTGCTGATGTCATTTCATATACAGTCTTCTTATAGTCTTTATAATAAGAAGTAGATCACGAGGAAAACGCTGTCCGATATATGAGATTAGAAGACTGTAATATCATAGATAGAACACAAGTTCTTAGGACCCCCTAATGTCTAAGCAACTGATAAACCAAAAAAATCATAACAACTGCGACACTACTTAGATACGATAAAGAGTTTCAATGTAATAAAGAAGCGATTATAAGATACATTTTGAGTGTCCAAGTAAAGAACCAAATATTCTCACTATAGTAAGAAGACATTCTACAGATAGGAATGGAAAGTTAGTATACTAAATCACCCAAAACTCAACTCTCTATATCCACGCAGCCGCATTCAATATATTTAGCTACAAGAGCCTCCTAATATATAGTTACTTTAGACTACCCTAATTGTGGAACCTCTCATTCCCTTAACTTGTTCCTCTCTATATCCTCTCAGGATACAGTCCACGGAACCGACTTGTACTACTCTCACTATACCGATCTGCTAACTCGTTTAGAACCAATAATGGCGAAACCTGAGAAATAGTTACTAGGTGTACTCGGTCAGGCCGATTGTGGTTTTCTGTCGGCTGATCGTCCTGGGACGATTGAAAAGAGGTCTGCCGCGCATCATGTGACCTGTGTTAACCAGAGAAATTAGATACAGTATCTAATGAATAATCGAAAAATAATCTTTAGGTTCAGATATGCAAAGGAAGAGAGAAAATCATTTTTACTATAAAATACAGATATTTATTTCGACGCGATTAGCAAGAACAGATAAAAAGGCAAAAAGACGGACCAAATCTGGTGATATTCGCGGACAAGAGCCGCTGAGATCGCTTATTAATCAGCTCGACGTCGCTGTGGGCAAAAGTGTAGACTCTACGTAGGTCAAGAAGCACTAACCGACTACTGCAGAAACAATCATTTCGTTTTCAAAAAATATGGATATATGACCGTGAGTATAGCAGATCTAGTTTTTGGTATTTTCGCTATGATCATACCCTGTCGAGCGGCTCGCATTGGATTTTGGCACAAGCTTTGCGAGCTATCACACACCTTTATATAAATCTTTGACTAATATGATGATTGTCACCACGGATTATGGTACTGTATACGATTAGATCTTATACCGGTCGTGAGATTGTATTGTGCGGGTGATGCGATTTTAAGAATACGAAATAGCAATATACCAGTATTGGATAGGCTTGTATATACTGAATTTTTGTGATACCTGTTCATTGATGACGGTGACATATTAGTCGCATCTGTAATGTGATGTATGAGCACTCTCTCGTCAGTAGTACCGATTCGATGTTACACTAGTAATTTGCGAGAAGATTTGGCAAATCTGTGCTTATTTGCAAGGGGATTTTTGTTGTAAATTTGTCGAACACAGAGTTACAATGACCATTAAGCGCTGCGCGCGATTTTCGGTATTCACTTTAACCAATATTTAATACAATAGGAGCAAGTGACGAGAATTGGTAATTATTGAACTATGCTTGCATGACTATTGGATCCATAGACCTTAATTTTACGTATTCCAGCTTTATATTAATTAGATCTTCGCAAATATGAATTAATCAGAAAAATTGATTAATAAGTGCCCTCCAAGGCTGTAGTATTTAGTACTACTTATACTGAAAGGATAAGTGGGCGAACTATGAGCCAAACTCTGAACGTTGATGATTTGGGAGACAGACTTGACCTGTACAGGATGATGGGCCGACGGCTTTCCTTTAAAAATCATTATGATTATATGAATCAGTCGGCATCATGGAGGGAGTAGGGATATAAAAGGCACGCCTTTCTTCAGTACGCGACGGGCTAGCACGGCCAGAACCGATTACGTGAAAGCAAATAAAAGAGTGATCGATCTACATCCTCATTAGATATGAGGATCCACCAACGTAAGACGATCGTAGCAAAAACTAGCATAGTACGGATTCGAATCAACAACAGATTCAGCCAATACGCCAGCGTTTGTGATCTGCCCAAATCAGTAAAGTAAGCGCAACCAAACTATGCTAATGACCTTGCATCGTTAGGAGATATATAAACAATGATGTAGCAATGGAACACTCTCACCGGAACCCTCAATATAATAGCTACTACATGCTTTCTACTCGTCCCCTCCTCCCGTTTGTTGCTTTCGCTTCCTGTGTAAGAAAGAGACTAATTAAATCCGCCTAATTCCATGCAACATCAGGAAATCCATTACATGCAACATTCAATTGGTCTTACTAAGACAAGCACAAACGCTTGGCTATGTTGCTGTATGTAGATATCCGTATTGCTGTTAGTAGAATGTCTATACGTTGCGTTCTATCAAGAAGAAGTCGTCACTCTTTTTGTCCGTCGGCCGCCCGTCGGCGTATTAAAAACTCCTTATAACTCCGCTCCATGATCCAATGATCCATAATCTATGAATTAAAGGAAAGCCCGTCGGCCCATCATTCCTGTACAGGTCAAGTCTATCTCCAACCCAACGTTCAACCCATGTTCCCAACACTTATCTTTCAGTATCAATAGGTCAATTCAGTAAGCAATTCAATAATCAATCGATAATCATGCAGAAAATCAATATTAAAAGCAATCAAAAATAATCAATCAATAGTCATGCACATAATCAAAATATCAGATCCGTCCTTTCCCAGAAATTTGGAATCATTTACGAAAAAATCGGGCAGCGTCAATTGGCAGTCGGTCAAATTTACACAAAAATCCTGGCAAAAAGAACACAATTTCCAAATCGTTTTCAAATTACAGACGAAGATCACATAACATCAATTACAAGACTATTGTTCCCTATAGAAATCAAATCAAATCAAGTCCAATATTGTTTCTATTCGATTAAAATCGCATAGAATCAATTCCGACCGAGGTAAAATTCTTCGTAAAATACATGTTCAAATCGTGATACTCAATTCATCATACTATAACATACTAAAGTTGTGCTGTGAAAGTTGTAGCCCAAATCAAAAAATCACGTCGAAAAAGTCGACACGAAAACACAAAACAGAATCGGCCAACTCGGTCAAAACACAATATCTTTGAAAACAGAAATAGGGTTCGGAGTCTTACACGAAGATCTACCAAACTTTTTTTTTCACCCAACAGCGCGAATCGCGACGAATAAGCGCTCGCCGGGCCTCCAAAAAACCCCCACACAGCTTTCCCTTTTTCCCTTCTTCTCTTTCTCTCTCTCAAAATATCTGATTTTATTAAAAATTGATTTTTCTCTCTCCTCAAAACGACCAGATTTTTCATTTATCATTAGTCGATATCGGCCCGGCCGGATCGCCAGATTGTTCCCAGACGAATCAGACAAAAAAACAATCGGCCTGGACGACTCCCAGAACTATTCTCAGGCCCGATATTTTCTTACAGTGCAGATCGGCCTGGACGATTTCCAAATCGTCCTGGACGATCCTGAGAGGAAAAATCCAAATCAGAGCAGAACAGTAAGGGAATGAGGTCTTTCACAATAGTGTTGGCCCAAGTACTAATTGACCTAGCTTTAATGTCGCTGCTAGTGGTTGTTGTAGATACTAACTTTCCACCTATCTTGAAGTTCTTCTTAACATAAATATGTTCTTTCTTCCCCCAAAAAGTTTACTATCAAAGTCTTATCATTAAACATTTGATTCATACTAGCAGTCCATTTGCTGCCTTGGAGTTAGCTATCAGGATCTCTCTCATATCAAACGCCTCTTCTCCACCAGCTCAAGAAATAAGAAGTGTGAAATGCCAGCAGGAGGTTGTCTTTAGACTATCATAAAGTCCCCTCAGAAATCTACAGCTCTTCTCTATTGGGTTGATAATTAGGTGTGGAGCATTATTTGATCAAAGCAATAAACTCTTCCTTGTACTGCATAACTAGCACACTCCCCTGAACCAGCCTAAAAAAAGTGTCATACATCTGTTATTGTGAAGAAGGTGGTACAAACCAAGCTCGAAATACATCAGAGAACTCCTCCTAGGTAATCATAGAATTTAATCTTCCTCAAAATTTCTCCCCTTTTTTGCCCATCCACCAGCACTCCACCTCGCCATATAATAGAAAGACTGCTAATGATACCTCCCTCTTAGGAGGACAATACATACTATTAAATGTCTTCTCCAGCCTCCTCAACAAGTCCTTTTTTGCTCTGGGCTCAACTGAACCCTCAAACCTTAAAGGATTCAATCTTAGAAAAATATGTAGATATTTGTCTATCTCATCAGATCTCATAGCAGGAACCCCTACTTTATGCCTCACCAATCATTTAGATTATCAGAGTATCAAATTACAAAATTGTATATGAACCAACTATCAGAATAATATAATGTATATGAGCTATCTGACTAGCACTCTATCTAACTGTCATGTCTGAATATGACAGATCCATAATCAAACATAATATGCAACTAAATATACATATACATGAAACAAATAATAATAAATGCCCTCACAGATTCAAAACTACCCCATTAGACTTACATATCAATTTTTATAACTTTAATCTACCATATAATTTCAAAATTATTGCTCTGATATCACAAATACTTATCACAATCCAACTTGCTCAGAACATTTTCTATCATTTTGAGTTGTGACAAATAAATTCCAAGATCTAGTTTTAGAATTATTTCAGATTTTCTACTAATAATTATTTAAAATAAACTACAGACTATAGAGCTACTAAAATATTTAAATACTAAAAATAACCTCATCAACTATGTTTCTTTTATTTCATTAAAATATATATCTACACTATAATGCATGGCTACATACTGAGCTACAAAATTGAATAATAAACTAATCACAACTATATAAAAATTAAAATAAAGAAATACTTATAATATCATATCTAATCATGAACTATAAATCCATAATCTCCTTCCTCTTCTCATATCCTAAAAATCAGAAGCAACACCACAATGAGCTATAACAACTTAGTAGGCCACATAAATTAAATTTTAAATTTTCAAAATTACTTATTAAATATTGTTGAATATCTAAAAGCATTTAAATACAATATAACAAATCACTGTATTGAGAAATGTAATAGAAACATACCAGTAATCTAATTATTTAAATAATAATGCTTAGTAGATAAACAAATTATAATGTATATCATAGATCAGTTCATGTCATATTTTTCGGACTTACATAGAACTTTAAAGGATTATAGCCCCTTATGACACTCTTTTTGTGCTTATAACATCAAATATATCGCATGTCTCTATCTTAGACATAATCTAAAAGGAAGCTGGTTCCTTATAGCTTTATGCAATTTCGTGACACACAAAATCTGAGAGGATTCTAGCCCCTTATATCTCCCAACAAATATAATTTAATCTCATATGCACATATATTATCTCATTATAACAGTTAAAGAACAATCGAGCATATGTCATAATTGTATAATATTATATAACAATAGACAATAGAAAATTCTACTAGACAAAATACACATTTTCAGAAATAGTCAAATTATTAATGATTGTGTAAAAAAATATTTTGAGACTTTATTGTGCCAAAATACTACTTTTCAACATATAGATAGTTTTCTATTCAATAAAAATATCACAAATTTCAAATCCGTCATTATAAAATTTTCAAAAAATATTCAAAATATGCATAATCGTAATCTTTATAACATATAAAAAGTTACAAGGTTAAAATTTTACCAGTGTAAAGTTATCCTCGGTTTTAGCTAATGAAAATAAAATTTTAATTGAAATTTTTTTAAAAGATTATGTATTTTTGAAAATTGAGATGGATATAATGTGACTTGTTTCTACACAAAAAAGTTTGTCAACTGGACTGACAGACAAAAACGACTCTAAGACCTCCAAAATCATATTTTTCTCTTCTCTCTTTTTCTCTTATTTTTTCCCTACATTTCTTTGTTTGGGATCATATAGAATAGTGGATTAGGATATTATAATAAAATTTCACTAGTGGCCAAACATCAAGAAAAAGTTGGAGCGAGGGTTTGTGAAAATAATTATTATTTTTTCGAGGTTAAAACAATTTAAAAATTTTTAATGGTTTCACATTGCAGCTCCATGTTCACGCACAAGGTGGTCCGGCCATCTTACGGCTCTAGGTTCCCGCACGGAGTGGCATACATTAGAGCGATGAAGGCTCATCTAGGCCGCCGCTTTGATCAGGCCAACCCATCCGCCGCTTCAAAGTAGCTACAGACGAGTTTGGAAAATCATGCGGATCGTTAGGCCCTTGTGTGCTCATTAGGAAGGGTGTAATTTCACGGGCTTAAGGCAACATAGTCGAACAACAACGATGGAGCCAAATGGATTTTCCTGCGTGCGAAGTCAAAAAATAGAGTCGAACATCAACGATGGGGCCGAATCGTAGTGACATGATTTCATTGACGGAAGGTAGCAGAGTCTGAGGTTTCCACTCTTGGGTACCCTAACAATGGTTCCCGCCAAAG
>NW_021319496.1:792406-796948 GCF_001605985.2 Dendrobium catenatum
AGCGTCGTGCTGGTCCGAAAGAAAAACGGTCAAATTAGGATTTGCGTCGATTATATGGATCTGAATAAGGCATGTCCTAAGGATGAGTTCCCTCTAATAATACAAGAACTCATGGTGGACATTGCCTCCTCACATGCAATTTTCTCATTCATGAATGGCTCGTCGGGTTATAACCAAATCAAGATGGCCCCAAAAGATGAGAGAAATACTGCGTTCAGAACTCCTATTGGAATCTTTTGTTACAAGGTGATGCCATTTGGCTTAAAGAATGCTGGGACAACCTACCAGCGGGACATGACCCGTATCCTTGACGACTTAATTCATAATCAAGTTAAGTGCTATATTGACGATTTAGTTGTCAAGAGCAAGGTCAAAGAGGCTCACCTGTATGACTTAAGAGTTGTATTTGAGCGGCTGCGTCGCTACGATTTGAAAATGAACCCCTTGAAGTGTGCCTTTGGCGTCACTTTAGGAAAATTTTTAGGATTCGTAGTGAGGCACCGAGGAATCGAGATCGACCCTGCTATAATTGAAGCCATCTTAGATATGTCATCTCCTAAGAGCCTTACCCAGTTAAGATCTCTAAAAGGTAGATTGGCGTATATAAGGAGGTTTATTTCTAATCTTTCCCGGAGATGTCAACACTTTTCTGTCCTTGCGAAAAAAGACACTAAATTCGTATGGGACGAGAAGTGCCAAAATGCTTTCGATAACATTAAACAATACCTTTCAAACCCACCATTTATGGCAGCCCCAATTCTGGGAAAGCCGTTAATTCTCTACACTGCAGCCTTAGATGAGTCTTTAGGTTCCCTGTTGGCTCAAGTCAACGACTAAGGGAAGGAGAATGCTCTCTATTACCTTAGTCGAAGACTTCTTCCTACATAGATTCGATACCCTTCAATAGAGAAGCATTGTCTTGCTTTAGTTTTTGCAGCCCAGAAACTGAGGCACTACATGCTCTCCCACTCAGTCAGCTTGATTTCAAGAGTTAATCCTTTGCAATATCTTATGATCCGTCCTATGTTGTCAGGACATTTAGCCCGTTGGTCTATGATATTACTGCAATTTGAGATTACTTTCACTCCCCTTCGTGCTGTGAAAGGACAAGCCGTTGCTGATTTTCTGGCAGCACACCCGCTGCCGGCAGACTCTCCTCTGAACGATGATTTACCCGACGAACAAATCATGAGTTTGAGAGAATCTGACGAGGCCGTCTGGGAATTGTATTTTGATGGAGCAGTATCCTCCCGTAGGAATGCAACCCAACAATCTATAATTCCTGGAAAGGCTGGAGTCGGTCTAATTTTCATAACACCAGAAAAAGGAATGATGCATTTTTCCTACCATTTATCGGAGCCCTGAACAAATAACGAAGCTGAATACGAAGCTCTGATAACCGGTTTGGAACTTGCAATTCTAATGGAAATTAAAGAGATTAAGATCTTTGGAGATTCCCAATAGGTGATTAACCAAGTGGCTGGAACCTATAAAGTCTTGAATCCTACTCTCCTAAGATACCACCAGTACACACTTCACTTGCTGGAACAGATTCCTATCGCCACTCTGTATAGGGTTCCCCATAGAAGTAACTCCGCAGCGGATGCCTTAGCAAAACTTGCAAAGGAATTTACATGTCCTGAGGAGGATTCCATCCCTATAGAAATTCAAGGTCGTAAAGCCCTCTCCCTTATAGATTTGGAACACATCAGTAAGACTCCCCTTCAGATCCTTTCTACCTCTTCGACAACCGACAAATAAGGCGATTGGAGACGACCCTTGATCGACTACCTTAAAGAAGGGAAGCTTCCCCAGGATAAATCACTCTCCAACTAGATTAAGAAACGCGCCCTATCTTATGCACTAGTCAATAATTTGTTATACCGTCGGTCCTTCGATCACATGTGGCTGCGCTGTTTAGACCAGCGAGAAGCCCTGAAGATTGTTAATGAAGTTCATTCAGGACTATATGGTGCACATCAATCGGGTCCAAAAATTAAATTGAAAATTAAAAGACTTGGATACTACTGGCCTATAATGATTGACTTTTGTATGAATACTGCAAAGCACTATCATCAAAGTCAGGTTAATGGTGTGGTTTTGTATCAGCCACCTAATGTGTTACACCCTACGATAGCCTCGTTGCCCTTCGAGAGTTGGGGCACGGATATCATTGGGCCGATTGACCCTCCCTCCTCGAGAGGTCATCGTTTCATATTAGCAGCGACTGATTACTTTTCAAAGTGGGCGGAAGCAATTCCCCTACGCAATGTAACATCACACCATGTCTTAAAATTCTTTCATGACCATATCATATATCGATTCGGCATACTCCACAGAATCATATCCGATAATGGGTCCACATTCAAGTATATGAAAATCAACAGTTTTGCAAGACGCCATAATATTGATTGGAGATACTCGACGATGTATTACCTTCGGGCAAATGGATTAGCCGAGGCCTTCAACAAAACCTTGGTGCGAATTGTTAAAAAGACCATTGATGATAACAAATGACAATGGGATGAGCAGTTGGTGGAAGTTCTGTGGGCTTATCGTACCACTTATAGAACCCCGACCCAATCCACCACGTTTGCACTATTGTATGGATCTGAGGCCGTTCTACCCTTGGAAATACAAATCACTTCGCTCAGGATTGCAGTTCAGAATCAGATTACAAATGAAAAAAATGCAAAACTGCGGTTGGAAGAACTCGAAGGCCTTGAAGAGCGACGTCTCCAAGCTCAACAAAGTTTAGAGTTATATAAATCCCGTATGGTTCAAGCCCATGATAAGCTAGTGCGACCTAGGACCTTCCAAGTGGGAGACTTGGTGTTGGTCCTTCGGAGGCCTATCTTAGCCAATCAAAAGTTGGGAGGCAAATTCGAACCCACTTGGGAAGGACCCTTCGTTATAGAGTCTGTCTAAAAAGGAGGCTCGTATTAGTTAGTAGATTGTAAAGGAAATCACCCAATGCTACCTGTCAATGGGCGTTTCATTAAGAAATACTATGCTTGATGTAGCTCGTTTTATCAATTAATGAAATTTTCCTCCTTGATTCGCAACCCGGTTCATTCCTTTTAAATTCTTTTACTTTTTAACGTTCTTCTCCTTCTTCTTAGAATCGGACCGTCCCCTCCTTTAGGATAGCACCTGCTAGTGGTGGAGTACGCCCTCTGTGGCACCACCCTGGCATTTGACTTGGGGATTAGTGGTGGAGTACGCCCTTCGTGGCACCATCCTGATTCACACTCGCTAGTGGTGGAGTACGCCCTTCGTGGCACCATCCTAGTTTGCCAGTTTCGGTCCACTATGTGGAGCAAGTTTATTCCCCACATTATCATCCCAGTTAATTTGCCTATTTGGAGTAAGTCTTCTATCAGCATCCTATAGGCCTAAGGTTGGGTGATGCCCTTCCTTAGACCCAAAGCTAGGTATTCCCTACTTTGGTTTCCAGTTAATTTGCCTATTTTGAGTAAGACTTCTATCAGCATCCTATAGGCATAAGGTTGGGTGATACCCTTCCTTAGACCCAAGGCTAGGTATTCCTTACCTTGGTTTCCCATTTAATCCGTCTACTAGGAGTAAGTCTTCTATCAGCATCAATAGATTTAGGTCCAATTATGCTAATTATCCTTACATGTCTAGAGAAGCACACACACTTTAGTCTAAGCTCTCCTAGATTTAGGTGAGTCTTGAATGTGGTTTATGTTGATTCGATGCAGTCTGAATTCCTGGGCCCGGCCGCGGGGAGCGGAGGGGGTGGCTAACCGCCTCAAGCCTATGCTAATCTTGAACGGCTTATAAGGAGGGGCTCGCAGTAAGGTCTTCACACAGTAGATTAACTTCCAAGTCTGCCATTGAATTGACGTGAAACATATTAGACATTGCAATCACTTACCAGATGCGCTATGTGCTAGTGAAAAGCTGCAGAAATAAGACAATTTCCAACAATTAGGATTCAAAGTTCCTAGTGAAAACAGGGCTAATTGACGATAGCATGCCGATTATGCTACATTCCATACCTCACCCAGCTGACATCCTTCAGCCGCGTTAAGAAGCACTCTCCTCCGCACTTGCTGTTTTTGAAATCTTAGCCCTTTAACCACAAATTTCCTAATCTTAACCTGTAATTAAGCCTTAAGACTTCAAAAAGTAATAAATCCATTTAAATCCCAAGAACATAACATTATAAACCTCTAAATGACCGAATTAAGTCCTTAATTAATTGAAATATAAAAGGCCACTTGATGAGCAGCTAATTAAGCTTTAATTTAATTGTTGAAGTAAAAGTTAATTTAGATTTAACTTTGATTTAAATAATTAATATAAATTTAAATCCCAAAAATTTCCCAAAATTGGGATTCACTCCTTGGTCATTCCTGACCTTTGGGAGGTGTTTTCCAGAAGTTGGAAGACTTAATCTTGATGATGCAAAATCATAACAAGGGCCATTAATTAAGCAGTTCCAAAAGTTCATTAAATACTAAAAACTTAATAATTCATAACTAAATCAAGTAAAATCCAAAATTGATCTTCGGG
>NW_021319496.1:797048-805803 GCF_001605985.2 Dendrobium catenatum
AGAGAAGAGATACGCTGTTATTTTTCCTTATAAAGGTCACTTGATTATCGGCAATGTGATGTTAGTCCAGGATGGCTACACAAAACCAACTAGAATTAGTGATGGAGTAATTGGTAGACAATACTTTACTGATTGGAACTGTAGAAAACGTGACTTAGCAAATAAATGCCAATGTTAAACAGTTTCTTTTGTGCTTTAAAATCTGAAGACTAACATGCCGGGTTTTCCACTTGCAAAAGCGGAAAGGCAACATATGGGATAAGACTTTGTATAACTTATGGAAGGACAATGAGGTTAAACAATCAAAGGCTCAATATCTTGTTACAATGACTATCGAAATTGTTTCGGCATGGAAACCTAATGAATCTATTTCCGATATGTACACAAGATTTACACAAATTGTCACTTCTTTGGCATGCACTGGTAGGAATTAACTAATCTGCTGAAATGGTCAATAAGATTCTTCGTTTGTTTACCTACGCTTATGATGCCAAAAATTACTTGCAATTACAGAGTCTAAACGATTTAAACTTTATTCTATTGACATCTTTGGTTGACTCATTGCTTATGAGCAAGGAGTAAGTCAAAGAAAGATTGATGCAGGTGACAACGAAGGGAGAAGAAATAGCACTAAAAGTGGAATGAGTCAGAGTGAACCACTCATCAACCTGAAGGATGAATGATGAATGTTGCACTAATGACTAGACAATTCAGAAGCTTTTTTAAGAGGAGAAGCAGAAGAAACGTCCAGCAATGGAATAGAGGTAATTTAACAGAAATGGCAAGGTGTTTCTAATGAAGTGATTTGTTAATGAAGGCAGGAAACAGGTCATATAAACTGATTGCCTAAAACTCAAAGCCACTCCTGGCTACGGAGAAAGATGGAGGAGGAAACCTATGGTAAAAGAAGGGTAAAGAAGAAGTGTTTCAAAGAGCTTCTGGCGACTCAGCTTCAGACTCATGAGACAAGAAAAAGAAAGAAGAAGTCAACTTAATCCTTTATGTGATGGCATTGACTAATGTAGATCATCTCAGATCAAGAAGAGGTATGTGACTTATCCTATGATGAATTATTTGAAGTTTCTGAACACTGCATGGATGCATATAGAAAAATGAAAAAGATGCATCTTAGTTTAAGTTTGAATTTGAAGAGCCAAGAGGAAATGAATGCCTTAGGAAGACTTGCTTTAATAGATGACGAACCACATAGAAACTACTTGATGAATATGATGACTTGAATAAGAAATTTGAAAAATCTAAATCATCCTATACTGATCGTAGAAAAGGAATATTGAAAATTTTAAGGATGAATCTGAGAGCAAGATCACAGAATCAATTATACAAATCGAATCTTGAAGAATGTATGATTCATGTTTACAAATAACAAATAAAGAGCCTCGAGATAATAGAAACACCCCCAAACTTGAAAGATTTTAAAATCCTTAGAATATTATCCTAATTCATGAATCCTAGAGACACACACAGGAAGAAAACTTAGGAATATTTTTGTCTAATATTAATTAGTATAATTGTGGATTTTGGGGACATATAGCTCACACCTGTACCTTTGATGAGAAATCTAATTTGGTGTGGAGACCTAGAAATGCATAAAACGCTAGACATATCATACATGCATCTATTATAAATTGCTAAAAGGTGAACCCAAACTTGTTTGGTTCCAGGTCTAAACATTTGATGATTTTTTTGCACAGGATGCTCTCACAGCAAGACCTCGTGGGAGCAATATGGTAGCCTGGATAAGCGGATGTTCAAAGCAATATGACGGAGACACTACAACAATTCATAATCGCTAGAAGCTAAGGAATGGAGCACAGGTTTACACTGGAGATGAATACCAAACAAAGAAAAAGTGGTGGATCAGGTATGAATTGGTATATTTCAAAAACTTTTTATAGACAAATGGTGTATTGGTTGAAGGCCTTAAAGATAATTTGTTAAGTATTAAAGTCAGCTCTGGTGACACAGGGTAAATGTGTAAATTTTTACCTACAAGCTGCATAATTAAGCCTAATGGGAAGAAGTTTTAAAATGGAAAAAGGGTAAACAATGTTACACTGCTAGATTTGAATTCAGTTTCATACTCCTATTTGCTCTTCTGTTTTAAAAACTGTTTTGATGAATCTGGCTTTGGATAGACAGACTTGTCATTCTATAGTATGAAAAATCTAGGAGAATACCAAAAGAATTAGTAAGAGGTATACCAAAAACTAGACTTTACTAAGGGGAGCCAATCTCTTGTGAGCATGTCAATTAGGAAAATAAGTGAAGTCCATCTTTTAAGTCCAATAAAATGATCTAGAAACTAAGTAAAATTGGAAATTCTTCACATGGAATCTTTATGGACCCGTAGAACTATGTCTAGGGGAAGGTATTACGTGAATTTTTTATTGTGGATGATTCTCTAGAGTTGTCACTTGGTTAGATTTTCCTTTTTCAAAAAGTGGAATATTTGAGGAATTCAGAAATTTTTAACTTGATATACAGAGAAAACTAGGATGTGACATAATGTCTATACTAAAGTGGATCATCGGAGAGAATTTGAAAAATGAAAGATTTGAAAAGTTTATGTAAAGAAAAAGGATGATACAACTTTCTGCTCTAGAAACCCTCACAAAAGGGGTAGTTTTGAAAAGGAAAAACAAAACATTAATAGAAGCCGCCAAGAGCAATGTTGGAAATACTCTCTTCCTAAATATTTTGGGCTGAGGCGGTTAACTACTGCATGTTATGTTCTGAATAGGGTGAATGTGAGATCGAATTTAATAAAAACACCCTATGGAGTTACTAAAAAGGTAGATACACCAAAATTTCGTCTCATTTGCATTGTTTTTGGTTGCAAGGTGTTCATTCATAATACAATGAAAATCGCCTTAGGAAAATTTGATCCAAAATAGTATGAAAGGATTTTTGTTGGATATTCAAGTGTTGAAATCTTATAGGGTATTCAACAAAAGAACTTTAGTTATTGAAGAACCACACAATGATTGTATTTGATGAAATCTGGAAATTTAGAAGGTCAAATATGTTGAATGAAGAAAATTGAGGAAAATCCCAAAAGAATTGATAGATTAAATTTGGAAACAGGCCACCTAGGCTTGGTATGAAGAGATTACACTTTCCTACTTGAAAGACTTTTGAAAAAGGAAGTGTGGATACAACTCTCTTCTTAAAGAAATTGGAAAGGAAATACACATTGTTTTCAAATTTATGTGGATGATATCAACTTTGGATCTTCAAATAAAAATCTTTGTGATGATTTTCTAATATAATGAGTAGTGAATTTGAAATGAGTCTAAATGCGTAGATTTAAAATTACTTTCTAGGTTTAACATCAACAACATTGAGGAAGGGACATTTCTAGTACAAACGCAAAATATATTAAGGACATCCTCAGAAATATGAATGGACAAGCTAAACCTGTTAGTACACCAATGAGTTCCTCAGTTTCATTTAGATAAGGACCTTAAGGGAAAATCTGTTGATCAAAAGAAATATAGAGGGATTATTGGATCTTAGCTTTACTTGACTGCTAGCCGCCAGATATTAATGTCAGTGTTTTGCTTATTGCTAATTCAATTCAGATGCCAAAGATCACATTTGACAGCACAGCGAAAAGGATTTTAAGATACTAACTAGAAACTCAAACTTATGGAATTGGTATCCTAAGTTTTTAAGCTCTTTCATTTGAAATTATTAGTTTTCAGAATCTGACTTTGCAGGCTGTAGAGTGGATAAGGAAAAGCACTTCTGAACAGTCAATTCATTGGAAATTCATTAGTTTCTTTGTCCAGTAAGAAAACAAAATTCAGTACCCTAATCATACTCGCAGAAGCAGAATACATGCATTAGGAAGTTGGTGTGGCACAAGTACTTGGTTAAACAACAGTTGATTGATTTAGGATTATCTGTAGGCACTATTCCATTTATTTGTGACAATACTAGTGGCATTGTATTTCCAAAATCTATTAACATTATATAGAACCAAACCATGAAGTATAGTACAATCATTTCAAGGGATCAATGATCCAAAGGAGAAATTGATGAACTCACACATGTTTCAACTGAAAATCAACTTACAAACATTTTTACAAAACCTTTAGCCTTAATACCTTCAGTACTTTAAGAACAAGGCTTAGTGTTATTGATTTAAATGCCTAACAAAATGTCTTTGCAACATTGATATTTATGTTTTTTTGTTTTGTTTTTAATTTTGTGAAATTTTGTGTGTTTTGAATGAATTTGTTTTTGGGTCTACGTTTTTGTTTTATGTTTTCTATGTTTTTGAATGTTTAGTTTGATTTTCTTAAATTAAAATTCAAAATTCAAAAATTGGAGGAAATCATCCGGGACGAATTTGGTTTCGTACTGGATGATGTGAGAAATAACGGTTTGCGCGAATTTTAACCGTTTTGAGAGCAGATTTTGATTAGATCGTCTGTACGATCTGACGATCGTCCAAGACGAAATTTTTTTTCTCTCAAAACGTCGAGACGATTGAATGCAGCGGTTGAGTGGATAAGACCGTTTTAAATATGGATTTCGTCTATACGAATTTTTGGTTCATCCAGACGAACAAATGTCGTTTCATTGTAGGGGACGGTTTTCAAGAGACATTAAAACGAGTTACTTTTTGATCGTCTGTACAAAATATTTTCGTCTGTACGATCGGTCAAGTCAAAAAGTCTGTACGAAGGGATGCATCGTAAGTTGTGTTGATTACAAAAAGCCGTTACATTTTGGATGAATTTGATCGTCTGTACGAAATATTTTCATCCAGACGAACGATGATTTTCGTCCAGGACGAAGTTTTTTTTCGGCCCAGACGAACGTATAGTTTTCTTTAAATATGAAGGCTTTCTAACTTAACAATCACACTTCCAAACTTCACTTTCAATCCCTTTCTACTTAAAATCAACAATGGCCTCCTCAAGCAAGAGACAAAAGGTGTTAGTGAAGAAGCCCAATAGGAATGCCTCAGAAAACTTCTTGTCTAAGGCGAATGAGGAATCTTTTCCTCGTTTTGCTTCCGCCAAAATAACTCCATCTCGCATTTTAATCCAAAGCAAGATAAATTTTAAGGTAATGCACCTTTTTGCCTCAACCCAATTTCATTTCATACTTTCTCTCGTCCACTTCTACAACAAGCAAACCTTCCACTATTTCCTAGCAAACATGAGTTTTAACTCCGACCACTCTAGCATAAGTTCCTTTGTCTTCAAACCAAAAGTGGAAATCACTAAGCATGATATTGGAGCCTTTCTAAAACTAAGGACTGAAGGATATAGAGCCCACACCCTAATGAGTGAAAACATATTCAAATGGGATGTTGTCAATAATGCGATTATAAAAAGTGGTCTAACCTATCATATTGCTAGAGTCTCCGGGATGACCAAAAATGCCTGTATCATCCAGCATATCCTTAGATCTTCAATCATTCCTAAAGCTGGTGATAGGATCAATATTACCCCTCTCCTTTCTGTTCTAACTTTTTTGATTATAGATTGTCACCCTATCGACGAAGCCCAACTTATCATAGATCATATCTATGGGCTTTCAGAAATAGGACATGCAGATCAGAAGGGAAAAAGGAACATCTCTTTGGGACACTTAGTTACTTACATCTTGGAAAAGAAATAAAATTTAGTGCATCCTGATGAAGAATACGAAGAGCCAGTTTACTATAATGATGCTTCCTTCAGATTGCTCTTCAAGGAGGAAAAAGAAAAAGCACATGCCAGTGCTTTAGAAGAAGAAGAGGAAGGAGTGCAAACTTCTGCACCTCAGTCAGATTATCAGAATCTGATTGAAAGATTTGATAGATTAGAGACTCATGTTGATCAAAGGTTTGATCAATTTGATGCTCAACTTATGCAGCAGCAACAAGACATTGGTAACATTAAAAATGAAGTACATGAAATCAATACCAAAGTAATGTTGATGGCCTCCTACTTAAACATTTTTGGCGGCATTCCTCCTCCTCCTCCTCCAGAACAATAAAGATGAATTTCTTTGTGTTTGTTGTACTCGTGTTTTATGTTTTGTTGTATCAATTTTTATGTTAAGTGTTTGTTTTTATATTTGTTTTTTATTTTTAAGTTAAGTGTATTTTTTTAATTATTTTTAGATATTATGAAATGTATAATCCTTTCATTAATATCAATGCTTGTAGTACTTGTTTCAAATTTGATTTGTTTTTGAAATGTGGTTAATTTTTCATGAATTTCATTAGTATTATTTAATCTTCATAGTGCTTAAATTAGATTGTAATTTGAGATTATCTATATTAGAAAATCTAGTCTATCTAAATTTAAAAGTTGTTTATAACTTGTTGTAATTAGAACTTTTAAAATTCATGTCTATTCATTTAGACTAAATAAAACTTAATATTATTATTACAATTTAGATGTTTTGGCAGAGAACCGTCCGTTCTCTCTTTTTACACAATCCCCAGTGTCTGACAGAGAACCGCCGCCTTTTACACCAATCTCCCAATATTGGCCAAGAACCGTCCGTCCTTCACACTATCCCAGTTTTGCAGAGAACCATCGTCCTTTCAACTCTCCTATGTGGGCAGATACCCTTCGGCAATTACACTCTCCAAAGTGTATAGCACGGAAAACCCTGTCGGCTTGTTCATACTCTCCAAAGACTGTCGTGTCAAGAACCGCTGATTCTCACTTGACAGATCTTCTCACAAGAAATCTAGAAGGATAGAAAGAAAAGGTGAAGTAAATCCCAATTCACAAGTAAGAGATTCATTACCTTTTGTACCCAAGTGAAAGCTTTTCGCTCCAGTGTAGAATCACTCCCTTTGAATGCTTCTCTTGCATCTTCTCCTTGGCTATTCTCTCAAGAGGCACGAAGATTCAAATGATAAAAAGATTGGGCGGCAGTCTAATTGGACTATTTATACAAAAAGACAAGAAAACCCCAAAACTGCCAAGTTTCAATTCTCGTACGCAGGTGGATCGTCTGTACGTTAGTGGTATCCGTCATCGGTTCTGAGACGATTTTACTTAACATCTGAAACGACCTATTTGAATATGTGTACGAAATGGACGGTCGTACAGCTGATCGTTCCTGTAGAACTACGTTCGTCAGAGAAGTATTATTACAGGTCAGGTTCTAGAAACTGCTGAACTGTTCTAAGATACGGTTAATGTATTTGGACCGAGAAATATGTTCGTCTGGACAAATTTTTATACAGGAACCGATCGTCCTGCGACCACTTGACTTCGTCCTGGACCGAAAAATTTTCCAGAGAACAATCGCCACGGTACGATCTAATTTAGATTTTCGTCTGGACCGAAAATTTCCGAATTCTGAACGTCCCTGTAGCGATGTTTTTATTTACGTCTGGACGAATTTTTTCACCAGAGGACAGATCGCACGGACGATAAATTTAATTCGTCTGGAAAAAATTTTACATGTGACAATCTCCGTGAAACGAAATAAATTAATTTCTCCTGGAGAATAGGATTTAGAAATTTATTACAATCCGATATTCATTCCATAGATTCCTAATTCGATAACTATTCTCTAGAGATATTGTCTGATCGAGTACGAAGATATCGTCCCAGTCGATCAGTATACATTTTATATGATCTCTCTTATGTGGTGATGTGTGATGTTTTTATTCACTCAAATTACAATCACATTACCTATTCATATATTTTTAAAGAAAATGCTAAGCTTTCAAATTTTACAAAGTCTCTCTGTCTGAAATTTAATTTTGAAGTCTATCGTAGTCTGGAAGTTTTTTTTTCCTGAAAATGTAATGTACAACACAAGAGCAAATTAATTTCTTACTAAAAAATTGTTAGGAAAAAAGGAAACAGCACATTTGACAATAATCTTTGGATTCTCAAAACTATATAAGTTGCAAAAATGTAATACATGCAATAGCAACTATCTTAAACAATCTCCCCTTTTTGATGATTGGCAAAACGTTATTAGTTTGTATGGATTTAAATTAAACTATCTCCTAAATCCCCCTGAATTGTGTATATATGAAAAATAAGGTAGGCAATTTGAACATAAACCATTTTTTATTTTTAAAAAAAATTTAAATAATAACAAAACTAGCAAAACAATAACCACAGCAACGAAAACATACAAACACAATAACTTTCTCCCCCTTTTTGACAAACAACAAAAGTGAAGAGAGAATAGACCGAGAAATGTAGTAATTATTGAAATTCATTTTGAAAATTAATCTAAATGGAAGATTGACATAAGGTTATGCAATTTTAAACTAAAAACATTAGGTCATATCATAGAAAATTGCATAAAATTTAAGAGTGATATAAACATTTAAGTAAAAGAATTTTATCAAAGAAATGATTCAATTTAACATTCAAGATATGAAAATATACAAGAAGATATAAAAAAAATTATGATATTTCAAAGTCAATAGAATATAAATGAACATAAGATTCAATTTCGAATTAAGAGATTTGGAAAGAAAATTAAGAAAGAAAGATATTACAACATGTGGTCGCTTCGCGCATCTTTTTCAAAATTTTTTTGGATTTGATGCTTTTATATATGTTGCTAATTTTGTTGCTCTTTTTCATATTGCGAACCTTTGCGACCATTTCCTTTTGATTTTTGTATCTTTTTGTACAAATTTTCAAGAGTAATTGAGGACCAATTCTATCCAACATCAATAATCTAAAATTTCAAAATATTTCTAAGTGCATAAATATCACTGAGCAAATAAATATAAAATAAG
>NW_021319496.1:812575-814897 GCF_001605985.2 Dendrobium catenatum
GTGGCGATTGGTCCTCTGGAAAATTTTCGTCCAGACTAAATAAATCATCGTCCAGGACGATCGGTCCTCTATAAAAATTTCATCGAGACGAATAAATTTTTGTCCAAATGATTAACCGACTTAGAACAGTTTTCAGCAGTTTCTAGAATCGACCCTGTAATAACCGTTCGTACTGGATGAACCTAGTTCGTACAGGACGATCAGCTGTACGAAGAAATTTCGTACACATATTCAAATAGGGTCATTTCAGATTGTTTAAGTAAAATCGTCCAGGACGATCCACGATCTTACAGGCTGATCCACTGCGTACATAATTGAATACTTACAGTTTTTGGGCGGTTTTTCTTGTCTTTTGTATAAATAGTCCAAATTAGACTGCCACCCAATCTTTTTGTCATTTGATCTTCGTGCCTCTTGAGAGAATAGCCAAGGAGAGAGTGGAAGAGAGCATTCAAGGGAGGATTCCTACCACTGGAGCGAGAAGGCTTCACTTGGAGTTCAAAGGTAAGAGTCTCTACTTGTGAATTGGGATTACTTCACTCTTTTCCTTCTTCCTTCTAGATTCTTATGAGAAGATCTGTCAAGGAGATATGATTCTCTGCCGACACTTGGAGAGTGTGAACAGCCGAAGGGTTCTCTGCCCACACTAGGAGAGTGTGAAAGGAAGGAAGGGTTCTCTGCCCACACTAGGAGAGTGTAAAAGGACGGATGGTTCTCTACCGCACCGGGGAGTGGTGAAAAGAGTGTGTTGTGAAGGCTTCTCCGCCTTGCTGTGGATGCAAAAGGAGAGTCACTATTGGTATTAGTGTAATACTCAGAGGGTGCATCTGGGGAGTGGATGTAGGTCTGGTTATAGACTGAACCCCTATAAATCTGGTGTCATTTACTTTACCATTTTTACATTTCCGCACTTTATATTTCAGTTTTAAAAACTCTGTGGTTGAAAAACATATTTCTACAAAATTTAAAAGAAATTTTATTTCGGTTCAATAATTTTAACTTGCAGACATTTTTTACAAAACCTTTAGCCCTTGATACCTTCAGTACTTTAAGAACAAGGCTTGGTGTTATTGATTTGAATGCCTAAACAAAATGTCTTTGCAACATTGATATTTATGTTTTTTGTTTTGTTTTTTATTTTGTGAAATTTTGTGTGTTTTGAATGAATTTGTTTTTGGGTCTATGTTTTTGTTTTATGTTTTCTGTGTTTTTGAATGTTTAGTTTGATTTTCTTAAATTAAAATTCAAAATTCAAAAAAAAATTTGGAGGAAATCGTCCGGGACGAATTTGGTTTCGTACAGGACGATATGAGAAAGAACGGTTTGCGTGAATTTTAACCGTTTTGAGAGTAGTTTTTAATAAGATCGTATGTACGATCTGACGATCGTCCTAGACGAAATTTTTTTTCTCTCAAAACGTCGAGACGATTGAATGCAGCGGTTGAGTGGATAAGACAGTTTTAAATATGGATTTCGTTTGTACGAATTTTTGGTTCGTCCAGACGAACATATGTCGTTTCATTATAGGGGACGGTTTTCATGAGACATTAAAAAGAATTAATTTTTTGATTGTCTGTATGAAAAAGTTTCATCTGTACGATCGGTCAAGTCAAAAAGTCTGTACGAAGGGACGCATCGTAAGTTGTGTTGATTACGAAAAGCCGTTACATTTTGGACGAATTTGATCGTCTGTACGAAAAATATTTTGTACAGACGAACGATGATTTTTGTCCAGGATGAAGTTTTTTCGGCCAGGACGAACGTATCATTTTCTTTAAATTTGAAGGCTTTCTAACTTAACAATCACACTTCCAAACTTCACTTTCAATCCCTTTCTACTTCAAATCGACAATGGACTCCTCAAGTAAGAGACAATAGGTATTAGTGAAGAAGCCCAATAGGAATGCCTCAGAAAACTTTCTGTCTAAGGCGAATGAGGAATCCTTTCCTCGTTTTGCTTCCGCCAAAATAACTCCATCTCGCATTTTAATCCAAAGCTTAAGGTAATGCACCTTTTTGCCTCAACCCAATTTCATTTCATACTTTCTCTCGTCCACTTCTACATCAAGCAAACCTTCCACTATTTTCTAGCAAACATGAGTTTTAACTCCGACCACTCTAGCATAAGTTCCTTTGTCTTCAAACAAAAAGTGGAAATCACTAAGCATGACATTGGAGCCTTTCTAAACCTAAGGACTGAAGGATATAGAGCCCACACCCTAATGAGTGAAAACACATTCAAATGGGATGATGTCAATAATGCGATTAGAAAAAGTGGTCTAACCTATCATGTTGCTAGAGTCTCCGGGATGACCAAAAATG
>NW_021319496.1:821220-824457 GCF_001605985.2 Dendrobium catenatum
AGGAAGTTGATTGATTTGACTCATACATAGCTCACTAGCAGTGCAAGCACGACCAAGACATGGCCTTGTTTGGGGAGCAGTTTGCTACTCTTTCTAGTTTCTTTCATCTGCCACCACCACCTCCTTCTGATGATTAGGGGCCTTCCTACCTATAGTTTGTTTTCTTGTGTTGTTTTTCTATGATATAGCTTGTTTCTTTTTGGTAGTTTATATTTTTTTTCTTCTTTCCCTCCTCCTTTTTGTGATGGCAAAAGGGGGAGTAGTCGTAGTGTTTCGTTGTACTATTTTTTATTTAGTGTTTTATTTTTAGTAAAATTTGAATTTCTTGATTAACATTTTTTTATATGTTAAACATATTAAATTATTTTTATTTTCTATCATCAAAAAGGGGAAAATTATTGCAAATCTAGATTCAAGAATTATAATTTTGAAGATAGCAAATATTTTTTACACTTTTATTTTTCTATAACTATCTTGCCTACTAACATTTTAGGTCCATAAGGCTAATTGCAAATCAAGCTAGCTCAAAATTGGGTTGATTAGAACTGATTCTATCTATAAACTATAGTTAAGTTATTTTTAACCTTTTCTTTAGTCAATTATAAATAAAGTGGGTCCTGATGTCATGTAACCTTGCACACACACACTCAGGGTAAAATTTTATCTGATTTTAAAGTTTTTTTATTTTTGATCACAACATTCAGGATGATCCCAAATCATCCTGGATGATTAGTTAAAAATAGAAACCCTAATTATAGCTTCCTGATTAAGATAGCTGTAATTAAGCAAATTATCCTAGATGATATTAGCATCATCCTAAACAATATGCTCAAATCAGAAAGAATCAGCTACCATATCCTTTTAGGAATATTTTAATTTTTTGACATCATCTAGGACATCCTCCATGACATTGTCCTAGATGATGCAGTATAATTATGCCTAAATTATTTTGGTAATTAAGGAAAGCAATTAAGGTTTGATTGCTCAATCATATCATCATGGATGATAGTAGGATTGTCCATGACACTCTGTTAAAAAACTTTAGTTCCTTCCTTGATGACCAGAATGATGCTCTAGACGATGTGTATTATTGTGCACTAATCGTCCAGGACGATCACAAAATTATCTCGGATGATCAATTATTTTTCCATCGTCTAGACATGCATTCAAGGTAATGTTCTGGATGATATTTGACATTTTCAACTAATCATCCAGGGCGATCATAAAATCATCCTGGACGATCAGTTTAGTTTTTCATTATCCAGACATGCATTCATGGTAATGTTTTGGATGATACTTAACAATTTTAACTAATAGTAAAAGACGATCCGTTGATTGTCCTGAACAATAATTTCAGTTTGTTGCAATTAAGAGTAAATTTGGAGCTCTTCTATATAAGACCTCTTATTTACCCAAGATTATATCTCTTGTTGTCGTGTTGTCTTGAGAGAGCCAAGAGGAGAGGGAAAGGTTGGGATAGAAAGAGAGAGAGAGAGAGAGAGGATCTTATGAGGGGGAGTTTATGAGGGGTTTCATAAAGGTTTCTCCAAGCAAGGATCTGAGTTATCTTCTCTGTGTTGAGTCTAAAAATTAAATTGTTAAGCCTAAGTGAATGTCCCAAGGCTACCAAGAGGAGGGGTGAATTGGTAGTTTAAAAATTTAAGTCCCCTTTTGAAAATTATTGAACCGAAATAAAAATTTCTTTTAAATTTTGTAGAAAAATATTTTTCAACCATAGAGTTTTTAAAACTGAAATTTAAAGTGCGGAAATGTAAAAACAGTAAAGTAAATGACACCAGATTTATAGTAGTTCGGTCTATAACCAGACCTACATCCACTCCCCAGAGCCACCCTCTGAGTATTGCACTAATACCAATAGTGACTCTCCTTTTGCACACACAGCAAGGCGGAGAAGCCTTTACAACACACTCTTTTCACCACTCCCCGGTGCGGCAGAGAACCGTCCGTCCTTTTACACAATCCCCAGTGTTGGCAGAGAACCGTCTGTCCTTTCACACTATCCCCAGTGTTGGCAGAGAACCGTCGTCCTTTCACACTCTCCTAGTGTGGGCAGAGAACCCTTCGGCTGTTTACACTCTTCAAGTGTAGGAAGAGAACCCTTCGGCTGTTCACACTCTCCAAGTGTAGGCAGAGAACCTTTCGGCTGTTCACACTCTCCAAGTGTCGGCAGAGAACCGGATCTCCTTGACAGATGTTCTCACAAGAATCTAGAAGGATGAAGGAAAACAGTGAAGTAATCCTAATTCACAAGTAGAGACTCTTACCTTTGAAATCCAAGTGAAGCCTTCTCGCTCCAGTGGTAGGAATCCTCCCTTGAATGCTCTATTTCACTCTCTCCATGGCTATTCTCTCAAGAGGCATGAAGATCAAATGACAAAAAGATTGGGTGGCAGTCTAATTTGGACTATTTATACAAAAGATAAGAAAAACTGCCCAAAAGATGCAAGTTTTCAATTCTGTACGCAGTGGATCGTCCTGTACGATTCTGGATCGTCCTGGACGATTTTACTTAAACGATCTGAAATGACCTTATTTGAATATGTGTACGAAATGTCTTCGTACAGCTGATCGTCCTGTACGAACTAAGTTCGTCCAGTACGAACGGTTATTTCAAGGTCGGTTCTAGAAACTGCTTAAAACTGTTCTAAGTCGGTTAATCGTTTGGACGAAAATATGTTCGTCTGGGCGAAATTTTTATAGAGAGCCGATCGTCCTGGACGATTCTTGACTTCGTATGGACGAAAATTTTCTAGAGGACCAATCGCCACGAACGATAATTTAATTTCGTCTGGACTAAAATTTTCCAGAGACTAGATCGTCCTGGATGATTTTTAATTTCGTTTGGACGAAATCTTTCCAGAGGACCAGTCGCCACGGATGATAATTCAAATTTTTCTGGACGTAAATTTTACAGTGAACAAATCGTCCTGTATGATAATTAATTTCGTCCTGGATGAATAGGACTTAGAAAAAAATTTTCCAAGCAAGTTTCTATTCGTTCTATGTGCTCAATAGGAGATAACTGTCTGATCGTCCAGTACAAAATGATATCGTCCCGTACGATCAGTATAAATTTTATATGATCTCCTTATGTGTCTGTGTATATTTTTATTCACTCAAATTACAATCACTCCCTTTCAATTTGATTTTAAAGACAAGTGTAAGCTTCAAATTTTACCAAGTATCTCATGCTAAAATTTATTTGAAGTCTTCGTA
>NW_021319496.1:824557-837044 GCF_001605985.2 Dendrobium catenatum
TATATATATATATATATATATATATGAACAAAAATAATATGATGATAAAAAATAAGGGAAGCTCTCAGTTGAGCAAAACTGGTTGTCCTTGTAAAAAGTAAAACCCGACTCTACTCTCCAAGAGCTCAAGTTCTCCCAAATTTCTCTTTTCCTCTCCTTTGAAGTTTCTCGGTGAATTCTTCAAGGCTGACTCTACACTTATTTTGTTATGAATCTTTGTGATCGTCATTATCTTCATTGGTGATGTGGCACATCATAACCTGGATTTTAACATCACTTTCTCATAGGCTTGGATTTTTTCTAGGGAAAGATTGGCCCCATTTCTGGTCTCTTTTAGCTACCTACCCTCCCATTTATACCCTAGTCTTAGCTACCATAGTAGTTTTATGGATGTGTTAGTTTTACTTTCACCTATTACAGGATCCCACCAGTTAATATGGTGTTACCACTGATCTTTTGGATGATTGTTGATCCTATTCAAAGTTGTTATCCTTGGTGGTGAGTGTCCCCCCTTGCTACTTCAAGTGATTTTCTTGGTTATGATGTAGTACTTCATGTCTCAGATGTTAGCATCACTTCTTTGGAAGCTTTGATTTTCTAGCAGAAGATTAGCTCCCTAGCTTCTTTTAGCAACATATCCTCTCATTCATATCCCACTCTTAGCTTCCATAGTAGTTTTATAGATGCATTAACATTGTTGTCACATCTCACGAGGTCCCACCAGTTGGTGTAGGTGTTACCATTGTGATCTTTTGATGAATATTGATCTTGTTCAAAGTTTTTGTCCTTGGTGGAGAGTGTGTCCCCTCATTACTCCGACTTATCTCTTTGTTTGTGATTATCACCGTCACCTCTTTATCAGGTTTGATTTTTTAAAAGAAGATCATCTCTATAGTTTCTTTTGACACATACTTTCTCATTGGAATCGACCTCTTGGCTGCCAGAGAGGTTCCTAGGATGTTTTCATGTTACTCTCACTTTTTACAAAGTCTCTATCAGTTAGTATGGGTGTACCACTATAATTCCTTAATAATTATATCTCCTTAACATTATTTTATTCTTAGTACTTGGTGTGTCCCTCTAATTGTTACTCATTCGGAATGAGATCATCCCTCTCACACTCTGTTGAGGGCGAATCTCTTTCTATTGTCCCTCGAGGCATCAGTCCGAAGCTTCTTCTTCATGTGATTTTAGTGTTGCCGAAGAAAATCCATCTGCATTTGGATACTCATGGCTATGATGACTTGTCCTCTACCATGTGATAAATAAGATGTTGGCTCAGGATTTCTTAGATAACTATTTTTTTGGAATTCTCCTATTTATCTTTTCTTTCCCCTCACATCCCTATGCAGATGTGCATCAGGTTTTTGTTGAGGTGACTCTTTTGTTTTATTCTATTATTTCAATATGGTTAGATAGACATTAATTATTTCGACTCCTTACTTACTATTTTGATATGGTCAGATGAGTATTGAACCATTCACATTTACTGTTTTGATATGGTTAGGCATATATTGAACCTTTCTTAGTTGAGTTCCTGATAGAGTCCCTAGGAGGCATACCTCACCACCTCTTCACTCCTTATTTCATTGTTTCAATATGGTGAGGTGAATATCGAGTTGTCTATATTTACTGTTTTGATATGGTCATGTGAATGTTACACTCTTTTCCTTATTGTCTTGGTATTTCAATATGGTCAGGCAAACATCAAATTTTACGACTTCCTTATTTACTATTCCAATATGGTTAGATATGTATTGAGTCACCACCATTCACTGTTTCGATATGGTTAGGTGAATACAGGGTTCTATCACATTTTATTATGCTATTTCAATATGGTCAGGAAGGTAGTTGGTTTACTTTCTGCTCTTGCTCTTTATTCATTATTTTGATATAATCAGGTGAATATTGAGTCAACCTATTCACTATTTTGATATGGTCAGGTGAATACGGGATCCTTCCACCTTTTATTCTACTATTTTGACATGGTCAGGTAGGTCGTTGGTTTACTTTTCCCTTCTGCTCTTTATTTCACAATTTTGATATGGTCAGGTGAACATTGAGTTATCCACATTTACTGTTTTGATATGGTCAGGTGAATGTTAGACCCTTTTGCCTTGGCTTTCCTCTATATTCTTTCCTTATTAAAGGAAAGATAGATAGATGATCTACCCACCATCCTTTCTTTTATGATCCTTCATATGTTCTATATCTTACCTTTCTTATTGCATTCGGTAAATACCAACACACATGGTTCACTAGGTTTTCGCCGCCCCTATTGGGGGTCCATTTGTTGACCTTGATTTTAACTTAAAGCTAGGTTAAGGGGGGTTGACTTGTACAAATTGACCAAGCCAGGCCCCAAGACCCCTCCCATTGAGTTTAGTGGGTCAAACCAAGTCTACTGAGCCAGACCTAGGTCTTGGGTCAACCTGGTTGACCATGCTGACTAGGTCAAAATATGGCTTGGTTAACCCAAGCTTAATTTCATCAAACTTGACCTATTTAGGTTAAATTCCCCTTTTTTAATGCATTTAAAACCTTCCCAATCTTCCCTTGGCATAAGCCATAGCCAAGGAGCCTTTATTTACCTCTTAATTAGCTCTAGGGATGATCCTAGCTATTCATCATAGCCCTAAGGCTATAAATAAAGTTGTTACAACATCAATTAGAGGATCTTGCATTTTCTTTCTTCCCAAGCCTCCACAAGCTCGAGCTCTAGTCTCCTTGAGTTCCCATAGTCTTCCTTCACCTCTCTCAAGTTAATTCCAACTAGTCAAACCTTGCCAGCGATGAGATTCTGACGAACCAAACCTAGATCTAACCAAGTCCTCCTCAGCTTGATCCATAGCTTGCAAAGCCTAAAGTTCAACAGGAGAAATATTTGTAGACAGTCAACAAGCTAAGAGTACTAAAGATCTCGTGAATCTAATAGTTTGGAATGAGTTAAAAGCCTAACCCTAGTTTAGGACACCTAGGGTTAAATAACTTCTCATTAAGCTCATTTTAGACCGTGTAAATTACCCCCCCCCCTGAATGCTCTTCATGCATGAACTTCATGTTTAAAATTTCATCTCATTTGATCAACCCATTCGATCAAACGAGATGAAAATGGATACTAGGGCATCTCGGTAGCATTCATAATGTGTACGAGACCTCCACCGTTGATCGTTTGATTAACGGCGGAGATTCTGTCATTCCGTGGCTTCCTCCAAACCGCGAAGCTGTTTTGGTAGCCAGACCCGCATCTGATGCGATCCGAGCAATTCACCTAAAACTACGCAAGATCTAATGTCTCCTTGTGGCTGCTAACGTGGTTAAGTGAAACCACGCCGCGGGTAATCATTTCGTAATTATATGACAATGATTGGGCCACCGCAATACATAATCAATGCCCATGATTGCAAACCGCTTTTGCAGTTTGAGCCAACAAATAGGAGTGCGACGCGTGACTAATCACCGTCAGGAATTGAAAATTAATTTTAAAACTATTTTTAAATCCATTAAATTTTAATTTATTTAAATATTTATAAAAACTTATTTTAAAATCAGATAAATACATAAAATACATCAAATATTTCAAAAATTATCCCCTTCAATTAAAAAAAATAGATTAAAATATTAAATAAATTTAAATTTATTTAAATTATTAAATAATTTGTATTTTAAATTAATAAATAATTATAAATGATTAAAATATTTATAAAATTTAAAATCCTATTTTAAAATATAATTTTTTAGAATTTCATAGAGATATTTAATGTACTTTTATTTTAAAATACTTTAATTTAAGATATGATTTTTAATTATTTAAAAATCTTTATTACATTAATATATATTAATATTTAATTAATAATTAATCTTTAATCATTATTATTTTTAAATAATAAAAAATACTATATTTTTAAAATTAAAATTTTTTTAAATTATTTAATTACAAATTATGTTTAATATAAGAAATATTTTTTTTATTTATCTTTTAATTAATTACATATTTAAATTCTTAATTAACATTTATTAAATCAAATTCAAAATTTATAAAAAATTATTTTAATTATTATTTTTAAAAATTTAGATAATTTCAATTTTTTAATTTATAATTATTTTTTTAACATATTAATTTTTTTAAAATCATTTTAATTATTTTTAAACTTTGAAAATTCATATTAAAATTTATTTCAAATCCTAAAAATTCTATAATAATACTATAAAAACTTTCATAAAAATTAAATATTTTAAATTAAAATTATTTTAAATATAAAAACTTAATTTTTTTATTATTTATTAATTTTTTAATAACTTTAAGACTTAACTATTAATTAATTAAATATTATTTTAAGTATTTTCAAAACTAAAAATTTATTTTTTGAATTATTTTCAAATCCTTTTTGGATGATCAGTGGAACTCTCAAAATAAAATATTTGAAATTATTTCTAATTATCTTATTTTAAAATTTATATATTTATAGGTTTATATATATATATATATATCTTTTGTAATTTTAAACATGGGTGAAGCATATAAATAATATTAATGGAGGAAGATAAGTGAATAGTTGTGTCTTAGTTATTAACTAATCAAATTGCTAATCCTATTTAATTATTGCTTAATTCTTTTGCATGTTTAGGATGTATGTGCACTTAGACTATGCTCTCCTAGTTCGAAGGACATGTTGCAATGATTTGTTGCATTTTTTTCTTTTTATGTTACCCCAAGGCTTCGTCATGACATTCGATTTAAACCTATTTAACCTACCGATATCATAAGGACAATAATTATGCACCCGTCTAGAAACTTAGAGAAATTCTAGGGACTAGGGTACACCTTTGAAGAATATAAAATTTGAACCATTTAAGCTTTGTGATATTTTAAACCCCCGGGAATTTTTTAGGAAATTTTTGAACCCATTATGTTGCTTAATTAACAACCCCTAATTCAACCCTTTAATTAAACCATGATAACTTCAAAAAAAAAAAAATCAATAACACATCGCTCTAACGTCTCTCTGCGCTATGGCATTCGAGGTGATTCAGGGGGCGACTTTATGGTTCCTTTCTAAGCATTTGGTTTGATCTCTCCTGGCTCGATTTCTTATAATTTTATGTTCATTTTTTCTAGCTTTGGTTTTTTTTCTTTTCATTCCATCGATCATTATGACGTTTCATGTTTGGTTTTTCGGTGTTGGGTGATGACGACTCCATCGTCATCGAACCCCTCATCGTCGACTTTTTTTAGGGGAAATCTCAATCTTTTATGGATGTTGTTGTTGGTTCTTTGTCCGCTTTGCCTAAATTGAACTTCGTTCATTCATCATTTAATGGTTGTCCGACTCTTTTGTTTGAAGATTCGGTTGTAGACTAGTTAGCTGCACCATATGCTTTGATTTTTGTGGGTAAATTTGTTCTGAGGAGGCTGAATCTTGATGTTATACATAAATTTTTTCTTATCCTTAAGTTTTCTGTATCATTTCATATTGTCTTACTTGATCAACGGTACGTTGCTATCCAACTTTATAATGAACTTGATTATAGACACATACTTGCTAGGAGATCCTACTATATTTAGGCATGTCAAATGTGTTTGCTTAAATGGACTCCTGATTTTGATGTTAGGGAGGAGTCTCCGATTGCTCCGGTTTGGATTTCCTTTCCTAATTTGAGACTTCATTTTTTTAATCATCAAATTTTATTTAGTTTGGCTTCTATCTTTGGTCGGCCATTGCAGACGGACTAGGACACTTCCTCAGTGTCCAGGTCCTCTGTGGCTCGGGTTTTGGTTGAATTGGATGTTTCTATGAAAAATCCAAATGAGATTTGGATTAGGTCCAAACTTAAGGGTTATTTCCAAAAAGTTGAGTTTGAAAATTTACCTATATTTTATTCTTTTTGCAAGATGCACGGTCATGGTATTAATGATTATTTTGGTAAGCACCCCCATCTTCGTAAAGAGGAGTCTTTGAAACAAACTAATGGGGAGGTGGCCATGGTGATTCCTCAAGAAGTTGATAATCCTAATATGGTGCTTGTTAAGGATAATACCTCTAATCCATCCCAATTTATTAAGGAGCCACTGCCTTTAGCGGTTGATGAACTTCAACCTATTTTTAGCAATACTATTATTTTGAATAATGATCAGAGAGTTAGTGATACAACTTCTTCTATCTCTTTTATTTAATGTGATAATATGGTGGATCAATGTTTACCTAATGTTGATATTCATAATCATGCTAATGTTAAGTCTATTAATCTTTGTACGATTAACAAAACTTTAATGAACTATTGTGAGGGAAGAGAGAGAAGCTCCACAAATTAAGGAAGGATTTGGAAGAAGATCTTGATGTTGAGTCTAGTAATTAGGTTGTTAAGCCTAAGTGAATGTCCCAAGGCTACCAAGAAGGGGGGTCTCTCCGAAGAACTCACTCTATGCTCTTCCTTTCGAGCACCCACGCAAGAAAAGTAAAGGGAAAAGTTGCACCTAGCTGAAGGTTTCTATGATATGATATACCATGTGACCCTTCTTATCCACCTCAATTGTGACGCAAAAAAGACTGGAGCAAATATGGCAGAGTATGTCTATAACAATCACTCATATGTCTCGCACAGTGCCAGAAGCGATACAACTCAAGTACAGTAGAGTGCAGTCAAGGAGTGTTGGCACAATCACCAACATGCGCGGCACAGGCGCCATGCGCTGTGAGAAACAACATCCATATGCCAACATTTGGGCTACCCAAAATAAGGAGAGCTAGTGGCCGCCATCCGATAAATATGAATAAGTAATCCCCTAAGAAAAGACTCACCACTGCGTGAGACCACCACCTAAGGGGCTGGACATTACCCCTCCACTGTATTCTGCATCGTGATTAAGGATGCTGGAACAGAGGGTGACACAGCACTTAGCCCGGTTGCGCATGTAATAACAGTAGCCCTCTGTCTTCTGGACGTATCTCTCTCAACGTGTTTTTATTAAAGGTCATACACACCATGCAACTACCAGTAGGACATATATTCCTCCCTTCAACCTACACGCACACGGATACGATGATCATCTCCATAAACATTCGTAAGCACCCCTAACAACCGATTCGATACATAGATCAGTGGACACTCTATGAGAAGAGATGTTCAGAATACCAACTTGACGAAACGTAGTTGAGTCAAGAGATACGAGAAAAGAAGTCGAGAAAAACAGCCTAGAGCGATCGCTTTGGACATCTATAATGTATTAGCAAGCACAGTCTCTGAAAACAAGAAGAAATGACAACTTAGTGTACATCCTGTATTAATGAGATACGCAAGAGGCCAGTGAACCTCCAAATTACCTGATAGCTAAGACATACATATTGCTCATGTACAAGGTAATATATAAAGAAAAAGGAAAAAAGCAACATGCCGAGTGACTGTGCCTGATCAAAGAAAAGCAACGCTCAAGAAGTAAAGAGTGGAGCCATGCACTCCCTCGCCACCTTACAAGGTGCGATATAATCAGAGATAGATATGGAATTCTGTTAAATTTGATAGACTTTGAGACTTTCATGGTTGATCAAAGATCTTTGATCAACTGATGACTCTAACTTAGTCTGCTCTAAGGAAATCTTGTTTAGAAGTAGTTGCATAAAACTTTGTAGATCCCTGAAAAGACTGTTGGAGCCAAAAAAAAAAATAGCATCTGCCTATATGAAAACCTGACTTGTTGTTGAAATAGCAAAGTACATCTCACTATTTACCTTACTCTAATGCGTAAGAGATAACGGTACCATAGCCAGGTAGCCACGAACCCCGTAGACAACATATCCCCTCTAATGATTATAGTTAAATGTGGGGGACAAGTAGCCAGCGATAAAGAGTAATCAAGATAGTGTCACGTCAGAAAGCACAGCACGCTATCTGGAATCCCTAATCTCATAGCGCGCAACTATCCTTCCTAATCTAGCGTCATATCGACATAATGCAACACTCCGGCATGCACCTTTTCTGTATAAGTCACGCGTCTCCAGACCCTCACCATAACTCGCGAGAACATCATAGAGATGTCTTATTATCACATGTAACAACTGGATTTAGTTCGATATGGGGCAATCCATCTAGTTTATACCTGTAACTATAATAGCAGTATAGAGTTCTACTGTCTTACATGTGTTGATTTTCGATCTATTGTTTGATTGCTCTTAAGTTCTCAGATATGTCTGATTGAGTTTTATGTGCTGGCTTCTAAGCGCTATGCCGAGCCCTCTCTCACTAACCGAGTAGTATTACCTTGTGATGCGAAGAAGGTTTAGAATTCTCTTTAGTAGATATGATAATGAGATTACTATATTATCCTTCATATTCAAGAAGTGATCCCACTTTAGATAGCTTTATCATATCAGTGCCTTTATTGAAGATTCTATAACTTCTAATTAATAACAGTGCGCGATACTATTAAATAATATCCTAATGTTCCTCATAAATTAAAAGTTGTTTATACGACTTGGTTGTAATTGAACTTTAAACCATGCTATTAGACTACATAAAAGTTGAAAAGTAATGATGTACCAATAGCATTAGATGAGATCTATTTAACTTATTTTCGATCATTTTTCTTGTAAGTTCCCAGTGAGCGATCAAAGACTTGATAATAATGTTCATGCACCTTAGAATATTCTGAAAACTATATTAGATTTATGACTTTTGGACAAGCAACTCTTTAACTTGTGTCTTTCAATATTACTCGAATGAATTTATCAGAAACCTAACAAATTGCGAGGCTTAACTCGAAAATATGCGAGAAAATAGGTGTAATCCCATAATCAACAATAATGCGGACTAGAATATGCATCCGCAAATATATATACTAAAAGCCATACGTACAAAATCCTTAGTACGCTCTCCCATACGAGAAGTGAGTGGAGAGTAAGTGTGGGAGTGCACATAATGCACTCGATAAAACACAATATTATTTTTAGAGTACTAAAGAATATCGCAGTACAGGTGCACAAAACATTACAGACTGTTGTGTAAATCATATTCTCTTTCTATCTATTGTCCAAATTCTTATTTACATAATTCTCATTAATCAGAAAGTCCAACTCTCATGTTTTCAAAATAGACGTTGGCTATCTTGCGCAGTTTAACGTGAATGAATGAATCGAAGTTTTTATATTTACTAAGATATCACCCTTGGCTACCCTATGGTAATCCTTTCTTCTATATATATCGAGGTATGTGATCTTCTAAACGTTAGAATCATGTTGCTGTAATTAATACATTTCGAACCATGACAGGGCTAGCTATATCGCTACATCAAACTGTTAATACTCACTTCTTCATCCATATAAAGTATTTGTATCGTACTATTCTCTATATAACTGTACAATCTCTATCTATATACGCACCTTAATACATTGCTTGAAGAGCCTATCTCATTGTCAAAAGCAACAATCCAATACAGCAATTGTAAATCTATCTCCATGAGAGCAAGAATATATATTATACAAATAACCCCTATTTTGAGTCCAAGTTATTATTAACATTTCTCAGAGCGCCAGTATTTATTTTAACTGCCATCATTCAACTTATTATTGAGATAACTATATTTTGTACAATTAGTGTTCGTACTATACTATAGCATTTTAGCTTACACCAATAATATGTTTGTTCACAAAAAATGAGAGTGAGATATGCGAGTGATTGTAATGGCTTAGTAAAATGAATTGACTTAAGAAATTGACACCTTGTTGGTGTAAAGTGCGTGGAATTTGTCTTTGACTATTAGTGTTTAGATAGGTTAAAATTTTTGTGGAAAAACAAACAACAAATTTAGTGTTGTAACCTATCTTTTATACAAGATTAAACCCAATTGAATTATTTTTATTTAATATTAAAAACTGCACAATTGCTATTTGTAGTAGAGTAATTGTGCTCTTATAATGTATATATATTAATAAGCCTCTAAAATTATGTATAATTCATTATCAATACTGAGAAATATAGTGGCCAGCTATCAAAATTAAAGAATTGCAATAAAGTTGAAAAGATATTTTGTATATAAGATAAGTATGCGAAATATAATATTGTATATGAGTAGAAACTTATATATTTGCCACTATTATATCCAATCTGTATAGATATATTTATAATCCCAACTTAAGAGCATTTATTTTCATATGTACCATTTTCTCCTCTCTCTCAAAGAATTTTCTTTACTAAAAAATCTAGATTGATTGTGAGCCTGCTGACTATGTAGAAAATAAGATGAAAAGCAACTAACATGTACACAGAGGAGAAAAGAAAAAACAATAAGAGGCATCCCGTGAGCACGAGAGAATCTCTCAACTAGAGAGAAGTGATTTCACTCTAGAGATCAACTCTATGTATAAAATTTCAGCACTCCTAAACATCATGGTAATCACTTAATAAATCAGATAGTTGAAAGAAGTAATTTAGTGATGTAATTTTTATGGTCTGAAACAATATATAACCACATATCAACCTACGCATACAATAATGTTTGTATATCATATTATAATAATTATAGAATGAGATTATTAATATTTTTAAAAGTATTTCCTGTGTGCAGATTACTGGTATACGACGAGTTCAGTCTGTAATTCTTCGTAGAGAAACTAACTAATAGTTTATACAACTATAGACCTATTCATATTAAAACACATTGTATGTCATAGATGTTCATAAAAAACATAGAGTAATTGGATACATGGTCTTCAGACAATTCTTTAATATTTCAAATGCCCTAATCAAATACCAAAGCCGAAATTAATTTATCGATCTATAGTTATCGCCATTGGATATCACTCTGTGATAAAGTATAATGTTTCCTATAATGATATATATAAAATAGTGAGTGCGGACTTTTTACGTCCATCAATATGCAATTTTCTTATAGGTTACTCTCTGGCATAACCTTCTAGTGACCAGTACGAAATAAAAAATCGTCCAGGACATCGGGGTTACTATTCTATGCGATTTGAAACATGACATTTCAAGTCCAGTGCCAATTAATATTAAAGCTGATTTCGATCCGTTTAGGCTACGGTGCCTACTATGGATATCTTTATCGATACAAGACGAAGTACAGAAGATATATATCACTCTTAGTTATTGAGGAAGGTACTGATCGAATCCGGGTCATTCAGTTGTAATATGTAACTTTTGTTCCATGGTGCTGTGTAAAATATAAGTAACAAAACAATAAACGGAGATCTGATATTCCGCGATCTCACATTGTATGACGAGACTGATTTTAGAACGACTTTATGATAATCATTTTTTAATGCGAGTATTTTCTAGGATAATCCGTGACCTTTTTTGAAAATAATTCTTGTCTGGGCGTAGCGGGGGGACAACTTAGTTCGACAGGGCAGGAAAAACGAAGCAAGATTGTGAGCGTATAATTACTATTTCTTTTTTTTCTTTAACATATTTCAATTAAGATCATTTTCATGTATTTACGTTTATAGTGTAAGAATCGTCCAAGACAAGTCCTAGTAGATTCTGTATACCTGGCTAATGAATGATCATCAAATGTCGAATATATTGCATATGTGAGAGCTACTGCGATTACAGAATTGAAAACTTACAGTTTTGGGTGGTGTTCTTGACCTTTTGTATAAATCAGTCCAAATGAGACTGCCACCCAAATCTTTTTGTCATTTGATCTGTCGTGCCCTCTTGAGAGAATAGCAAGGAAGAAGTGGAGAGAGCACTAAGGGAGGATTCCTACCACTGAGAGCGAGAAGGCGTTCACTTCGGATTTCAAAAGGTAAGAGTCCTCTACTGTGAATTAGGATTATACTTCACTCTTTTCCATTCTTCTTTCTAGATTCTTATGAGAAGGATATGTCAAGGAGATCCGGTTCATCTGCCTGAACTTGGAGAGGCGGTGGAACAGCGGAAGGTTCTTGCCTACACTTGGAGAGTAGTGAACAGCCGAAGATTCTCTGCTACACTTGAAGAGTGTAAACCGCCCGAAGGGTTCTCTGCTCCACACTAGGAGAGTTGTGACAGGACCAGACTAGGTTCTCTGCCAAAAAGGTGGGGATAGTGTGATTAAGGACAGACTCGGTTCATCTGCCAACACTGGGGATATGTGTACAAAGGACAGGACTTGTTCTCGCGTCGCATCGGCGGGACCACGGGGGAAGTGACGGTGAAAAGATGTGTGCTTGTAAAGGCTTCTCCGCATTGTCTGGTTGCATACGCAAAGCGAGAGTTCACTATTTCGGTATCAGCACCTGCTTCAATACTCAGAGGGTTGCTTTCTCCTCTGGGAGGGATGTCAGTGTCTGGTTATCTGATTCCGTCACCACTCATAAATCTCTGTGTGCGATTTACTTTACTATTTCTTACGTTTTCCGCACTATTAAGTTGAGTTTAAACTTCTGTGGTGTAAAAAAAACATTTTTGTACAAGAATTAAAGATAATTTTTGTATTCAGGCTAGTCCAATAAGTCTTTCAAAAGGGCGACTTAATTTTAATTACCAATTC
>NW_021319496.1:837144-862238 GCF_001605985.2 Dendrobium catenatum
TAGAACATTATAAAACGTTGTTAATAACTAAAAGTCTGAATTTCTATTGTTGATTTCTATTAAAATAATATAATATCAAGTCTAAGCATTCATAAGGCATTTATTTGGCACTTATGATCGTAACTGGAAGCACATCCAAAGTAGCGTATAAGTCTAGGATTCTACACATTCTCAATTTTTTTCTTCCTTATGGAGTTACAAATATAAATAATTCAAAAAAACAAACTCAAATTCTAAATCTAATTTTTTCCTTAAATCATTAAAGCCATCCTTTAATAAATATTCATGTTTTATTCATTTCTCTTTTAGCTTTAGATAAAAGAAACTCAAAACTTTTGGTTAAAATTATTTAAATTTTAAAAAATCTAATCTTCACTTTTAATCAAGGGTTTATGAAAACATATTTGAGATGTAATTAACTATAAAGGGCTTTGCCTCTATACAAAATGAGAACTTAATAAAAAAATAAACACTATGGTTGTTCTCTATAGTAGACGGAAAAATCTTTAACACAGGTATAATTTATATTTCTTTTCCTTAATTTAATTATCTCAAAAAGATAGCTAATGTTTCTTTTATCTTTGTGATGGAATTTTCAACGTCCCTATGCTATGTTCTCATTACGAAAAGAAAATTCATTTCTCTTTTAAAATGAATTAATTGAAACATTTAGTCTTATCTTTTTGGGATATAGAATGTTTGGCTATGTAGATTTGACTAAAGAAACATCAAATCAGTGGCACATTTATTTGTCCACAAGATTTTATTAGTGACTCCTCTAGGAAAATAATTATTTTCTTCATCTTTAATGGAGACTAGACTTAATATTTTACATAGATTAATAAGCCATTTCAGTTTCTTTCCTACTTTTAAATTTCATTTATTCTTGATTTAATCTTTATTTTTTTTTTTTTTTTTATCATAAAACCAAGATTTAAAACTTTTTTTTTTTTTTCTTTCCCAATTGGGATAAATATTAATAAATTGGAATAGACAAATAAATTACATTTCAATGTTCTCTCTGGTGTATGGGATTCAAGGATTTTAGGGAGATTCTGAGGTTTCCTTTTCAAGCATTTGTTTGTCTCTTCCTGGGAATGTTTGTGGTTTTATTTGTGTGATGTTCGATTTCTTTTGCAATTTTCCATTTGTTTTCCCTAGCTTCAGATATTTTATTTTCATTTCATCGCTCGTTTTGAGGTTCCTACTTGGTTTTTTCGATGTTGGGAGATGATGACTCTGTCGTCATCGAACCCCTCATTGTTGACACTTTTTGAGGGAAAATCTTGTTCTTTCAAGGATGTTGTTGGTTGTTTCTTTCTTTCGCCATCGCCTAAACTGAACTTCATTCATCATCATTAAGGGAGTTTGCTGCTTTTTGTTTGAGGATTCGGTTGTTAGAACCAAAATTGAATGCTTCCCTATGCTTTGATTTGGTGGGTAAATTGTTTGAGGAGGCCAAATTCTTGTTGTATATTGCAATTTTTTTCTTAACCTTAAGCTTTCTGGATGGTTATATTGGGCTTACTTGCATCAAAGCAGTTGCTATTCACTTCTAAACGATCTTGATTATAGCCGGCATATTTGCAGGAGTATCCTATTATATTGTCAAGCATTTCAATATGCGTTTGCTTAAAGGACTCCTATTTTGATGTTGAGGGAGAAAGTCCCCGATGCTCCAGTTTCGGATTTCTTTTTTCCTAATTCTGAGACTTTCATTTTTTTAATCATCAAAATTCTTATTTTATAAGCTTATATCTTTGGTCGGCCATTGTAGATGGACCAAGCCCACCACATCGTGTCAAGGACCTTTGTGGCTCGGGTTTTGGTTGAATTGGATGTTTCTAAGTAACATCCATATGAGATTTGGATTGGTTTATAAAGGAAGGTTATTTTCAAAAAAGTTGAGTTTGAAATATTTAACCTATATTTTGTATTTCTTTTTGCAAGATGCTGATGGTCATGGGTTAATTGATTGTTTCCAATCGTAAAGAAAAGGCAGTTTTGAAACAAAAACTTAATTGGGGAAATGCACCAATTATTGGATTGCTTCAAGAAGTTGCTAATCTTTATATGGTTCTATGTAAGATAGAAACACCTCTAACTCGTTCCTAATTTGTTGAGGAGTCGTTTGCCTTTAGGGGTGATGAACTCAACCTATTGTTAGCAATACTTTATTTTGAATCATAATCAGGGAGTTGGTGCTAAAACTTCTATCTATCTCTTTTATTGATGTGATTATTATATGGTTGGTCATGTTTACCTAATGTTTTATATTCAAAATTCATGTAATGATGAGTCCATTAGTCTTTGTACGGGCTAAAAAAAATTTTAGTCTGATTTGAATGGAAACTCTCTTCCTAACCACTCTCTCTATTATTTGGGAAAGGGATATAGGGAAAGTTAATACTGATCTCATATGCCTCTCATATTGAAATGTGAGAGGAAATTGATAATTTCTGGGTTTTGGAAGAAGTGAAATTATTTCCATGGAGGTTCTGTCCCTCTTTAGGGAAAGGTCAAAAGGTAATATCGAAGATAATGGTATGTTTATGGAGGTTAATGAATGTCTTCTCTCTAACAGCAGTACTATGGTGATCCTACATAGTATTACCCCCTTCAACCTCTTTTTATAATGGATGCTTTTATTGATACTGAGGATATGGGCATTGCTTGATAAATTGTTATCTCTAAGGAATGATAATGTTACTATTTTTGTAAGGTTCTGAGTAAAAAGAGGTAGGAAAAGAACAGTTTATATTGAAAATTTTCCTAGAGCTACCTCTCACACACTTCCCATTAGGTTTTTGAATATTTATGTTTTAACACTATATTTTGAATGTGAGCGGGCATTGGTTATCCATCCTCTATTAATTTTCAGTGCAAGGAATTTATTATTTTGGTTTCATAATAGTTTATATTCTTTTTTAATTCAGTCTCTTTTTTTCTCTCCTCTATGATTAATTAGCACTTTTATCCCCTGGAGGGCAAAGCGTTACCGCGCTGTAAATGGCCTGGAAACAAGTGACAAAGGTGTGCAAGGGCCGCATTGGGCACTGGCACCCTGTGGGTGCCATAGTATTAAAATCGGCAAGGGTTCCCACATAAGGACGGATACGTTGTGGCAAAGCAAGCTTTAGTCCATTGGAAACTAAATATCTAGGATTTATGGATCTTGTGAATATAGGTTCCCTTAAGGAAAATTAAGGAATTAATAATATTATGATTTCATAGGATGTTAAATATTTTGTGCATTCAAGAAATCTAAATGGCCGTTGGAGATAAGTCTAAGGAAATTGATATTAGATAAAAACTTTGGTATCTTGGGTAAGAGTCGTACTTAGAAATGGTTGTTATAGAGGTGTTATTAATAGATAATATTTTTTAAAGGATTAATTGTTATAAATATTAATGGATGGAGATAGAATTATAGCTTTTAAAGATTGTTGTTGATGATAATGAATTGTTAAATATTAAAGTTCTTATGGTCCTTCAAGTAGGTTTGATATGTAGTTCTAAATTAAATTTTTGGAATGACTTTTTGAGAATTATACAAAAAATAATATTTCATACTCTTGGAAGAAAAGAAGTTTATTGGAGGAGATTTAATTAATGGACATGTTGGTGAGAGGTAGATGATTTAAAAGCATTCATGAGTGGCCATGGATTTTTGGAACGACGAATGAAAGGTGGCAAGACCATATTGGATTTTTTTGTTTAGCTTATGATTTTTTAAATTGCTAATACCCTTATTTAGAAAAGAAATTGAGCATCTCATCACTTTATTAAAAACTGGATATAATACAACCCAGATTGATTATTTTTCTTATTAGAAAATCAAAATCATTAGATTGCAAGATGTAGAAGTTATTCCGATGTGAAAATTTATGTACCCAACACGATTATTAGTTTTGGACTTTAGATAATGGAGCTTATAAAATAAAAAATTAAAGTAAAACAATTTTCTAGGATTAAATGGGGGCATTTATAAGAATTATTACAAAAATATTTTTGGAAAAAGATTTTAGATCTTAGAATTTTGTCTGTGCATGAGGAGGCTAATATTATGTGGAAAAAGTGGCTAGTGATATTTAAGAATATTACAAAAGATGTCCTAATGGGAGTTATCAATGGAAAAGTTTCCTCAATAGTAAAAATAGTTGGTGGTTGGAATCCTAATGTGCAAGAAAAATTAAAAATCAGAGCTTTGTTATAAAATTTGGTTCTTTATATTTTTTAAAAATTTTTTGATAATTTGGGAGAATTATAATAAAGTGGCTGTAAGGATGCTAAGAAATCAATAGCGATGCAAAGGCATTAGCTTTTTAGTTATTTATATAATAGATTAGATACTAAAGAGGGAGAAAGGATATATGTATAAGTTAGCCAAACAAAAGAGATAGGAGTTAGTAAGGATTTAGTCAACGTGAAGTGTATTAAAGATAAAGATCCAAAAAATACTTTCTTTAAAGATGATATTCAACAAAGATGGATGAGATATTTTGCTAAACTTTTTAATGAAGATTGTGAAAATTAAGATTATTATAGGACCTTAGCACCTAAATGAAAATAAAAGATTTATGTTTTTTATTGGCGTATTAGTAAAACTGGAGTTAGAGAGGCTTTAAAGAAATGAGGTGGAAAAGCTGTTGGACATGATGATATTTCAATAGAGGTGTGGAAATGCTTAGAGATGGAAGGAATTTCATGGCTTACTAAATTTTTAATTACCTTATTTTGAAGACTAAGAAGATGCCAGATGAGTGGAGAATGAGGTGTTTAATTCATATTTTTAAAGAATAAAGGTTGATGACAAGATTGTGCGAATTATAGAGGTATAAGGTTAATGTGTCATACTTTAAAAACTATGGGAGCGACGTTTATGGAGCATAGGGTGCGCGTTGATACTAATGTTTCTCAAAAATCAATTTGGTTCATGCCGTAGGTCGATATGGAACCATACATTTTAAAGAGGCTTTGATGGGAAATATAGAGAAAGAAGGAGGATCTACATATGAGTATTTATTTGATTGAAAAAGCATTATGATAAAAGTTGCCAAGATAGTGCTATGGAGAGTTCTTTTTGAAAGAAGGAGTCAATAATGCTTATATTCAATCATTAAAGATATGTATGCAGAAGCTATTACTTGTGTTCAAACACAAGGTGGATTGACAAAGTATTTCCCTATTTCGGTTGGGTTACATTTAAGGATCAGCCTTAAGCCCATTATCTTTTTGCTTAGTCAGGATTTCTTCACTTAACATTTGCAGAGGATTGTACCTTGGTGTTGATTTTTGCTGATGATATTCTTCTTGTGTAAGACTAGAGAGGGAGTTTTAAGGTAAACTGAATTATGGAGTCACTTAATCTTAAAGGTTTTCTCTTGAGTTAGATCTAAAATGGAAATATATGGAGTGATGTAATCTTTAGTAGTAATAGAACCTAGTGATGGGATTCTGACTTTGGTGGCGATCAATCATATTTAATAAGAGTAGCACGTTTTAGATATCTTGGATCTTATTTGTTCAGATGTGATGGTGAAAACAGATGGGATATTATCAGGTCAGAATTCAAGTTGGAGGTTGAAGTGGAGGAATTGCATCTGTTGACCTCCATTTTTGTATGCAGGTCACTAAAGGCCCTTTCCAAACTCCAGATTAATTCTAGATCCATGAATTCACTCTAGACCTTAAGATCCTTTTCCTAGAGCCAGACCTTTAGGATCCACTCTAGACCTTAGGATCCTTCTAGATCAAGACCTTAGAGTCCACTCTAGAGCCTAGGATTTCCCTAAATCTAGATCCTTAGGGTCACTCCAACTTCAAATCAATCTCACCCTTGTCAACCTTCAACCTCAAATCAATTATCCTATATTTGAATCCACTCCAATTTTAATTTTGATCCTACTGTGATCATTTAAATCTCAACCTCCATCCAATTTCAAATTCAAATTAATTCAAATTTCAAACATATTCAAAACTTTGACTCAATCCACATGAGAATCCAATTTTAACCTAGACCTTTTGATCCAAGCTTCAATCTAGCTTTTGGCCTCATCCTTCATTAACAATTCACCACATGATTGAAATGATTTGCGATACTTCAATACTAATCATTTCCAACTTAAAATCTATTCCAAATCCAGAATCCAGACTCAAATCCTAAGTCTTCAAGCCTTGTCCTAAGACCCTTTAGAGATTTTCAAACATTCCAAACCTACTTTCATATATGGTCTCTGATTTCCCAAGGTCTATTCCACTTGTAAAGTGATAAAGACCATGTCCTCCTAGAGGTTACTCCCCTCCCAACTTTAGTGCTTAATTTTTGAGGTCGTCTAACCCCAGAATAATGAATTAAAATCCCAAAGGCTGTAAAACCTTCAAATATTTACAGCCTATTGCCATTGAACCCTTAACCCCTTTGAGATTCTTGACCTTGGAACCCTTATCCCAAGCTTCCAATCACTTTCAGGACTCTTGATTTTAACCCATTGAGCAGTTAAACATGCATTTTTCAGAATCATTTTTGACTCTAGTTGACCAAATGGGCCAAAATTGACTAAAATACCCTTATTGAGATTTTGTCTTATATGGCTTATTTCAATTTCAAATCAATTCCAAACTCTTTTGAAACCACTTCCAATGAATTTCACAATATCAAACTCAACTTTGTTGAACTCAAACCCAGCCATGGGTCAACCTGGATTTGTACAAGTCAACCAAGTTTGACCCATGGAACCCATACACCCCTCCCCTTTTTCTAAAAAATTTTTGAATCTACTCCCATTCCAAGTCCTTTGAATGTTATGGGATGAACCCTTGGGTACCCAATAGACCCCTTCTTGGTCACCCAAGCCTTGGGCTTACTTGGGTTAGCCTTATGGCTTGACCAAGTGACCCAAGAGAGCCTCCCTTGATAGCCGAATCCTTTGATCTAATCAAATTTGAATCCAAATCAAGGTGTCATTGGGGTTCCATTGACCCAATACACCTTCCTTGACCAAGCCCAATCCTTGGGCTCATTTAGGTCAAGAGTTTAGGCTTAGCCCCAAAAGTGCCTAATAGCACTGGGATTGGGCCAACTCTCAACCTAAATCCAATTGAACCTGGCCAACACCCCATAGGTGGCCCTAGGTCCAATACACTCCTTTCCAAGCACAGCCCAATGCCTGAGCTGCTTGTGGTCACATAGTTAGGCTAACCCAAAGTAGCCAAAAAACACTTGGACCCGAGCCAAACCTTTGACACAGATCAAATATTGACCCATTGCCACTTGCATTGGGTGCACCAAGACCCAGATTCCACTTCCCACTTCAAGCCCAGTGGTCTGGCCTTGACCTGGGTTGAGCCCAAATTGACCCGAACGAGCAGGTTTGGACAACCCGAGCCATCTTTTAATCCAGATCAAAATTCGACCAATTAGCCACTTGCATTGGTGCACCAGACACCAGACCTGCCTTCCCATACCAAAACCCAGGTCTGGTCTGACCCCCTTGAATCGAGCTCAATCCGACTCAAACCAAGCAGGTTCGAGCCCAACGAGCCACCAGTCGATTCCCCGCTTCCCCAGGCCAATTTTGACTCCACAATTGGCCTCCAGCATGTCCCCATCGGCTTCCCTGGTCAATCCGACCCAGGACCATGCGGCGGGCGGTCGGAACCAATGGAGAGCAAGCTCCGGTGGTTCCCCCGACCGAAAGCCTTCCAAAGGCTTGTGGCTCGCCGGCTTAGGCTCACGAGCTCTCTGGAATGGTGCCCCCTTATCCACTGCATCAATCCGCGGACTCCTCCCTTCAATCCTTGGCCGTCCGAGCTCGCTGGAGGAGGTGAATAGGGTTCGGGTGCTCCCCAGCTCGCAGACGATCCCAGGTTTCGAACGGTTCCCCAGAGCTTTCCTCGATCTCCCAGCACCTTCCTCGAGCCCCAAACCGTCCCTTTCCATCGCTTTCGACGAACTCCGGCGAAAGGCCTCGGCGTTTCCTCCGCTCGAAGTCATACTCAGCCGTTCTCCAGTCACGGCCTCTGAAGGAAACCTGCTCGCCTTCGTCTCCTGAAGCTTCCAGATAGAGAAGCTCATTCGTTTTGAGACTTTCTGCGGTAATTCCTTCATCCCGAAGCTCCCTAGCTAGGTAGTCCGGTTAAGTGTTGAAGAAAACCTCACCCCAACGGATTTCCACCGTTGGATTGAAGGTTTCCACCCCTATTCCTCGCCTGTGAAAATTTTGGGTCGAAGTTCGCCGGGGATCCAATCCGGATCACGCTCGTTGAGAAAGGTTCACGGCCTCGGGTAAGAGCGGAGGTTGAAGACGGAAATCTCAGCCATTGATCTTCCGATCAACGGCTCGGATTAAAAATCCCGTCTGCGTTCCAGAGCGCCTGAATCCTAGACCGTCCGATCCCGCACTCGACGGCTATGATTAATCCCGACCGTACCCAGCAGCGCCACATGATTGCCCAGCAATCGGTGACGGCGCCGCGTGTTTAAAGCGCGGCTGACTGGTATGGCTGTGTTAAATTAATTCCAGAAATCAGGGAACTTCAAAAATCCATATCCCCTGCACCACTTGACAAATTAGGTTGTTTTGTTATGCTCATTGGGAAAAGGCTCAGGGAGATCTTTCAAAAGGCCTATGGTTCCAGGCCCTAATTGCATGAGTGTTAAGCTTTAAATTTCATTAATGGTATTATGTTTTAATTTATGCAATTACTGTTTGTAGTTTAATGTCTCCAGGGCATGGAACTTTGGGAGATTGAATTTTGGGCATGTCTTTGACATGTCAAATTTTTGTCTCCCTTTTTTAAAGGTAAAGGGCACTTTCCCCATTTGAGTTAAGGGTCTGGGTTGACCCCTTAAATTCAAATTGGGATTTAAAAGCCCTAATTCCCAAATGAGAATTAGGAAAATCTGGTTTTTGTGTGTTGATTATGCTTAGGATATTGGAGTTTTAGGGCCCACTGATCTTATGCCCCAATCCAACCTTAGGATAGCTCTCCTAGGATTTTTGAAGGTGACTTAGAGCTTCACCTTAGGTGGCTTAGTTAGCACCTTAGAGTATTCCAATTGAGCCCAAATTTGGTTGTGTTCAGGCCTTGGGATCATGTGACCCCATGGTCCATTCATCAGATTTGGAGTTCATTTGGTTCACCAATTAGGAGCGCATAAAGCTTGCCCTTGCTTAGAATTGCCCCCCCCCAGCCTTCAATTAAAATACCTAATAAATCCTTTTAAATCCAAATTAAGTTTAATACTTCATATTAATCAGTGTTGTGTAAACCTTAACCCCATGAGAATAAAAGCCCCTTGATTGGACATCAAATTAAGCCTTAATTTAATTTTCGAGTAAAATTCAATGTTTTAATTAATATTAATAATTAATTAATCATTAAAAATCCCAAGAATTAATTTAATGCTGGATAATCTCCCCTTAGATCACCTTCTGATCTATTGGAGAGATCGATTCAGGGAGTTCGAGATCCATTTAGGCCCAAACTAGTATTTATTAAAAATCTGAAACCCTTAAGATTAATTAATTTTTAAAAGTCAAGTTTGACCCCTTAGCATATCTGGATTAACTTATAAAATTCATTAACTCTCCCAAATTCTAGATTTTTTTTAATAGGATCATAAAATTCTCAACCAACCCAATTTAAAACAGTAACAAACTCCCTTTTATATCAATCCCACTCCTTTTAATTCCAACAACTTAAATAACTAATCAAAAACCCGATTGCTGCTGGGTTAACCCAGGGCCTCACGAGGCTATTAGCTTAGCCCAAGGAAGGTGAAATAACTTCACTGCCTCGTGTAAATTGTAAATAAGGTTTAGTAATCAATTAACTTTTAAAATATAAGTTTAATTAAATTAATATTTATTAATACTTAAATTATCTTAACATTAACTCCCCTTTAAAGCCTTAACAATCAGACTTTTAGACAACTTCAAACTAATTACCCACTTTTAGGACCTACCCCAGCCACAGACCTTTTACACACATTCTTACGATGTGTGCTTAGGACAACCAACTCTAGATTCTAGGTTAAGGCCGGTGTTTACTTTACTGCTGTGTGCCGGGGTTTTCGTAGTTTTTCACTGCATGTTTGTGGATGATTGCTTTGCTGTGTCTGCTACTTTTTTCTGTACTCTGTGGATGGGATTGATGTGTATGGGATTAGAATACCCTTAGGTAGTACGTATCGGATGTTTGAACAGTTTTCTGCAGGTGGCCCGCTCTTATGCAGGGCATATAAAAAAGGGGGCAAATCATTAAAAAAATTGCGCATAAAATATTATAAACTCTTTGCACATGTGCTTCAGCTTCATAAAGCTCCCCCAATCATAAAAAGAGCGTTGGCCAGTGTGTTTACTTCTTTTCTGCTCATATACAACTGCTTTGGGAATAATCTCTTTTTATCTAATATAATGCTTCAGGAAAACCCTGCAGTGAGTCTAGATTTTATATTTGATATCAACTTAATTTTGTGTAGTTTCAAGTGTTGTGCAAAAAGTTGATTGGTTGGGATACATTTAGATCCCATGACACGCCCTGGATTCCATAAGAGGAAAGGATACCCCTTTAGGGAACACTCCTTTTCCATTTGGAAATCCCAAATTTGGATCATACCCTCTTCTTTTACCCAAAAGAGGAAGAGGGCCTCCCCCTTAAAGAGAAGTGCCCTCTTGTTCCATGTAATCCACCACGAAGATTCAAGAATATTGAAGAGAAAAGGAGTCCAAAGAAGAATGAAATTGAAGATTTGAAGATTTGAAGATTGAGAGTATCCCACTCAAAATAACTTGGCTCGTTATCTAGGTTAGAATCCGGGTTGTTTTCAAGTGGTGCCCCGGCCACTTTACTTTTCTGCAATTATTCGGTTTGTAATAAGCAAGCAATTCTGCCTATGACATTTATTAATTAATTTATATTTGATAGTGATTTTGATTGCCTTCTAGGATTTACTTTTTTTACTAGTTTTTATGGCGATTTGTATGTCCGCTCTTTGTTTTCTGGATACGGTGAGGCTTCAGGAGGGGTGAAAGTTTTATATTCAAATATTAAAGTTCCAAAATTTTAGTTGAGTCTAAATAACTAGAAGATAAACGAATCTAGGGAATTAGCCGTGGATCGACCCGGGGTCGCATTGCATATTTTTGCATTACTCTTTCCTTGCTTTATGACCCTTTCCCCGCCTCGGGTAGAGTCCGGATAGTCTGACCTTATTAGACGAGGTGCCGGATCTAGGGAACAGTTCCAGTCTTCTAAAAAACTATTTTTATAAAGCCTAGTTTTTAAAATTTCAAGGCAACTTGATGGAAGTTGTTAAACTAGCATGCATTGCATTAGATACAAACCCAAAAAGAGTCAAAATTTATTGCATCAGTTTAGCATTTTTGCACCCCAACATTATGTCAAAAAGGGCCAATTAGGAGAGTCTACTAGTGTCGGCCCCAAAACTTCTCCAAAACTTTAATTACAACGCTTCCTACATTCTTATCATAAAAAGACCGGATTCATGTATTTTAAAATGATTAGGTGGTTTAGGCTGGCTTCCCCAAATCCAGGCCGGGGTAAGTTACCAGACTTGCACTGCATTGTTAGGATCGACGACTGTGGTCACAGTGTCAAAATAGATTTAGGATCCGGGGCAGATCTGATTAATAAGACCCCAAATTTCGGGGAATATAGTCCCAAATTTCTAATAATACTTAACTCTAATTAAAGCTTCATCTCAATCCTAAACATAAAGCCCAACACTTAGATTAAGTTGGGACACTTCCAGATGGTTTCTGGAATCTCAAAGTGTCCCCTACCTCTCATCCTTTGACCCCGTTAATAACCTGCTCAATTTTGATCCATTCCCTTTTGATTTTTCCAATAATTCTATTCATACTTTGAATATCAACTTCCTAGAAATTCTAACAAAATTTTGCCATTATTTAATCGAGAGTTTTCGTAGGAGACCTCGTTTCTTTTACGATGTAATTAACTACGAGGGCTTGCGCGTGTAGGAGATTTAGAACCCACACACGGCACCTGATTTTAAAAATTGATTTTTTCAAAACTCGATGGATTTCTTTTTTGGAAAAATTTAAAATATTAGTGATCATTATTATCATATTCAAAAGAATTATCATCGAATGATATTTTCTCCCTTTGGGGAGATACATCTTTCTTTGATAAGGCTTTGGATGTGAACCTAACGATCACACTTCTTGAATATTGTAGCTGGATATTCAGTTGAACCTCATTTGACCCTTCGGGGCTATATGAAGATTCTCTTTAGCATCTAGTCATAATATTTCAAGATGAATTTCATAATTCTAAATCTGAATGCCGTTATGAAATTTTATGTTCCGTCCTTCGGGGTGATATAATTTTTCTAACGGGTATGATTCGATTTTAGAATTAGAATTAAATCTCAATTTTAAAGCTCCCAAAGAAAACTAATCTTTTCGAAAACATGTTTTTTTCAAAATTCCACCAACAGCATCGGGCTTGTTATGTGATAGAATGTACCCTCAAACTTAAGGGGAAATTCTATAAGATGTAGTGAGGCCTGCAATGCTTTATGTGCTGAATGTTGGGCCCTTTTAAAGAGAAGCATAATACTAAGTTAAGTGTGGCGAGATGATGGATGCTCAGGTGGATGAGTGGCTTTACCCTTAGAGATAGATACGAAATGAGCATATACGTGAAAAGGTTGGAGTAGCTCCAGTAGAAGATAAGATTAGAGAAAGTTGTCTTAGATGGTTTAGTCACATGGCGGCCTTGTGATGACCCGGTTAGGAGAGTAGAGGTGTTAGATTTGACTTATGTTAAGAAAGGTAGGGTAGACTTAAAAATGCTTGGTTAGAAAATATTAGGAATGACCTTTCTTTTATGATTTAAACAAGAATTTGACTTTAATATGAACACAATGGAGAAAAAGGATTCATGTAGCCGACCCCACGTAGTGGGATAAAGGCTTGATGTTGTTGTTGTTGTCGTTGTTAGGTTAATTAGCACTTATCATTTTTTAGGTTTTAATTCTGTTATTTTGAATGTGGCTTATAAGATTTGACTTTTTTTGGAAAGATCCAGTTAAAATTGATGTTATTGGTGATTTTACTCAAGTTTTACATTATCAAATTGAGGTTTTTAACTTTCACTATTGTGCCTCCTTTGTGTATGATGGATCTTCTTGTTGCTTTAGGAAAATCCTTTGGGACCAACTCATTAATTTCCATAATATTTGTAGTTTTCCTTGTCTTGTTGGTGGAGATTTTAATGCTATTACTAACCCTTCAGAAAGGATTGGTGATTCCTCTCCATCTTTTGGTCTATGGAGAGTTTTTGTAATATGATTTTGGATTGCAATCTCATTGATATTGGTTTTTTTGGTATTCAATTTACTTGGAAAAGGGGTCATTTATGGCAACAGTTGGATAGTGTGCTTTTTAATGACTATTGGATTAGTTCGTTTAATTCTATTAATGTGCAACATCTTAGTAGAACTCTGTCTGACCATTCTCCTTTGCTTATTAGTCTTAATTTTAGACAATTTGATGGCTCTTCTTAGTTCATATTTCAAAACATGTGGTTCCTTCACAATTATTTTCTTGAGGTGGTGGAGAATAATTGGCATGCTCCTCTTTATCCAGATAACTCTTGTTATGGCATGAGGAGGCTTTGGTTTAAGCTGAAAAGGCTTAAGCAAGTTTTAAATTTGTGGAATCATAATGTTTTCAAAAATCTCTTTACTAATATTTTGGAGGCTGAACAGCTTGTTGAGAATATGGATTTTTCTTATCAAGCTGTCCCTTTTGATGCTAATTTCTCTCTTTTAAAAAAAGCTAAGGAGGACCTTTTTAAATTCCAAGCTCAGGAAGAAGTTTTTTGGAAACAAAAAGCTGCTGCTAAGCACTTGGTTAAGGGGGACAGTAATACTAAATATTTTCATGCATTGGTTAAGAGGAAACATTCTAAAAATCGTATTAATAAAATCCAATGTGATGATGGCTCAATTTTTTAGGATAATATGAAAATTGCCAATTTAGCTTTCCTCCACTTTCAAAGTCATCTTAATAAGGATTTTAACCTGGTTCAGTTTAATGATCACTCTTTTATTCCTAACCTTATCTCACAAGAGGATAATGTGAATCTTACTAAACCTCCCTTATTTGAGGAGGTTCAAGATACTTTATTTGGTATGAATAATGATTCAATGGTTGGTCCTGATGGGTTTACTACTCAGTTTTTTCAAAAATCTTGGCATATCATTTATAAGGATATTTTTGCTATTACTACAGATTTTTTTGCTAGTAATTATATTCTTAAGTTTTTTATGTCTACTTCCATTTTGCTTATTCCTAAGAGCAACTCTATTAACACTTAGAATGATTTTAGATCTATCAGTCTTTGCACCATTTTTAATAAGTTGATTTCTAAAATTATCATGAATCGACTCACTTTATTTTTTACCTAGAATTATCTCTACTTCTCAGATGGGTTTTGTGAAATGTAGGGCTATTACGGATAATATTTTGTTGACTCAAGAACTTTGCCATGACTTGGATGTCAGAGTTAGAGGGGGGGGGGGGGGGGGGGGGGGAACTTGATTTTAAAGCTTAATATTGCCAAAGCCTATGACAATATTGACTAGTCCTTTATTTATCTGATTTTGGAGTGTTTTGAGTTTAATTATATATTTCTTAAGCTCATTAAGAACTATATGTATTAAAGGTTTTTTTTTTCTATTATTGTTAATGGCTCTACTAATGGTTTCTTTAAATCTTCTCATGGATTAAGAAAAGGTGATCCTATATCTCCTGCCCTTTTTATCATTGCTGCTGAATTTTTATCTAGAAGCCTTACCAATCTTTTAGAGAATAATCCTAATCTTTATTTTAGAACTTTGGGTAGTTTTCCCATTTCTCATTTATGTTTTGCGGATGACTTTATTGTTATTACTAATGCTTCTGCTAATATAATTCAAAAGCTTATGGATTTTTTTAACCAATTTGAGATGATTAGTGGTTTATCCTTTGACAAAAACAAAAGCTATTTTATTGCCTCTAAGAACATCTCTAATAATCGTATTTTGGCCCTCAAAGACTTGACTGATTTTAGTCAAGGTCAATTACCCATTAAATACCTTGGTGTTCCTCTTTTTAAGGGCAGAAAGAAAACTTTTTTTTTTATGATCTTATTTCCTCTATACAAAATGAACTTTTATCTTGGGATTCTAATTTTCTAATCTTTGGTGGTAGGATTACTCCTATCAAAAGTGTTTTGTGCTCTCTTCCTGTTTATAGTTTTCAAACTATTCTTCCTACTAAAGCTGTTTGTAATAGGATTCACAAACTTATTAATATTTTTTTTTTGGAAATGTACTTCTACTAATTCCAAATTTACTTGGGCTACTTGGGTTAAATGTTGTGGGCTTCCTGCTAAAGGTGGGTTAGGTTGTAAAAATATTTATGACTTGGTTGTGGCCTTCTCTCTTATACTTTGGTATAATGTTTGTGCTAAAATGAGACTCTGTGCTAATTTTATGTCCTCCAAGTACTGTGTTGGCAAACATCCTACTACTTGTTTTTTAAAGAAGGGTGACTCTAAAGTTTGGCAAAGACTTTGCAAGGTTAAATCGGAGGTTAAGCCCTACATTTCTGGGGGCCTTGGTGAAGGTAATGTTTTGTTTTGGCAAGATTGTTGGTTCGGCAAACAATATATTGACTCTATCCTGAACTCATCTTTTATTGCTTCGATTAGGATTAATTCTTTCTTTACTAATAATTATTGGGATTATGATAAACTTTTTAATGTTGTTCCTGATTTTATTGTTCATCAAATCCTTAACTTGCCTATCAATACCGATTCTAAGGACATTAACTTATGTAATTTAGCTAGTGATGGTGTCTTCCACTTAAAAAAAGGATTGGCATGCTTTCAGAGCCCGTGGTAATAGTGATAATATTTTCTCATTGACTTGGTACAAGAGCATTCCTACTACTATTTCTATTTCTATTTGAAGAATTCTTCATAGATTTATTCCCACTGATGACAATCTCACCAAAAAAGGTTTTATGTTGCCCTCCAAGTGCCAATGTTGCTACCATATCAAAAATATGCATCATGTCTTTATTTATAGTCCTATTTGAGGCCAAAACGTGGGTTTATTTTGATGATTTGCTTCAGTTAAATTGTTTTAATGCTCATATTTGTATTAAATCTATACTTAAGGCTTGGTTTATTAATTCTAAAGGGCATATATGTAATGTTGTTCCTTCTCTCTTTCTTTGGTTCCTGTGGTTAGAAAGGAATAATTCTCTCTTTAATGGCATTCGGATGAATCTTCATAAGGTTATTCAGAAGGTTAAAGATAAGATTTTATCTCTTTATGATGTTAATTTACTCTATTGGAAGAACTTTAAAAACTATTATTTTATTGGTAATGTGATCGGTCTCAATTTGGAGGGGTTACCTACTACTTCTAAGGTTAACATTATTTATGGGCTTAATCCTCCTATCAATTTTTTAAAATTAAATGTTGCGGGTGCTAGATTTTGGAGTGCCTCGGGCTAGATTTTTATGTTTTCCTAGTGGTGTGGAGTTATCTTTTGGGTGACCTTAAGCTGTGCAGTCTTTTCCTGGTTTGATGTTGTGCCTTCATGCTAGAATTGGGTGATAACCTGGTGATGTTGTTTTGGCTTAACTATGGTGCTTCTTCTTGTTGTTTGGGTTCTTTAGATTGTTGGGTGATGTTTTCTCCTGAGGGTAAGATCGAGTGGCATGGGGATTACCTTAATGAGGCTTTGTGTATTAATTTAATCCTAAGCTCTATTAGTCTCTATCCCTGATTATATATATACTAATTTATAGGTCCTTACCTATGGTATCTATGTCCATTATTCCTTTGTTTAGTCCAATAAGTTCTATTGGTTAAATTGTGTAAATGCCTAGATTCAAACACTCGTGGGTCAATATGCTAATTGATTGGACCTATAAAACCTCTACCTAATTTTTTATTTATTTAGTATAATATGCTATTAGTTTAAATTTGTAGAACCCTGTTCAAATTTTGAGTTCAATTATATTGATTTGGTCCTTTACCTATAAAACTCATGTTCAAAACATGAGTTTTAATATGTTGTATTAGCTTTTATTTATGAACTCATATTCAATTCTCTAATCCAATGTATTGTATTGGTATTAGGTTTAGATCTTTCATCTTAAATCATCAAGTTTAATTCTAAATTTTAGACTTAAATCACTTCAACATACAAACTAAATTCTTATTTAAATCACTTTCTTAGTCTAAAGACTTTTAGATAAGGTCTAGAGTCAAATCCTTTAATCTTAAATGTATACTATAACTTTAATCATTCCCCAATTTGAAGTCTTTTGGACTGGGTTCAGATTAAAATAAATTCAAATTCAAATCTAAATTCCAATTTAAATTAACTTCCAAATTCTAAAACTTTTTGGACTGGGTCTTGATTCAAATAAATTTAAAGTTGACTCAAAATTCTTGTTTCAATCACTCTTCCTTGTTTGAAGTCTTTCAAATTGAGTCTATATTTAAAATCAATGTAAATCAAAATCTAAATCCAAACTCAACTTTTAAGGTTGTTCTAGGAATCAAATAAATACAAGTTCAGTATATTATCCAAGCCTGAAGTATTGTTTAAAGCCATTAATTTCAAAACTGAATTTCAGAATTCTTGTTCATTTTTTTAAAATGCTAGGAAAATTGATCTTTTGTTTCTCCAATAACATCTATGTTAATGTTAACCAAGCCCAATCTATTTGAGGGCTCCTTCATTAAATTTGAATCTTGATTTGATAACTTGCATCTGACCTTTACTGGATAATAATTTGGAGTGGTCAAGACTATTGAGGACCCTATAAAAAAATTAATTGTTGAAATCATGGTTGATGGTGGGTCTATAACTACTATAGTAGTTGCTAAACCTTATATTTTATTTTTCCTTTCCTTCCTTAATTATATAAATGATAAGAAGGGTAAAACTATCTTGTAATTTGTATTACTAGTCAACAGCAAGTTCAAGATTGGGTCATCTTCTATTGTTAATAAAATGACAAAATCTCAAAGATGCAATCATCTTAGGTTGAGAAGGTCAAAATTTTAAAAGATGAAGGGTTGATTAATGTTATAACTGAGGCAATAAAAGATCAAGTTCCTGAAGACTCCTAGAATTCCCCACTATTGGGTGGAAGTTGCTTCTATCCATTGTCTATTATTGTTGGAGAGGTGAATGTCCACCAGATAGCTAAATGTCTACCCACTACTTACTATGAGACACCTACCAAGCCTTCCTTATCTAAGAGGAAGAGGAATTTCAAAACCTTATTAGATGAATTGATATGTGACTATGTAACGAATTATGGGCAATCAAATTTAGAATTCTTAAAAAGTATGAAGGATGTTAAAACTACAAGGAAAAAGTAAGTGCTATTTAAAGAAAGAGTATCTCCACCACCTATTAGAAGAAGAGATTAGTTCAAAGAAACAATGTCTAGATAATGAAATATATGGGGATGTCTTTATTAAAGATACTCTGGCATCTATGCAGAAAAATAGGTAAGAGTAAAGTAAATCTTTTAGATACCATGGTTGAAGAAGGTGATGCATTAGACTTGACTAGACATTTATTAGATTAGTTAAGTCAGAAACTGTTGCAATCAGGGATCCTATGCTTGTGATTTTGATGATAACAAATATTATTGATAGTCTCCTTACTTCTCTTAGCACTTATCTTGTAAATCTATTTTGAGTGTACTAACATTTTAGGAACATCATATGCCAATACAGTAAGATTCACGATTCAAGATTGGGTATAAAAGGATAATATTTTGCAAGAGTTTGTATTTTTATTTTCTTTATTTTATATTTCTTAAGACAAAATCTTATAAAAGATATATACTAACTTGGCGACCGTGCACACACACACATGGAAGTGAGAAAATTAAAGTTTAAATTTTTTTTGAAGTAATCATATAGTACAATTCAAATTGTAATATATGATCAAGTATTCCAAATATGTTTAAAATGACTAATTATGTAATTAATATTTTTAAATAAATTGTACTATAAGAACTAGATCATACTATACGATCTATTTAAATTAAAAACCCTAGCCGCTAGTCAAATTTAGGTAAGTATTCTAATATTTGAAATTTGAACTTATCATATTGTACAAACTCGTTTGTATTGTATAAAATTTAAATTATTACCTAAATTAATCTCTATGATTAGTGAATCAAATAAATGTTTATTTAATAAAACACATCATACATCATAATATAAATCATATTGGATGACAGGTAGAGGCAAAAATTTGACATCCCAAGAATCATTCTGGATGAATCTTAATTTATTAAAGTAATCGTACATTACAACACTAATTATACTGGACAATGGGAAGAGATGATTTTCTATTGTCCTGACAATCATCTTATACGAACTTGAGAATAATGAATTAATCATGCCATATGATCCAAGAACTATACTATACGATAAAACATATAGAGGTTTGAATAGATAATACTGAGATTCTATTTTACTTACTATACAAATTAGGTTTTGAACTAATCATACTGTATGAACCCTAATTATACAATACAAACAATTTTAGCTGAATTAAAATTTTAGGATCTCTTGAAGCCTTATATAAAATCTTTTTTATTAGTCTTTTAAAAAGACTTTGGTTGTTAAAGGGTTTCTAAGAGAGAGAGAGAGAGAGAGAGAGAGAGAGAGAGAGAGAGAGAGAGAGCTTTGTGAGGTCTAAGAGTAGTGGAGTTGGAGAAGGTGAAGTTGTGAGAGAGTGAGAAGTAGTGTGAGGGGATTCCACATCATTCCTCTAGTGGCTTTATTGAAATGTTGGAGTCACTTTGGGGAAAAAAGGTTCAAGGTTGAAGATCATCTGGTTATTTTCCTTCACTAGGAGGGAGAAAAAAGATTCCAAGGTTCTCTACATTTACTAAGCGGGTGAAAAAGAATTCCCAAGTTCTCTGCCTCACAAGGAGGGTGAAAAATATTATGTTTCTCTATCGCACTGAGTTAGTGGAAGAGATTGATGTAAGGGCTTCTTTTCCTTATTTTAGGGGCCAAAGGATAGACACTAAAATTTTAGTGCAATACCCAGAGAGGAGGACTCTGACGAGTGGACGCAGGTCATTTTTAACCAAAGCATTATAAAATCTAGTGTGTTCGTTCTTTATCTATGCACTTTTATTTTATACATTTTAATTTCTTGCACGTTTATTATTCATGAAAATTTGTGTCTTGATTATCAATTTTTGGTTGTGTTGATTATATTTGGAAAATAAAATTAAAATTAAAAAATAAAATAAAGAAAAATATTGTCATTTATTTTTGTTACAAAAATCAAAGGAGCAAAATTACATTATTTTTATTAAGTTCTTTCTCTTGCAATTGTGATTGGTTTAAATTATTAAAAAGACTTCATTGAGGAAATTTTTAAATAACCAATTCACTCTCCCTTCTTGGCATGCCTAAGGCAGTTCAAAAAGGTTTAACCACCTCACTTGAACTTTCAATTGGTATTAGAGTGGGTCTTAGAATTAGTGATTTTAAAATCCCTAAAAAAAGATCAAATGACACATTTTGAAACTAGGAATATTGTAGAGGGTTATTCTATAACTCATTTACTATTGTTTGATAATATGCTATTTGACTTTTGAAAAATTTGTATGTCTACTTTTTTACATTCTATTGATTTTTGAATGTGGTATATGATTAAAAAAGTTATTCTATTTCGTTTATATATTTGAATGGCATGAAAATTAAAATACTATTTAGTGAATGGAGTAATAAGGATAGAGACTTTGCACAACATAATGTGAAATGCTTAAATTGTTCTTTCTATGCACTCAAATCAAAAGATTACTTTAGTGTATCTACATCTACTACTAGCAAAGAGATCTGATATAGGTTATATATCACTTACGAGGCTACTAGTCAAGTTAAACAATCTTGATTAAATATTTTGTTATATGATTACAAATTCTTTCGACTATCTCAAACATGTATACTAAGTTTATTCATATAGTGATATCCCTACATGCCCTAGATAGAGAACTATCAAACTCTAAAAGATCAACAGAATTTAATACACACTCAAAACATAGTCAAAACACACTCAATACACACTAAATACATACTCAATACACAATCAATACACACTCAATACATAATCCAAATACACTCAATACATAATCCAAATACACTCAATATATACTCAATACACACTCAAAATACACTCAATACACACTGAATACACATTCAATACTCACTCAATACACATTGAATGCATACTTAATATATAGTCGATACACACTCAATACACAATCAAAACATACTTAATGCACACTCAATATTTACACTCAATACATAGCTAATACAAACTCAATACACACACAATATACACTAAATATATAGTCATGAATAATTTGGGAAGTGGTATGGACCAAAATTAAGGTTGAAAAAAATGATAATGCAAGAACTAATATTGGTATTGAATTGTTACTTTCTTTGAGAGTAATCCAATAATGTTAGTTGCCCTTCAATTTCAAGTATTTAGGTCCTGCAATATCCTATACTCTATTTATTGAAGAGTAAGGATCATAAATTATAGCTTTGATTTTACTTTTTAAATGTTATGAGTATGTTCGAATAACAATTTTTTAATTAAAATTGGTGAAAAGAATTAATTTTGATTAATTTTGATATCAGTACACACTCAATACATACTCAATATATAGTCAATACACACTCAATACATAGCCAATACACTGTCAATACATAGTCAATATAAATTCAATACACAGTTATGAAAATTTTTGGGAAGTGGTATGGACAAAAATTTAGGTTGACAAAGAATGATAATGCACACTCAAACTTTATCAATACATACTATATATACACTCAATACATATTAAATACACACTTAAAGTACATTCAATACACACTCAATATAACTCAATACATAATTAATACACAGTCAATACAAACTCAATACATAGTAAATAAATAATCAATTCATACTCAATTCACACTCAATACACTTTCAATATACACTGAATGAATAAAGAAACCAAATAAAAAATTCATATATTTGAATCCTAACTTTTAAAATATAATGTACACTCAATACATAGTCAGTACATAGTGTGTATTAGGGAAAAATATAATTAAAAAAAAATCTCTTATATACACACAACATACAAGTTAAAAAAGCATCACAAAATGAATAAAAATATCATATAAATCATTCATATCTTTGAATCCTAACTTTTGAAAAGTAATACACAGTCAATACACTGTGTATCGAAAAAAAATACAATTAAAAAATAACTTCTCTTCTATACAGACGATGCCATACAAGTTCAAAAAAAAATGAAAGATCAAATAAACTTTTCAAAAATTATTATTTTATATAAAATTTTATATAGGTTATTTACATAAGTATGCCTCAACATATAAATAATTGAATAATACGTTCTTAAAAAAATTCATCTTTAAAGCATTCAGGCATGTTATAAAATTTAATCTCCTTTAGAGGAGAAAATTGTTCTGTTATAATTGCTTCTATGCCAGGTTTCTCAATTAAAAATTTAAGCTCAGTAAAACATACATTTATAGGAAACATATTTTTAAACTTGGGAGTATTTCAAGTTTACCGATAAGTTAAAACATGCAGCATATCATCTCCTCGAAGAATGCAAAAATTTTCGAACCAGTCTCTATCTTCATCACTTGTTTCTCATTTTTTTCACAATATCAAAAAATTTCTTTTGCTAAAACTAAAACTTAAAAAATTGATGACCCTAAAATTTGAAGACTTTCCATGGGTTATTTTCTAAAAAAACAACTGACAATTAAATTTGCTAGATTAAATCATTGATGAAGACTTCTAACATAAATTTTCCAGAGAGTGAGAAGCTCCCGTTAGAGAGAGAAAGTGTTCGGAATTTTAAATTTTGTGTTCCCAGATTTGCATCCTATTTTCCAGGAACTGGTGGGGACGATGGCAGCTAAAGGCTGCTGGAAATCTTTACCCTTGGCGACGAGGTCGCCATCCTTTGTTGGCAATACAAAGCGAGGTTTGGAAGGAAATTATCGTATGCTTGCGGGTTCAAAATAGATAGATTTTAATATGTTGAAGAGGACCTCACAAGGTCCTTTGGTGATTAAGGATATTATTGATGCTGCTCATTCATGTGGAAGGAAAACGTAAGGCTATTGTTGGAGATGAGGAGACAGTTACTCCTAAATCTGGGAAGGTTTTTCTGGCATTGAATTCAATTGATCCTTCTGCTTCATCCTCTGGATTGAAAATTTTTGTTAATAGATTTGGGAATTCAAATTCAATCCCTGGACACAGTGTGATAAATGTGAATTCATCGAATTCTATTATAAAAAATTTTCAAGAGAATAATTCCATTTTTGGTGAGAAGGATGATGCAGTTGTGGATAAGGTATCTGATGGATTGCCTAATAAAACTGGTAAAGGGTTTAATGCTAATCCATGGAGTAATAAACCATATATTAAATTGGACTTTAAAGATGATGATATGGTTTTGTCTGAAGATGGTAAGGCTGTTAAGTTGTGTGAAGAGATGGAGATTGTGAATTCAAACAAGTTGTTGAATTCTTTGGTGATCAAAGTATTTGGAAAGGAATTGCTAGCCCGTATGGTGGCTTTGGAAGTGAGGCGGCAATGGAGTTAGTTTTGACATTTCCACTTTACTTCTCTTCGAAAGGGGTGGTTTTTACGTTCATTTAACTCACTTGAAATGGTGGAAGCTATACTCTCAGGTGGCCTGTGGTTTATGAATGGGCATATAGTTGGCATGGAGAAATGGATGTCAGAATTTTCACCATTATCTATGAAGGGGTTGACTTCTTCAATATGGATAAGAATGCCACATATACCACTACATTGTTGGGATGAAATGAATGTAGCAAGGATTGCGTCTATGATTGGCAAACCACTAATGTTGGATGGAAATATATTTCAGTGGGGAAGGAGGGAGTTTGTAAGGGTATGTGTACGGGTGAAGATTTATTAATGCCTTCCTTTAGGAGTGTGGGTGGAGAGTATTTCGGGGAGGTTTTTTCAAAAAGTAGAATATAAGAAAATCTCATCCTTTTATTTTCATTGTGGAATGATTGGGCATGTGAAAACTGAATGCAATCAGGAAATTTCTATCACAAAGGAGGTGGAGGGAGCTGTTAGTAATGGTGGATCGGGTGTTGAGGATGGAAAGAATCAAGAGAGTATTAATACACCTTCTTATGGCCCATGGGTCCTTGTCAACCGTAAGAGAGGCAGAAGAGCTATCCAAAGAAGCAATTTTGTTAAGCCATCAAATCTGAAGTATGTGAAGAAATAATTAAAGCCTGTTCTGGAAGTTCAAGAGGGCATTATTGATGAGATTAATGATGTCCAGAAGGACTCATCTGAGTCGGACCAGAGTAAGTTGAATGCTAATACAGATAAATTAGAAGAAGGTGAATTCATATTGGGACATGTTCAAAGTGGGGAAGAAATTCAATTAGTTAGAGCTGAGGAGCTTGATGGTCATGCTAACAAGGATGTGCATAATTCTATGGGAGAAAAGGGTCTGAATTTCATCCAAGCTTGTTCTTTTTTACCAACTGCTATTAACAAATTTGAATTATTAAGTATGGAGAACAATATTATGATGGAGGTTGGAGTGATGGAGGGGAAGTTATGTGTTGATGGTAATAAGGCTGAGGTTTTTGCGGTTGGTGATGTTGATCTAAGAAAGGGGGTGGTTTATGGAGAAGTTAATTGCATTAGCAAAACTGAGGCTGGTATGGTGAAGGAGATTGGTAATGTGGGGGAGACAACAAAGGTTAAGCTTGCTAAAGAACTCAGGTCCTTAGGGCCTATCAAAAATGTTACCCGTGGTAGGAACTTTGAAGGTGGTAGTATCAAAAAGAAGGATGGGGGCCCATCCCCTAAGGTGTTTTTATGAATTCCATTGCTTTTTGGAATTGTAGAGTGGCAAAGAAGAAGGAAGCCTCTCTATACCTTAGGGAG
>NW_021319497.1:0-17169 GCF_001605985.2 Dendrobium catenatum
AATAATAATATTTAAAATCATCAAAATAATACAAGTTATAAGAATGTAAAACATGCAAATAACAGCTCTCTCTACAAAATATAGAGAGAATAAGGAGGATCTACATATGATATTTATTTATTTAGAGAAAGCATATGATAAAAGTTTCAAGAGGAGTGCTATTGAGAGTTCTTATAAAAAAAGTGTTAATAGCGCTTATATTCAAATCATTAAAAATATGTATGCATGAGCTATTACTTGTGTTAAAACACAAGGTGGTTTGACCAAGTAATTTCCTATTTCGGTTGGATTTCATCAAGGATAAGCCTTAAGTCCATATATTTTTACTTTAGTCGTACATGTTATCAATAGCTAGACATTTACAAAAGGATATACTTTGGTGTATGCTTTTTGCTGATGATATTCTTCTTGTTGATAAGACAAGAGATGGAGTTGAAGGTAAACTTGAATTATGGAGGTCAACCTTAGAGTCTAAAGGTTTTCCCTCTAATCTTATCTAACACTGGAGCTATTCCAACCTTTTCACGTACGTATATTCTCATTTCGTATACTATCACTAAGGATCAAGCCACTCATCCACCTAAGCATCCTCATCTCTGCAACACTTAACTTAATATTATGCTTCCCTTTTAATAGCCAACATTCGGCACCTTAAAGCATTACAGGTCTCACCACCATCTTATAGAATTTTCCCATAAGTTTGAGGGAGACTTTTTACCGCACAACAAGCCCGATGTATTCCTCCACTTCAACCATCCAACTTGAATTCTACAGTTAATATCCCCATCAATTTCAGCATCACTTGAATTCTACTGTTAATATCTCCATATATTTAGTTTTAGATCTATTCAAGTGAAAACCTTTATACTCTAAAGTTGACCTCCATAATTCGAGTTTACCCTCAAGTCCCTCTCACTAGGTCTATATGACGAGAATATAAGATTAAGAAAGTGAGAGAGGGAATGAGATAGAAGAAAGGAGAGAGAGAGAGAGAGAGAGAGAGAGAGAGAGAGAGAAAGAGAGAGAGAGAGAGATAGAGAGAAGAGATAGTTAATATATGAATGCCACATAAATTATTATAATTCATTACTTATCTGCTCTTATATGTAGGTTATGGATATTAGAAATTAAAGAAGTTGGATGTATAACCGATTGACGTAAGGACGAAAGACATTAACAGATGAATTCATTAATGGGGTGAACATTTTTATTCAGCAAGCGAAACAACTACCCAGCTTTATATCAGATGAAATATTTTGATGTCCATATTCTAAACATAAAAATCTAGTGCAACTAAGACGAGATGATGTAACTGTTGATATGTATCGTACAGGATTCATGCCACAGTATTGGTATTGGACTTCTCATGGTGAGTATGAGCCACATTTTGATTCTCAATGCGGTCCTTTTACAAGTACTAATGTAGCTGAGGCAGAAAATGTTCGAGCAAATCTTGAAGAATTAGTTCATGATGCAACTGGAATATAATATGAATAAAATACAAAAGAGTTATCGAATAAGGAGGCACATAATTTTTATGATTTGTTGCATGCTGCCCAACAATCAATATGGAAAGGGTGCATCACTCACTCAGAGTTATCTGTTACTGTGGAGATGTTAAGCATGAAGGTAAAATATAATATTGTTCATGAATATTTTAATCAGTTCATTGTGCTGCTTAAGGAAACCAATCTTATAGATAATATAATTCATACAGATCTATATCAGATAAAGAAGTTAGTTTCCAAACTTAATTTGACATACACAAAGATAGATTATTGTGTCAATGGATGCATGTTATACTTTAAAGAAGATTTCTCAGAAATTGTATGCCGTCATTGCAATGCACCAAGGTTTAAACCAAAATTTGGAAATAGAAGGAAACAGAAGGATGTGCCTGTCAGTATGATGTTTTACTTACCAATAATTCCTAGACTACAACGGTTATATGCATTCATGAGATCTACTGCACATATGAGATGACATAATTATCACATTCCACAAGAAGGTGTTATTACACATCCATCATAAGCAAAGGCTTGAAGACACTTTGATTGTACACATCCCACATTTGCGGCAGAAGAAATAAATGTAAGATTAGATTTATGCGTAGAGGATTTTACTCCGTTCAATCAGTCTGCTACACCTTACTCATGTTGTCCCGTGATACTTACTCCTTACAATCTTCCTCTAGAGTTGTGTATGACTACTCCTTATATGTTTCTGACACATATCATTTCAGGGCCACATAATCTAAAAGTGAATATTGACGTATTCTTACAACCGTTAATTGATGATTTAAGTTTATTATGGAAAGAGTGAGTAAGTATATATGATATCTCCATCAAACAGAACTTCACACTTAGAGCAGCATTACTTTCGACAATTGGTGATTTTACTGCATAAGGTATGCTCTTAGGTTAGAATACTTCAGGCAAGTTAGCTTATCCATATTATATGAAACATATAAAATCATTCACTTTAAAGTATGGTATGAAGAACACTTGATTCGATTGTCATCACATGTTTTTACCTCCAAGTCATCCTTTCAGGCGAAATAAAGATGCATTTACTAAAAATAAAATGGTGATGTTTCAACCTTCTTTAAGATTAAGTAGTGAAGAAATATTTGAAAGAGTGAGGTTCATGCCCACAATAATGGATTCTCCAATATTAGCTGAGTTCAAATTGCTAGGATATGGTGTCAACCATAATTGGACCAAGAAAAGTAATTTTTGTTCATTGCGATATTGGAGAATAAACTTGATTAGACATAATTTGGATGTTATGCTTATAGATAAAAATATTTTTGATTATATTTTCAATACAGTTATGGTCATAAAAGATAAATATAAAGATAATATAAAAGCAATGATGGACTTAAAGGAGATTTATAGGAAGAAAATATTAGAATTGAAAGATGGTGGAGATGAAAAACTTTTCAAACCAAAAGCTCCATTCACATTAACTTTAGAGAAAAAATGAGTAATTTGTGAATGGGTGAAGATCCTACGAGTACCTGATAGATATTCTTCCAATCTAAGCAGGTGTGTTGACATAAGATCAGGGAGATTATTCGGATTGAAAAGTCATGATTGTCACATCTTCATGCAATGTCTACTACCAACTACTTTTAGTTATCTGCAAGATCAAATTTTAAAGCCCTTGATAGATCTAAGTGTATTCTTTAAAGATTTATGCTCTTCTAAACTAAATGTAAAGAACTTGATTCTTATGGAGTAGTAAATTCCTTTAATTCTGTGTCAACTTGAGAAAATATTTTCTCCATAATTTTTTGACTCTATGGAGCATCTACCAGTACATTTATCATATAAGGCTATGGTCGGTGGACCTATTCAGTATCGGTTGATGTATCCTTTTGAGAGATATTTAAATAAACTTAAGAGGACCGCTAAGAATAAAGCACATCCCGAAGGCTCTATCTGTGAAGTATATTTAACATACGAGACAGAAATAATGTCTCAATAAGGTGAAAGTACAACACATTAAAATGTTGGTCAATTCTCTAATATATCTGTATTCAGTGGAAGTGATGAAACTATAGGCACTAGCACTGTGCACTATTTGACCGATAAGGAGATAACAATTATCATATTATATATCTTGCTTAACTATGATGAAGTTGAGCCATACCTCGAGTAAGTATGAGTTAATTTGTTTATTTTTTCATTATTCTTAACTTTGTTCGAAATTCAAAAGTTTGTAGGAGGTTCATTGATAGTTTAAGTATATCAGAAGAAGGAGAAGTCCATAAGATAATGGAGAAAGAATTTACTGCTTGGTTTCAAAATATAGTATATTTTGAATAATTTATCTTAATTAGTTAGTACTTCATGCAATAAATATACTAATAATAACATCTTGTTCATTTAAAGGTACACATTGAAGACAGTGATTCACAGTATCAAGTTCTATTTGAGTTAGTTCGGGGATCAAATAGATTAGTTAAATGTTATCAAATATTTTTAGTCAATGGTTATAAATTCCAAACAAAAAATTAGTATGAATGTAGGAAGACAAAAAATTCTAGCATATGTGTAAGAGGGAACACCCATATAGGGGATGATTCTGAATACTACGGGTTATTACAAGAAATATTATAGGTGGAATATCTCGGTCACATGAATATTGTGTATCTCTTCAATTGTGAATGATTTGATCCAGCAAAAAATAGAAACACAAGAGTGCATCCAATTTACGGTATAATAGAAGTAAAGCGGGATAGGAGATATGCAAAGTTTGACCCATTCATCATTGCTAGTCAGGCAAGTTAAGTCTATTATGCTAATAATCCAAGCAAATTATGAGGCAAACAGGATTGGTTGGTAGTTATAAAGATAAAACTAAGGGGAGTAATTGAGAAAACGACTTCAATACCATTAACACATAAAGAAGAGTTTATGTCAAATTTAAAAAATCTTCCAATCAATGTGGATGACCAAGTTCAAATTAATGAGAGCGAGTTGCAGTTAGAGGATGTAGATTTAACCATAGAGAAAAGTCATGATGAATATGATAGTGTTGAAAATATATCATCATATGAAAGTGAATCACTAAATGATGAGTTAAGATAAGATAAATTTAATTTCTTTGTTACTTCACTGCATTTATTTTATTGTTACTGCACTGCATTTTACTTTATTGTTACTAATGTGTTATTTTATATTATATTTTTGTTATAACTCATATTTTTAATATTTCTTATTTTTTTGTGAAGATGGCTTCAGGTTAAGAGCCTGGCAGAGGATTGATCAAAAATATTTTTAATAGGCGCACCAAGAAGATCGCAACAATTGGACCACCTAAGCTAGTACGTACTAAGGGGACCACTTCGTCTCAGCTTGCTACGCATACTCAGCCTACCACTCAGCCTTTACCCACTCTTGGAGCCAGTAACCCGTAGCTATACTCACCAGATGTGAAACCCTTAAATTTTTAATTTATGTTTATAAATTTTTTTTTGTGCTGTTAGTACGGACGAACCTTCTGGACGAACTGAAGAAAATGTTGAAAATCTATATGGTTAGTATGAACGAACTGCCAGTACGAACTGAGTAAAATGCTGGTTCGTCTGGATGAATCTGAGTTCATTCGGGACGAACGAAACAAAATTTTTCCCGAGAGCATCATCCAGGGATGAAATTAATTATCGTTTGTACGCTCGTGTACTCTAGAGAGCTTCGTCCCGAGACAAATAGAGAGCATCGTCTGGATGATCGAGTTCATTAAATATATGTTTTAAGATATTTTTGAAGAGAGAGAAAGTGCAGGAGAGAGAAAACAAAGGAAAGAGGAAGAAAACTATGTTTTGGGCGCCTTCGGTCCGTTTTCGTCCGTCGCTGTAGTTGGGAAAGTTGACCGACTCGAGGTAAGGCACATTATGCCTTTCTCAATTTTTAGAAATGTGGATTTTGATGGATTTTTTGTTTAAATTTCTGTTTCCATTAGCAAAAATTTGATATAATTTTGTACCGGTAAAACTTTTACCGCGTAACTTTTGGTATGTTATAGAGATTATAATTTTGCACGTTTTGAGTATTTTCTGGAAGATTTTCACCAGGTATTTTGAATTATGCTGAGTTTTCATCGAATATGAAATTATCTGGATGTTAAAAAATATTTCTTCAGTACAATGATAATCTTGAAATATTACTTTCTACGATCTCTGATAATTTGATAATTTTCTGAAATTATAAATTTTGATATATTGAATTTCCGTTGTCTGCCATTACACTCTCCAACGATATTTTGATACGAATCTGATTTCTCTGTATCTTATGTGGGTTCATGTTGATGTGTTGTGCATGATATCAAAAGGAAGTTATAAGGGGCCGGAATCCTTTGAGATTATGTCCGTGTCAGGGAAGGGAAACATAAGGGCCCAGAATCTGTTGAGATTCTGTCTGGGTCCAGGAATATGAAAATGAATTCTGATCTGATAATTCTATAGATCTGATATATTCTGGAGCTGTAAGCACAAAGGGAGGCATAAGGGGCAAGAATCCATTGAGATTTTATCTGTGTCAGGGAAGGGAGGCATAAGGGGTCAGAATCCTCTGAGATTCTGTCAAGGTCAGGGAAATCTGTTTTGAAATATGATTTGAATGTTTTCTGAAATATTTTCTGAACTTTGATTTGAATTCTAATTTGAATAATTCTGTGACATAAATTTGATTCAGCTCTTCTATCTTTGTTATCTTATCTATTATGTATGAATATATGTATTCTGTTTGATTTCTATTCTATATGAATCTCTGAACTCTATCTAATATTCTGATTTATGTACAAGTATCTAAATGCTGCACGGCTATTTTAATAATGTTTTAGCGCTTTTGTGAGTATTTTAAAATGAGAGTTTTTAGAGATTTAGATCGGCTAGTGTACTCTAGTTGAGCTGTTAACTCACTGTGGTTATCTTTATGGTTTTCAGGTTCTGAGAAAGGGAATGAGGTTTTGGACTAGCCGTTCAGTGTCGGATCTGAGACTAGATATTTTGCACTTTTGATTTTTCTACAATCATGGCTATCTGTACTTTCTGTTTATAGCCATGCACTATAATATACATAATTATTTTGATGAATGAGAAGAAGAAAATTATGGATGAGCTTGTCTGTATATTTGAATGTTTTATAGTAGCTATGTAATTTTTTCTGTATGTCTAATTATTGGAAGAAAGTCTAAAAACAAATTCTAAAGCTAGATCTTTGATTCACCCGTCGCAACTCGACGCGATGGGATTATTTCCGGTCGGGTTGGGTCATGACAAAATTAAAGTGGTATCAGAGCAATAGTTTTGGAATTTGGATCATAAAATAGAGCTATAGGAATTGATCTGTAAGTTTGGTGGGGTAGTTTCTTTTTGTCTGGGTTTTTCTTATTTTTATTTTATGTACATAGTTGCATTCTGTGTGATATGAATTTACCAGACCTAGATATGACTGATGGGTAGAGTGCTAGTCAAGCAGCCCCTGTGAATAGTTCTGCCCCAGTAGTTGGTTATGATATAGTTTGTTGCGGATCTATGGTTTATAGTTTTGATGATAGCAAATATTTTGTATTTTCCTATGATTGCCTTTTATACTAACGTTTCAGGTCCACACGATCAGACTACTATTTGGAACAATCTCAAGATTGGGTAGACTAGGTCTATGTCAGTTTGTAATCTTTTTTCTTTCTTGAGTCTGTTGTATTTGGTGTGGCTATAACTTAGTAGAAATTCTCTTGCTCCCTATATGATTTATGTTTTTGGTAACATCGTCCGGGACGATATAAATATCAGCCTGGACGATCTGTCCAAAATCAGAAACCCTAATTAGGGCATCCTCATTAAGGCAGCCGTCAACTAATCGGCCTGGACGATACTTTTATCGGCCAGGACGATATGTTCAATTAAGAAAGAATCAGCTGCCATGATCAGATTAGCCATTAAATCTTTTAAAAAATCGACCAGGACGATATATCCATCGTCCAGGACGATCTAACTCAATTATGCCTAAAATGATCTGGTATATTTGGAAAGAATTAATTGCTGATTGATACAATCTGATCGGCCAGGACGATCGTGAGATCGGCCGGGACGATAGCCTGGACGATTGACATCGGCCAGACTTTATTCAAGGCGATGATCAGGATGATTGAACTAGTTTTAAACTAATCGTCCCGGACGATCGTGAGATCGGCTAGGACGATGTAACCAAGTTTCTTCTGATCGTCCCATATCATCCCGGGCTAATGAGCTTAATTTGTACTGATCGGCCAGGACGATATACCTATCGTCCTGGACGATAATGTCGGCAACTTGCATTAATGAGCTTGTTTTGAGAGCTTCTATTTAAGCTATGGCAAGGCACTTTGTAAGTGTCTTTGGCAGCCATTATAGCTTCGTTCTTGTGGGGGAAACTTGAAGAGAGAGCTTGAAAGGGAGAGAGGAAAGGGTGGAGTTTGAGAGGGAGAAGATCCTGTGAGGGGGAGGAACTCAAGGGAGTGTGGTGGGGGATCTACACGGTTGTTCCGGCGAACTCGCACCTTAGTACCATCGGATTCAAGGCTTGTCTCGAGGTAAGCTCACCAAAGAAGAAGATCTCTTTGAGTGGACGTAGGTCAAGGTTTGACCGAACCACTATAAATCCGGTGTGTTCTTTTCTTATTATCGCTTCCGCATTTATTTTTCTTCCGCACTTTGATTGTGGTGATTTGGTTTTATTTTTGGTTTTAAAGTTTTCCAATTCACCTCTCTCTTTTTAATTAGCTTGAGACTAAGTTCAAGAGGGCCTAACATCCCTAACAAACTTTCAAGTGGTATCAGAGCAAGTTTTCATAAAATAAGTTTTTAAAAGCTTTTGAATTTCGATCCATGGCTAATTTTTCAAATTGTAATATTGCAGAAGGATATTCAATCACTAGACCACCTTTATTTGAAAATATGTCATTTGATTTTTGGAAAAGTCGCATGTCTATTTTCTTGCAATCGATTGATTTTCGTATGTGACATATGATTTTAACTAGTTATTCATCACCATCACGTATTGTTAATGGAATTAAAACTGATATTTCTTTTAATAAATGGAATATGGATGAATGAATGGATGCTCAATTAAATGCAAAGTCTTTAAATTATTTTTTCTTTGCTTTAAATTCTGATGATTTTTTGTTAGTTTCCACGTGCACTACTGGTAAGGAAGTTTGGGATAAATTGCACATCATATACGAAGGCTCTAATGAAATCAAGCAATCAAAGTTGAATATTTTAATGCATGATTTTGAAATGTTTCTATGAAACATTTTGAAATGATTTAAATTACTACATCATTGCATGCCTTAGGAAAAGATTTTTCAAATTTTGAAAAAGTTAACAAAATTCTTCGTTGTTTACTTGAAAAATTAGATGCTAAAGTAGTTGCTATTTATAAATCAAATGATTTGAATGATTATTCTATTGATAATTTGATTGGCTCACTCATTGCCTACGAGCAAGGGTTGGGTCAAAGACTTTTGGATGCAGGTGAAACGATCGTTCTAAAAGCTGAAGATATGAAAAAAGGAAGCTTAGTTGGTGACGATAGCAATGAATTGTCAAGCAAATCACAAAGCTCACCAATGCATAAGCAAAAGTGGAAGAAATGTAAAAGTGGTAAGGATGTTCATATTTCCACTGATACTATTTGCTTTCGATGTAGGAAATCTAGACATGTGAAGAATACGTGCCATAATATAAGAATTCTTCCTACAAAAGAAAAGGGCAAGGAAAAGCTAAAGTTTGATTGGGAAAATAATGAAAAACACAAAATCTCATGGGCAGACATAATTTCTGAAGAATCGGACCAGGAAAGAGATAATGGTTAAAAGCCTATCGTGTTTTTTTGTTTTTTTATTTTTTCGTTTTTTATCTTGTGTTTTTTCAGTTTTGTTTATTCTTTTCTTTTGTTGTTTTCGTAAAAAAATTTTTTTCTGATCAACACACACATTCACTTTTCTAAAAATGAAAAATCTACTTCATGTTTTTTCTTGAAATCTTTGGTAAGTTTCAATTGACTTCTCTAAAAACAGTCAAAAGGAATGAAACTCATGTTTTTGACTCTCAATCTCTGTTTCCTAAAAGAGGTTATTCTTCTTTTAATTTAAAATCTTTTTCAACTTTTAAATTGGTTTTTAAAACTAAATTTTTTATCTCCCTATATTTTATTTATCACATAGGAATCTTTTGAAAGGTGCTGAATCTACATCATAATTTTTTTAATCAAGAATTTTATTTTTGTCAATAATATGGGTTTACTTTTTGTCTTTAAGGTTTCAGAAATGTAGCATATTCAAAAAATTGGCCAATGATGCCAAAAATAAAAGATGCGCAAAGCGCCAAATTGAAAATTTTAGAATACACAAAGTGTATCAAAAGATGCGTAGTGCGCCAACCAACTGTCAAGAGGCATAAAATGAGCCCACAAAAGTTAATGCTTACCATTCTTGGACTTCTTAAAACATAAGAAAACCCTTAATTTTTTTGATACTTGAGTTTGAAAATCTTGATTCTTGATTCAACAATTGGTGCATTGATCTTCTATTAGATATATTTTATGGAAGAAGTTTTTGAAAAATGATTGTTTCTTTCTCTAATTTGTTTTATGATTTATATATTAAATTAAAAAGTTTTAAAGCCTTTTTAAAGAACTTGAGTTTGGATTATCGAATCTTGAATTTCTAACCTTTATTGGGTTATGCGTTGTCAATCCAATTCTACTAAGTTTTTGATTAAAACCAAGAGGTGACTTTCTCATTTTAAGATTTTTTTTACTAGATTTGAAAGTTTCTTTTTGTTTTATGTGCCTTCTCTCTTTTTGATAATATCTAAGGGGGAGAACGTACTTGTATCCCTTGTCTCCTTTTAAAAAATTTAAAACTACACAAATATTTTTATCTCACTTATTTTTTTTAAAGCGGTATTCAAGTGAGGGGGAGATTTTTGAAAATTCAAAGAGAAATGTTTGTCATCATAAAAAAGGGGGAGATTGTTGCGGATCTATGGTTTATAGTTTTGATGATAGCAAACATTCTGTATTTTCCTACGATTGCCTTTTATACTAACATTTCAGGTCCACACGATCAGACTACTATTTGGAACTAGCTCATGATTGGGTAGACTAGGTCTATGTCAGTTTGTAATCTTTTTTCCTTTCTTGAGTCTGTTGTATTTGGTGTGGCTATAACTTAGTAGAAATTCTCTTGCTCCCTATATGATTTCTGTTTTTGGTAACATCGTCCGGGACGATATAAATATCAGCCTGGACGATCTGTCCAAAATCAAAAACCCTAATTAGGGCATCCTCATTAAGGCAGCCGTCAACTGATCGGCCTGGACGATACTTCTATCGGCCAGGACGATATGTTCAATTAAGAAATAATCAGCCGCCATGATCAGATTAGACATTAAATTTTTTAGGAGATCAGCCAGGACAATATATCCATCGTCCAGGACGATCTAACTCAATTATGCCTAAAATGATATGATATATTTAGAAAGAATTAATGGATGATTGATACAATCTGATCGGCCAGGACGATCGTGAGATCGGTCGGGACGATAGCCTGGACGATTGACATCGGCCACTCTATTTAGGGCGATGATCAGGATGATCGAACTAGTTTTAAACTAATCATCCCGGACGATCGTGAGATCTGCCAGGACGATGTAACCATGTTTCTTCTGATCGTCCCATATCGTCCCGGGCTAATGAGCTTAATTTGTACTGATCGACCAGGACGATATACCTATCATCTTGGACGATAATGTCGGCAACTTGCATTAATGAGCTCGTTTTGAGAGCTTCTATTTAAGCTATGGCAAGACACTTTGTAAGTGTCTTTGGTAGTCATTGTAGCTTCGTTCTTGTGGGGGAAACTTGAAGAGAGAGCTTGAAAGGGAGAGAGGAAAGGGTGGAGTTTGAGAGGGAGAAGATCCTGTGAGGGGGAGGAACTCAAGGGAGTGTGGTGGGGGATCCACACGGTTGCTCCGGCGAACTCGCACCTTAGTACCATCGGATTCAAGGCTTGTCTTGAGGTAAGTTCACCAAAGAAGAAGATCTCTTTGGTGTCAAAGGACCCGGCGACTCCGTCGCACCGGGGAAGGTGGAAGTGATTTTGTAAGGGCTTCTCCGCCTAGCTGTGGGGGCTAAAGGAGAGACACTTTTGTAGTGGAATACTTGGAGGGTGCCTCCAAGGAGTGGACGTAGGTCAAGGTTTGACCGAACCACTATAAATCCGGTGTGTTCTTTTCTTATTATCGCTTCCGCATTTATTTTTCTTCCGCACTTTGATTGTGGTGATTTGGTTTTATTTTTGGTTTTAAAGTTTTCCAATTCATCTCTCTCTTTTTAATTAGCTTAGGACTAAGTTCAAGAGGGCCTAACATCCCTAACGAACTTTCAAGTTTCACAGTTTGCTACGTTGGTTGATCAGATAATGAGTGAGACACAGAATAGAGTTTCCGCTATTAGATCTGAAGATGTAGATAGACATATACAAATGTTTTTGAGATTGAAGCCTCCAAGGTTTGATGTCACTATTGAGCCAAGAGCAGCTGAGGATTAGTTGAAGAGATTGGAAAAGACATTTTATGGCATGCAATGTCCTCTTAATAAAAAGGTACCATTAGCAGTTTTTCTGTTTGATGGTGAAGCAGAGCGCTGGTGGATGGGCCAGCAGAGAAGAAATTCCATGGTAAACTGAACTCCTTTATTACTTGAGAAGAATTTTCTGAAGTATTCTGATCTTGGTTTGTACCCCCTTATGCAAGAGAACAAATGCATGAGAATTTTCTAAGGTTGGTTCAAGGGAGCAAGACAGTTATGCAGTACGAGGCAAAGTTTACTGCTTTAGCCAGATATGCTCCGCAGTTGGTGAGTACTTCTGCGGAGAAGTGCTATAGATTTTTGATGGGACTACATGATAGTCTGAGGAAACCACTAGTACCATTTCACATTTCTGATTTCTCTGAGCTTACAGAGAGAGCTCGATCGATAGAGAATGATCTGATGGCTACTCAGCAGCGGTGGACTACTAGTAGGAAGAGATTCATTGGTGATACATCTGGCAGTAGTTTTTCTGAGAAGAAAAATAGATTTGTATCTGGAGACTCCTAGAGGAGTGGACAGTCAGCATCTGCTACAGATTTTGGTAGTGGCAGTATGACCAGTTCTGGTTCAGTCAGTGGGGCCCCGGTGTGACAAAATTATGGACGACGATATTTTGGCCAGTGTTACATGATGATTGGTCAGTGTTTTAGATGTGTTCAGCCAGTACATCGGATTGCAAAGTGTCCACAAGCTGGATTTGATCGACGATCTAAGTCCAGATCTAAGAGCTTTGTTTGACCGACGGGAAGGCCGAGGGTAATTCCTCTACATACTGTTTCTGAAGGATCATATGATAGAGCTAGTGGTAATCAGAGGGAGCCTAGTAGTTCTGGAGCTCCAGTTCCAGTTCAGCCACGTGTGTATAGTTTGAATCAGCAAGAGGCTCGTGATGCTCCGGATGTGGTGATAGGTACGGTTTACATTTCTGAACATCCCTGTCATGTTTTGTTTGATTCGGGAGCTAGTCATTCATTTATTTCTGAGCGCTATTTTGATGCTTTGCAACTAGCTTCCGTTACATTACCTGTTTCATTTTCTATTATTTTGCGGGCTGGAGATAATTTAATAGCCCAAAAGTTTTGTATGTGAGATTAAAATTTCTGTGAAGAAGTGAAAGGCCTGATTGATTTTGCTATTGATTTCTTCGTATGATGTGATTTTTAGAATGAATTGGTTGAGTCTGTATGAGGCTCAAATAGATTGTCTGAAGAAGCAAGTTACATTATTCATGAATGATGAAAGATGTGTATTCCAAGGGTTAAGAAGTACTTTATCATGTTTGATTTCTGTGTTGAAAGTAAGCAGATTGTGGAAGAAGGGCTGTATGGTATTTTTGGCCTCAGTACGAGATATGAATATAGATGCGGTTCTATTTCTGACATCCCAAAAGTACGAGATTTTTCGGATGTATTACTTGTCAAATTGGTTGGTTTACCTCCGGATAGAGATGTTGAGTTCTATATTTATGTATTTTTGGGTATGACTCCGATATCTAAAGCTCCGTACAGGATGGCACCGAAGGAAGTTATGGAGTTGAAAGTTCAACTCCAGGAGCTGGTTGATAAAGGATTTATCCATCCTAGTGTCTCTCCTTAGGGAGCACCCGTTCTGTTTGTGAAGAAGAAGGACGGTACAATGCGTATGTGTGTTGACTATAGAGATTTGAATAAAGTTACAATCAAGAATAAATATCCGTTTCCATGGATTGATGATTTATTTGATCAGCTTGTTGGATCTTCTGTATTCTTAAAGATTGATTTGAGATCTGGTTATTATCAAGTGAAGGTACGAGAAGCAGATGTGATTAAAACCGCTTTCAGTACTCGGTACATGCACTATGAGTTTTTGGTTATGTCATTTGGGGTAACCAACACACCAGCTATTTTTATGGACATGATGAATAGAATATTCAAAGATTATCTAGATAATTTTTTGATCGCCTTCATATATAATATTCTGGTATATTCTGCTTCTGAGGAAGAATATGCCAAACATTTGAGAAGCATGTTGGAGACTCTCAAACGACATCAGTTGTATGTAAAATTCATCAAATGTGAATTCTGGTTGAAGAGCATTTCTTTCCTGGGACATGTAGTGAGTGGTGAAGGTATTTCTGTTGATCCCTAGAAAATTCAAGCAGTGCTAATTGGCCAAGGCCTACTACGGTGTTTGAGATACATAGTTTCTTGGGTATGGCCGGATATTATAGAAAATTTATGAAGGAATTTTCTCAAATTTCTGCACCTTTGACGAGTCTGACTCAGAAGTCAGTAGCGTTTATTTGGACACCGGAGTGTAAAGTTAGTTTTTAGAGATTAAAAGATTATTTGACTTCTGCTCCAATGTTAGCACTTTCATCTGGTACAAAAGGATTTCAGGTATTCAGTGACGTTTTACTTAAAGGTTTGGGTTGTGTTCTGATGCAGCATGATCGGGTAATAGCTTATGCTTCAAGATAGTTGAAATCACATGAAAAGAATTATCTGACACAAGATTTGAAATTGGCAGCTATTGTATTTGCTTTGAAGATTTAGCATCATTACTTGTATGGTGTCAAGTGTGAGATTTTCACAGATCATAAGAGTTTGAAGTATATATTCACTTAGAAGATCTGAACTTGAGGCAAAGAAGATGACTTGAGTTGATCAAGGACTATGATCTGACTATTCAGTATCAACATGGTAAAGCTAATGTGGTGGCAAATGCCTTAAGTAGGAAGTCTTTTGGATTATCATGTGTTCAGCTCATTTCTGATGAGTATCTAATACGAGATATGGAAAGATTGTAATTGGAGGTGATTTCCTCTACTGGTTCAAATTCTGGTATTGTGACTTAGATGAGTATTCAGCCCTCTTTAGAAGAAAAGATTCATGAAGCTCAGAAGTCAGATACTGAATATTTGAAGTTGATTGATTAGATTGAATATGGTAAGAAACTTGAACTATGAATTTCTAATTATGGTATTATTTTATGTAAGAATAGGTTGTGGATTCCTATATCTGGAGATTTGAGGAAAGAGATTCTGCACAAATCTCATTATTCAGGCTATACCATTCATCCAGGAAGTGGTAAGATGTACGAAGATATGAAAATCTTATTTTGGTGGCCGGGAATGAAAAAGGACATAGCGGAGTTCGTTTCGAAATGTGAAGCCTGTCAGTTAGTGAAGACAGAACATCAGTGACCAGGAGGTCTTTTGCAGTCGTTGCTTATCCCTGAGTGGAAGTGGGAAGAGGTGATGATAGATTTTGCTATGGTTTCTCCTAGATCGAGGCAAGGACATAATGCTATTTGGGTGATTGTCGATTGATTGATGGAGTCTGCACATTTTCTTCCAATCAGATAGAATGATCCGGTGGATAAGTTAGCTCAGATTTATGTTAAAGAAATTGTCAGATTGCACGGTGTACTGAAGTGATTGTATCCGATTGGGATGGCAGGTTTACCTCTAGACTTTGGAGAGAAATTCAGCAAGGATTGGGCAAGAAATTGTATTTTAGTATGGCTTTTCATCTGTAGACTAATGGACAGTCTGAGAGGACTATTCAGGTACTGGAAGATATTTTGAGATTATGTGTTTTGGATTTTGGAGGCAATTGGAAAGATCATATCCCACTGATAGAATTTCCATACAATAACAGTTATCAATCAAGCATTGGTATGGCACTCTATGATGCTATGTATGGCAGAAAGTGTAGAACTCCTTTGACTTTCACTGAGATGGGAGATAGACAAGTAATGGGTTCAACTTTTGTGGATGATATTGTGACAAAGATCAATTTGATTAAAGAAAGGTTGAAATCTGTACATGATAGGCAGCAGAAGTATTACAATAAGAAATATAGACTAGTTGAATTTCAGAGTGGTGACTTTGTTTATGTTAAAGTCAGTCTGATGAAAGGTGTTAGCAAATTTGAAAAAGTAAACAAGCTTAGTCTAAGGTATGTCGGACCTTTTGAAGTTATTGAAAGTATTGAAAACTCCACTTACAAGTTATTATTGCCTGATTAGATGTCTGATATACATAACGTGTTTCACGCATCCTCTTTGAGAAAGTGGATATCTGATATTGGAAAGAAACTTTCTTCTGCTGATGTTGAAGTTCAGGCAAATCTATAGTAAAAAGAAGAGCCTGAAAAGATTTTGGCTTATGATGTGTGAAAGCTGAGAAGTAAATAGATCCCTATGGTTAAGGTACAGTGGAAGTTCAGAACAGCAAGAGAGGCCACTTGGGAGAAAGAATCCAATATGAGACAGTTGTATCTAAGTTTTTCTGACTCAGTTTTATTGCAAATTCAGGTTTATGAACTATATTTTGATGATTGGCAAACACTCTTACTTGACTTGGACTATCTTTTTACTATTGACTTTTCAGGAATCAAAGATCGGACGGAAAAATGGAGCCAGCTCAAGATGGGGTAGATTAGGGTTGAGTCAGTCTGTAATTTTATTTTTCCCCTCTTGAGTCAATTGTAATCTTTGGTGTGACTAATGCTAAGTAACCCTACACACACTTGAGAGACTTAGAATTTCTGTTTTTACTCAAATCGACTAGGATGATATTTTACATTGTCCTGGACGATCGGGCCTAAAACAGAAAATCTAATTAGGGGTTCTTAATTAAGGCAGCCGTCATTAGCCAATCGGCCTGGACGATACGTGTATCGGACAGGACGATAAGCTCAAAATAGAAAGAAATTGCCGCCATAAATAATTAAGGTATTCTGTCTTTTTGATAATCGGCCAGGATAATCTTGGATCGGCATGGACGATATTCACAATTATGCCTCTATTGATCAGACAATCAATGAGGTAATTAAGGATGATTGATATGATCATATCGTCTTGGACGATCGCAGGATCGGCCAGGACGATCTATTCAAAAAACCTTAGTTACTTCTGGAAGATAAATATCGGCCAGCACAAATTCAGGGCGATGTGCTGGACGATCGGGATCAGACAGCTTGAATTCAGGGCGATGCTCTGGACGATTTTCCTTTGATTTGAACTGATCGGCTTGGAC
>NW_021319497.1:17248-25119 GCF_001605985.2 Dendrobium catenatum
CCTTGTCGGGGTGGAAAAAAGAGGTTCTTTGTAAAGGCTTCTCTGCCTAGCTATGGGGGCTAAAGGAGAGTCACGATTGTAGTGCAATACTCGGAGGGCACCTCAGAGGAGTGGACGTAGGTCGAGTTGACCGAACCACTATAAATCTCCGTGTTCTTATTTCTTGATTCCGCACTTTAATTTCTGCACTTATTTTTCTCGTGGTGTGATTTTGGTTTATGTGATTTTACTTCTTTGTGAAAGAATTTTTAAAATACTAATTCACCCCCCCCTCTTGGTTAGCTTGGGCTAGTTCTATAGGGCTTAACATCCCTAATGAAGTTTTAAGTTTTGCTTTGGGAATGTCGAGGACAATATTTTTCTTAAGGTGGGTAGATTGTGAAACCCTTAAATTTTTAATTTATGTTTGAAATTTTTTTTTGTGCTGTTAGTACGGACGAACCGTCTGGACGAACTGAAGAAAATGTTGAAAATCTGTATGATTAATACGGATGAACTGCCAGTACGAACTGAGTAAAATTCAGGTTTGTCTAGACGATCCTGAGTTTGTCTAGGACGAACTGAACAAAATGTTTTCCGAGAGAATCGTCCAGGGACGAAATTAATTATCATTTGTATGCTCGTGTCCAGAGAGCTTCATCATGGGATAAATGGAGAGCATCATCTAGACGATCGAGTTATTAAATAGATGTTTTGAGATATTTTTGAAGAGAGAGAAAGTGTAGGAGAGAGAAAATGAAGGAAAGAGGAAGAAAATCCGAGTTTTGGGTGTCTTCGGTTCGTTTTCTTCTGTCGCTGTAGTTGAGAAAGTTGACCGACTCGAGGTAAGGAATATTATGTCTTTCCCAATTTTCAGAAATATGGATTTTGATGGATTTCCTGTTTAAATTTTTGTTTCCGTTAGCAAAAATCTGGTATAATTTCGTACCGGTAAAACTTTTACTGCATAACTTTTGGTATGTTATAGAGATTGTAATTTTGCACGTTTTGAGTATTTTTTTTGGAAGATTTTCACCAGTTATTTTGAATTCTGTGGAGTTTTCATCGAATATGAAATTATCTGAATGTTGAAAAATATTGTTTCAGTACAATGATAGTCTTGAAATGTTGTTTTCTACGATCTCTCGTAATTTGATAATTTTCTGAAACTATGAATTTTGATATGTTGAATTTTCGTTGTCTGCCATTATACTCTTCGACGATATTCTGATATGAATCTGATTTCTCTATATCTGATGTGAGTTCATGTTGATGTGTTGTGCATGATATCAGAAGGGAGTTATAAGGGGCCGGAATCCTTTGAGATTCTATCCGTGTTAGGGAAGGGAGGCATAAGGGGCTAGAATCCGTTGAGATTATGTGTGGGTCCGGGAATATGAAAATAAATTCTGATCTGATAATTCTGTATATATGATATATTATGATGCTGTAAGCACAAAGGGAGGCATAAGGGGCCAGAATCTGTTGAGATTCTGTCTGTGTCAGGGAAGGGAGGCATAAGGGGCCAGAATCCTTTGAGATTCTATCTCGGTCAGGGAAATCTATTTTGAAATATGATTTGAATGTTTTCTAAAATCTGTTCTAAACTTTGATTTGAATAATTCTATGACATAAATTTGATTCAGCTTTTCTATCTTTGTTATCTTATCTATTATGTACGAATATCTGTATTCTATTTTATTTCTGTTCTGTATGAATCTCTGAACTCTATCTAATATTCTAATTTCTGTACGAGTATCTGAATGCTGCACGGCTATTTGAATAAAATGTTTTAATGCTTTTGTGAGTATTTTGATATGAGAGTTTCTAGAGATTTAGATTGGCTTGTGTAGTCTTGCTGAGCTGTAACTGTGATTATCTTCATGGTTTTCAGGTTATGTGAATGTGAAGGAGGTTTTGGACTAGCCGTTCAGTGTCTGATCTGAGACTAGGTATTTTTGCACTTTTGATTTTTATACGGTCATGACTATTCTGCTTTTCTATTCTGTACTTTCTGTTTATAGCCATGCACTATAATGTGCATGATTATTTTGATGAATAAGAAGAAAGAAAATCATGGATGAGCTTGTCTATATATTTGGATGTTTTATAGTAGCTCTATAATTTTTTATGTATGTCTAATTATTAGAAGAAAGTCTGAAAAAAAATTCCAAAGCTAAATTATGGATTCACCCGTCGCGACTCAACATGGTGGGATTATTTCTAGATGGGTTGGGTCGTGACACCAGACCCTCGATTTCGTTCACCAGATCCCACACATATTACTCCTTTCTACCCATACTTTCCACCCCCATCTTATGCTGGTGCACCTCCTATTTATCCATATCCACCATATGTTCCACCATACTATCTCGCATTACCCCCACAGCCTGCTACAGGTGAACCTTCGACACTAGCTGCACCAGAGCAAGCGATAGATGATCGAATGTTGATAGAACCTGATGGTGGCACGTACGTACATTCTCTTTTATTTAAGCTAACAAATATATTTATTTTATATTATATATTTTTCTCACATAACCTTATTTTTGTAGGTTTTATCCATCAAAACAACCGACACATAAAATTTGGGACATCATACGGAGCAGGTTTGACGCTCCTTATAATTCTTGGAAGAAAGTCCTGAAAGAAGTCTAGAAAATGTGGTTTAAAGAGTTTGAGATATTTTTATTTAAATGGTTTAATATTTTTTACTTAAGCTAACAAACATATATAATTTATATTATATGTTTTTGAATGTAGAAAGATTTTTGTTGGCTTCCGTAGCACAATGATAAAATTAGAAAAAAATTTAGAGAAGTGTGGGTCTACTCGGATGCACGACATGCTCACAGACATTAAAAAGATTGGCAAGCAACCATTGTGGATTGGAGAAATTATATGGACTGAGTTGAACACTGTTTGGGGCAGTGCATAGTATAGTAGGAGGAGGGATCAAAATCCACAGAAGAGAGCTTTTGATGTTAGGGGCTGGGCTTGGGTAGTTCCCTTCATACTAGCAGCTCCATTCCACATACTGAGCATAGGGGATGTTTGGTAATGAATTTTAAAAAAAAATTAAATTTTTTTTTTATAAAAATATTAATAGAATTCTCTTATAGAAAGAGATGTTGGGTAGAGAACCAACTCCTATGGAATTACATAGTCACACTCATAAGCGACAGGATGATTAATAATGGATTTATGAGCGAGCAAGAAAAGCCTATGTAAGTATATATGTTTAATAATTTTTATTTTTAGTCTCAATTATATAAATATATATATTATACTTTCACAGGAGGAGTATACACAGCTTCAAGAGAGTTAGCCCGCAGCAAGTGAGGGTTCTTCTGGCGGCTCTGTGGAGTATTCTGAGTACTGCATCTTGTTGCAAGACATTGACGGAATGCAACATGGCAGGGTTTATGGTTTAGGTTTGCAAGCTCAGGAATACGAGGGGTTGACCTCTACTGGATCCAGCTTTGCAGCCAATTCACATGAGTCCTTATATAGTTAACAAATCAGTGCCCTTCAAGCAGAGCTAGAACAAGTAAGGAAATCCAAGCTGATTGGCAAGTTCAGTTGCAAGCACAGATACAAATGTAGATGCAGGAGAAACACAATCAGTTGTTGGATGAAATGTGCAAGATGATGGAGTAGTTCAGTGGAAAAAAGGTAGTTCCAACTAAGGATAAGTCCACGGATTCAGAGTAGTTTATTTTTTTCAATGTCATATGAACCTGTTTAATTTTTTGAATCTGCGTTATTGAAAAATCTGTGATGTTTTAAATATGAGTTGGTTGATGCTATTGAACAGTCTTTGTTAATGTACATTTATGTTTTTAAGTACGTATTTGTTGAAGTTCTTGAGATCTGTGATGTGTAGATCTGTGTTGTGGAACTATTATTGTATGTATTTGTATATATTTGCATGTGTGGAAATCCGATTGTTGCCTAGGAAGGCAATTTTTTTTTGTCATTGCTACAGGTTTCCGGCGATTTGGTGTCTGTGATTCGCCGGAAAGACGATACAATAAATTTATGTATCATTTCCGGCGTTTTTTATCAACCGGCATTACCGGTGGATAACTCGCCGGTAACAAGCCCTAGCTTTAGTTACGACGTACAATACGATGTTTTATCCTCTAGTGTTTCCGGCAGATACATACGTCGTAAATTCTGGCGTATATAATGCCGGAATAATCTGGTAATAAACGCCATTTTGTTAATACAATTTTCACCAGTAATGTGTCAGAAAGTGTGTCGGAATGAGTTCCGGCATCTAATATACGTTGGAGGACTTTTTCCAATGCGTGCCAAACCGGCGTATGAAATTCTGACGAAAATGCACTGGAAACAGAGGATTTTCGTCGAATTTTATGTATTACCGGCGGATTTTGTCCGCCGATAATACCGGGGTTTCCTATAGTGCCAGAATTTAATTTTCTAACCTTTTATTCTTTGAACATATAAGCCATCACCATCTATTAATTTGAGCCTACAATTTTCAAGTTAAATTCATAATATTATGTCATTAAAAACCATTACTAGTTATAGAATACATATTTTTCTAGTAGGTTGGATGAGTTTTAATTTAATGATTGCTAAGAAAAAAACTAATAATAATAAATCTAACTACAAAGTTGACCAGATAAAATTTTAATGAAATTGGATGACTATCTTTGGGTAAGGTGAATTCATTTATGAAGTCCACATACATTTTTCATTTTCGTTTGATTTATATACTATAAAAACATTCGAGATCAAATCCATGTACTACATTTCTTGGATAAAACTAGACTTTGTCAATGTTTGGACTTCAAATCAAATGGATTCAGCCAACGATAGAGAAACTTGTCAAAATTTTTATGTAATGGACTTTGTAGATTTAATATATTAAGTTTATGAATTAATGTTTACTCCTAATATTAGTGTGGCATATTTAGAAAAAGGTGTCCAAATATAACACTATAAGTCATTAGAACATTGATTGTGATGAAGTTGTCCACAAAAGTGCACTAATATTTTCCTTATGTTGAAGTTTTTGGCAACATAAGTATCCCTTCAATTTCGATGCATTTACAAAAAAAAAATGAAGAACCCCAATAAAGAAATTTAACTAAGAAAATCAAGGTTCATTTTATCAAATATACTTTTAGGAAGGATACTGATAAAATTTCTTATGTCAATAAATATGCTACCAATTAAAACTTGGTAAATAAAATAGTGCTAACAATAATATCATTATATGGATTACGATTCATTAGCCCGTCAGCGTAGTAAAGATAATTAGAATTTCTTATCCTACATGAGACATGGATGTTATGGCTATCTTCACCTCTCTCAATCCAAGTCTTTTTAAACCAACTTGTGTCAAGGCTTTTACCTTTTATCCTCCTTGGAATATTAGAGCTAATCTAATTATATGAATTGTTTATGTAGGAACTCATCTCATTTCATTAATCATGTATTGGTGTTTTGTCAACTTTTCTTCTTATTTCTGCTAGGATGAATGATTTCAATTTTCTAGCCTTGAAAAGTTCTTCAAATTGATTTTAAAGGTATTACTAGTCCTTAATATCATGATTAATTAGAATCATGAATTGTGCTAAAATTGTATAATGAAATTGCTTAAGACTTTCTAACCTTTGAGATTGTTAAACTAATTAATAAAATTATTTTTGAATTAGACAAAAGAAGCTATACTTCTAAAGGGGAGTCAGGAGATCCATCTCAGTGACAACTCATTGATTGTAGTAAAAAAATTAGATACTACTTTAAAGCCTAATTGATATTCAAAAGTGAAGTCACCAACTCAAAATAAGCAACATAGTTAACCAAATATATTTTTTCCTTGTATGAATCCATGGGAGTTATTTTAAACTCAATAAATTCCACAAAAATACATTCAATAACTTTATCAAGGTTTCTTAACTTTTCAAGATTAGGAAGTCTTAGCTCTCATCTCGAAAAGGTAAAGTCTCATTAATTAGTGATAACAAATTGAGTGCTCTAAAATTTGGTTGTTGTCACACATGGAGTTGTTCTTGGAACACTACTCAACAATCCTTGAATCGACATTATTGATCTATCTTTGATGTGGTTTAGTTGTTTAATGGTAATACAATCTTGATTCTTTATTGAGATTTATCTATTATTCATGTCGTCATTCCATTGTTTATCTTTGATGTGGTTTAGCTGATGATTAATTTGATGATTTGGATGACTTCTTTTGTTGAGTCGGGCAAGTAGTCTTGATGGCTTCAAGTATTCTCAATATCAAATAACAAGCAATTATAATGAATTCAAATGATATCATTGTTGAGTAAAAGTTCTTCGAATTCTAAAAGAAAATGCCTAATAGCTTTAACAAATTGAATTCACTAGCTAGATCATCAAATCTTTTGACGTATTAATTTTTGTTTTTGGACATTTAGACTAATTAAGATAAATTAACACATACATCATATACACAAGACTCGAATCCAAGATCTCTTGATTGATAGTCAAAGCTATCAACTAACATATCAAAATGAGTTGTGTTGACAACTTAATCCTGATAATGAAATGATTCTCTTTAACTATCACTTTTTTTAACCTGATTTAATGTGATTATAAAAAATTGTTTGACCAGATTTAAATAATATTGAATGCTCACTATTTATATCATCTCCAAAACAAGTCAAAAAAGGCAATTAAACAATTTTTTTTATTAAAATTGTAAGAGATCAACAAATTACCAAAGTCAACGACAAACTATTCGCAAACTATCAGACTTTATTTTGCACGTACGCTGCCAAAATTTACCCGTTAGACTTACACCCTCCATCACGTCATCAAACGTTTGAGCCGTATCCTTTACTCCCTTCTTCTCCCGTATTCTCTACTTCACTTCCAACCCCCAATAAATACTAACTAAATAATTCCATTTCCATAAGAAAGGAACTGATCGATCAATGTCTTCCTATTCACCACAGAACAGCAATCAAGGCCAGCAATGGCCGTTCACCGACAATAATACAAAGAGCGGCAGCCATATGGAGCTCGTCGCCGCTTTAGCCGTCATCTTGATATTCATACTCATCAGCTTCCACCTCTATGTTAGATACCGCCGGCGCAGCCATGTCGTTATTACAATCCACCGCGGTCGCCGGCGTTCCCCTCCTATTGCCACCGAGACGGGAGGGCTCGATGCGACGGCCATCGCTGCCTTGCCCACATTTATTAACCGTGCAGGGTCGTCAGCGAATGAATGCAGAGAGGAATGTGCTGTTTGCTTGAGCGTGGCGGAGGAAGGACAGATGATGAGGTTGTTGCCTGACTGCAAACATGTGTTCCACATTGAGTGTATTGATACGTGGCTGCATTCTCATTCCACTTGTCCGGTTTGTCGGACTAAAGCCAAGCCGACGACTAAGCCTGAGTTCGGGGAGTTGTTGGCTGAGCCGCCGATGCCGGAGAGATTTGGCCGTGGCGGTGGTGGTGGGGCATTAGAAGAAGGTAGTTCTGAGTCGTCGGAGCTTTCGAGAACGGGAAATGGGTCGACGAGATGGGTGAGCACGGTTGACGGTGGGGTTGTGGACTTGGAGAGGCAATGAACTTGGATGTTGTTTGGATTTATTCAAAAACATATTTTTTAGAAATGTAAAATTAAAGGGAATGAAATTTGATTTTTATTGTACTAAAATTTTTGCACTAGCATTGTTGCGTGCGAGAATATACGTGGCGGTAGAGTTTATAAATTCGCGTCCTAGCGTTGCACGAGTATTTCGCACACAAACAGAAAAGAGAAATTGAACACCAAGGTTTTTACGTGGAAAACCCAAAAGAGGGAAAAAACCACGGGGCCTTGCCCAGTTGCAAAGTTCCACTGGTGTTTTCGTCGATTACAA
>NW_021319497.1:27669-61947 GCF_001605985.2 Dendrobium catenatum
CCTAAAGACAATCACGACTTTTTATGTGTTTCTTAAAGGTAAATTTTCAATACAAAAATTTTAATTTTTTTGTGACAAAAATATTTTCAAGGAAATAGTAAGAAAGCCCTCTCAAACGAGGCCAAATCAGTGTTATTGTTTGGATTTTGGGATGAGTACAAGCCTTATATGTTGTTGGTTGCATGTTTTGAGCCCCATTCTTAGTATTTTAATAAGGTGTGCTGTCAATCTTATACTTAAACTATAGAAGATAAATTATTAGTGGCCAATTCTTATACTAAACTATTCTCAAGACTATTAATCGAATTACTGGCACATCAAAAATATTTTATTTATTTCATTAAAAAGCTAAAGATATTATTTTATTTATAAAATTAAATTAGGCATATGTTAATTTTGAAATTATGACTCAATCTTTATATAAAAAGATTATTGGATTCATGAAGGATAAAGACATGTCCTCAATAACAAATTAGGAGCAATGTATAGACAACCTCATAGGCCTATGAGCCTTTAAAAAAAAGAAGAATTTTGTTTGTACTTTAGAGGGATCAACAATTATTTTACTATTAGATTTATCAAATACTAACAAATTTGACAAACTCAATTAATATTAGGTGCTAAAATCTTTATTATTATTTATATATTATTAATCATCAAATCATCATTTTTCTTATTATATTTTTTTGGAACAATATTATGGATCTTTATTTTCATTATATTTTTTGCTGAGTTTATTGAAGTTGTTAAATTATTTATTGAAATCATTTTCGATGGGATCTATATTTTTTGGGTTATAACCCCTTTTCATTAATTCTATCAAGTAATATAAGAAATAAATTTGTTATTGAAGACAAAAAACTAATGCAAGCCAAAAGTGTTGTGAATTGAACTTATAATTTTATTTAAAAGTTTTCCTAACTAAAAATCACAAATGGCTTGTGGGACGGCTTCTTACTACTTTTTAAAGCAAGCTTTCTAGTACAAAAATTTTAATCTTTTTACTAGAAAGATGTGATAAGAAGTAATAAAAAATCAGGTCCCCAATGTAAATAATTAACTAATCAAGCTCACATAGTATAAAGAGTGATTGGTATTTAAGATGTAAATAAATCAATGTAATTATACCCCAAATCAATAATATGGGTAAATGACTTGCAAGTAAGTAAACTAACCTACAAATGCAATACATATAATGATATATGAAAATATATAAGGATATTATATTAATAAGAGAGTTGATGAATAATAAAATTACATATGCGGGAGTTATAGGATAATTCAAACATTAAGCATAAGCTTGTGTAAACAATCAACTTCAAAGGTTACAAGAACAATCACATAAGTAATTGCTAATCTTATTCAGTTTTTTTTTCCTCTTGGAAATTACAGCGACGTCGTAATTAATATGCCGGTTGTATATTATTATTACTATGGGTTAAACTATGGCTGTTGTTTGGAATAGCTTTCTATTGCTTAATTAAAAAGTAGCTTCTAGTACAAAAAAATTTAATTCTTATACAAAAAGTTGTTTAAGCATGCCAGTAAGAAAGTCAACCCAAATGAAACATATATCTTTAAATAGTTGTTGTCCAAACAATTTAAATTTCACTACATGAAATTCATATATTACTGGCGGCATTTTCCGACGGTTTTAGAATCTATCGATGGTTTTTTGGCGGAAAAAACTTCCGCCGGTAAAAACCGCATAGAAAATAATTTCCGGCGGTAATTAATTCCTCCGGCTTGCCGGCGAAATTACACCGCCGGAGAAAAAATAAAAAAATAAAAAACGCCATCGTGGCCAGCCAGTCTTCCGGGGCAGCCCTTGCACCGGACAGGTGCACCCTGGTGCTCCCGACACCGCGCCAGATCGCCAACGCTCGGGCCCGCCAACCGTGCCTACATGTGTCTGTGTGCGACCCAACCGCGCCCGCGCAAACCGTGGTGCGCCAGCCAGCCCAACGACTGCGTTGCCCGTAGAGTTCAAAACCTGGGTGGCGTTAGAGAAATTTGACACTCCAACCAAAATTGTAAACATGTAAATGCATTATTAATGTTCAATTTTTTTAATTAAATTATATTTTGGACATAAAATTAAATATCACAATTAAGTTAATAGACCAAACTAATTTAATTAAAGAAGTTAAAAAAATTAAAAAATAAACTAAAAATTTAAATAGTAATTTTTAATTTAAATCCTGATACTTAAATTAAGGAAAAATAATATATTAATCATTTTTTAAAATCATTTAAATAAGTTAAAATTTTAATGAATTTAATTAAAAGTTTAACTTCCACCAGAAAACTGAAAAAAGCCGCTGGAATTCTGCCGGAAAATTTTGTGGGAAATAAGCCGCCGGAAAAAAAACCGTCCGGAAAGCCGCCTGGAAAATTCCGCACCTTGTAATGAGTGGTTTTCCCCTGTAGTGTTGAACAACTTATAAAATAGCTGATTTTTTATAAAAAATTGATCGTCTAAGTCCATCCCCAAATGAAGAATGGTGCTAGCGTGTTTTTCAAATTTTGCTGCTCAATTCCATTGTGTTACGAAGTCATGAAAAATTTACTATTTTTTAGGTATTAGCAATAGCTCAAATAAAGCCATATATTTGCCTTCCTTATACAAATAGAAAAAAGTAAAACAAAAGACATTAAAAAGAAATAATTTCATTATTTGTACGTGCAACCAAACATCTCTGATGTTGGATGCCCACGAAGGTTTAACCCTTGATGCCTTACCATTTTGGGCTTGGGATGCTGGCAAAATATTTTAGGGTTCAATGAGTAAAGCCTTGGTAAGGAGTGGCTATTCAGTATCTTTGCAATTTAATCTCATCAATGATCAGTTAAGTCATTTCATAAGGCTAAAAATGATCAATAAAAAAATATAGGGAAATCATTTCGATGAATCAATAGTTGATACAAAAATTAATAAATTTTGTAAAAGAAATTCGTAACTAAAGCATTTCACAAATCAAGTAAGAATTTCATAACCTACAAGTGTTAATATCATCAGTCTTATCTTGTTTTATCTACTTATCAACATATGTATTATATGCAAGTCAATTAAATGTAGATTGTATCCATTATGCATCTATCTATCAATGTTATCTATGTGCATTAGCGTTCTATATATCAATAACTATCAAGGCATACATTGCTTATTTATGATTCAAGTAACGTAGGACATCCAACTTTATTTATAATATTCATAATCTTTTAACCACAAGTGATTCCAATTGGTCATCAATCATATATATATCACAATTTCATTTAATAAGTTAAATTATCATTATGGGTGGAGGATTTCATTAAATCAATTTAAAGGAGTTGTTACTCTTGCCCATCGGTGAATTCAATTATCTATTAAAGCTACAACTGGATAATACAACACATTAATCTTTAAAAGAAAGTTCTGTTGGCTGACCCACACCTTTATGGCCAGGGTAATTATATTTTAAGAGACAACAATATATTAATTATAAATATTAACAGAAGCCTTTCTTGCTTATGTAAAGCCACATTTATCTTATATCAATTGTATAATCTAATCTTTAATAATGAAATACACTTTAATGGCACTTGAAATACTCAAATCTAATAAATTTGCATTATAGTGGCAAGTTGCTTAGCCACTTAGAGCCAGTACACAATGCTGCATGCTAAATCTATAATATTGTTTAAAATAGAAAAACTCAAATGCTACAATGGTGATCTATGGTTGTTGTTGTCTCTTAGCTAAACTCCACAACATCACAAAGCTTAGCACTGCAGCACCCAAGTTCAAACAAAATTTTCATCTAGAATTTTTTTAAACAACTTTTTCATATTTTTGGGCTATTACAGGACCAAATTAAACTTCAAAGATTGAGAAGCAATATTATTCTTCTTAAAGATTGATGAATGTCTCCTGAAAAATTTAGATTGTGTTATGCTCTTTACTAATAAATCCCACCCATACTTTAAATGTTTCTAGCCTTTATTCTTTGAGCATATAAGCCCATTATTTCATTCTATTAATTGACCCTACATTTTTCAAAGTTAAATTCATAAATATTAGTCATTTAAAAAGCCATTACTAGTTGTAGAATCCATATTTTTATAGTAGGTTTGATGAAATTTTAATTTAATAATTTAAGAAGAAAACTAATAAAATAAATCAACAACAAAGTTGACCAGATAAAATTAATGAAATTGGAGAATATCTTTGGGGTTAAGGTGAATTCATTTAGGAAGTCCACATTTCATTTTCATTTTTCGTTTGATTTAATATAATATAACACAATTCGAGATCAAAATCCATGTACTACATTTCTTGATAAAACTAGGACTTGTCGATGTGTTTGGACTTCACATCAATGATTGCAGCCAAAGATTAGGGAAAACTTGTAAAAAATTTTATGTAATGACTTCGGTTAAGATTTAAATAAACTAAATTTATTAAAAATAAACATAAATTTCTTTTAATATTAGGTGTTCGAAGGAAGGTGACCAAAGATAACACTATAAAGCATGTTAGAACATTGGATTGTGATGAATTTGTCCACAAAAGCGCCACTAATATTTTTCCTTCTTTGATGTATTTGGCAACATAAGTATCCGTCAAATTCCGAGCATTTACAAAAAAAAAAAAACCCAAATAAAGAAACTTAACTGAGAAAAATCAAAGCGTTCCATTTTACAAATATTAAAACTTAAGAAGGATAATTGATCATTAGAAATTTTATGTCAATAAGTATGATTACGAATTAAAAAGTTGGAAATAAAATAGTGCTAAAAATAATATCATTATATGGATATTTGATTCATTGCCAACGCACTATAAAGATAATTAGAACTTCTAATCCCTAACATAAGACAATGGATGTTATGGCATCTTCACCTCTCTCAATTCCAAGTCATTTTAAACAACCTTGATGTTAAGTCTTTTACCCTATGCTCCTCCTTGAATTAGAGCCTAATCTAATTATATGAATTGTTTATGTAGGAACTATCTCATTTCATTTAATCATGTATTGGTGTTTGTCAACTTTTCTTCCTCTGAGGAAAGTTTTACAATTGGAAAAGCTCTTCATTTTTATAAGGTATTTTAGTCTTAATATATCATGTTAGAATCATGAATTGTGCTAAAATTGTATAATGAATTGCTTAAGACTTTCTAACCTTGAGATTGTTAAACTAATTAAACAAAATTATTTTGAATTAGACAAAATAAGCTATACTTCTAAAGGGGAGTCAGGAGATCCATCTCAGTGACAAACTCATTGATTTAGTAAAAAAAAATAGATAGCATTTAAAGCCTAGTTGATATTAAAAGTGAAGTCACACTCAAAATAAGCAAAATAGTTAACCAAAAATATTTTTCCCTTGTATGAATCCAATGGGAGTTATTTTAAACTAATAATTTTCCACAAAAATGCATTCAATAGCTTTTATCAAGTTTCTTAACTTTCAAGATTAGGAAGTCTTAGCCCTCAATCTCGAAAATGTAAAGTCTCATTAATTATTGATAACAAATTGAGTGCTCTAAAATTTGGTTGTTGTCACACATGGAGTTGTTCTTGGAACACTACTCAACAATCCTTGAATACATTATTGATCTATCTTTGATGTGGTTTAGTTGTTTAATGGTAATACAATTCTTAGATTCTTTATTGAGACTTATCTATTATTCATTTCGTCATTCCATTGTATCTTTGATGTGGTTTAGCTGATGATTAATTTGATGACTTGGAGAGCTCTTTTTGTTTGAGTCGGGCAAGTAGCCTTGATGGCTTCAAGTATCTCATATCAAATAACAAGCAATATAATGAATTTCAAATGATATCATTGTTGAGTAAAAGTTCCTGTCGAATTCTAAAATAGAAAATGCGCCTAATAAGCATTAACAAATCTGAATTCGCTAGCTAGATCATCAAATCTTTTGACGTATTAATTTTTGTTTTTGGACATTTAGACTCTTTAAGACAAATTAACACATACATCATATACGCAAGACTCGAATCCAATCTCTTTGGTTGATAGTCAAAAGCTATCAACTAACATATGAAAATGATTGTTTGACAAGCTTAATCCTGATAATAAATGATTCTCTTTAACTATCACTTTTTTAACCTGATTTAAGGTATTGTTTATGTTTTATTGCTTTAAAACGAAGTATTTCTCAATGTAATATTGAATCAGCTTGCACTCTTCTAATACTAATCTATAAAACAATCTAAACAACCTTTTGATTATAAAAAATTGTTTGACAGATAAATAATATTGAATGCTCACTATTTATATATCTCAAAAAAGTCAAAAAAGGCAATTAAACAATTTTTTTATTAAAATTGAAGAGATCAGCAAATTACCAAAGTCAACGAAAACTATTCGCAAACTATCATACTTTATTTTGCACGTACGCTGCCAAAATTTACCCGTTAGACTTACACCCTCCATCACGTCATCAAACGTTTGAGCCGTATCCTTTACTCCCTTCTTCTCCCGTATTCTCTACTTCACTTCCAACCCCAATAAATACTAACTAATAATTCCATTTCCATAAGAAAGGAACTGATCGATCAATGTCTTCCTATTCACCACAGAACAGCAATCAAGGCCAGCAATGGCCGTTACCGACAATAAATACAAAGAGCGGCAGCCATATGGGAGCTCGTCGCCGCTTTAGCCGTCATCTTGATATTCATACTCATCAGCTTCCACCTCTATGTTAGATACCCGGCGCAGCCATGTGTTATTACAATCCACCGCGTCGCCGGCGTACCCCTCCCATTAATGCCACCGAGACGGGAGGCTCGATGCGACGGCCATCGCTGCCTTGCCCACATTTAACCGTGCAGGGTCGTCAGCGAATGAATGCAGAGGGAATGTCTGTTTGCTTGAGCGTGGCGGAGGAAGGACAGATGATGAGGTTGTTGCCTGACTGCAAACATGTGTTCCACATTGAGTGTTTGATACGTGGCTGCATTCTCATTCCACTTGTCCGTTTGTCGACTAAAGCCAAGCCGACGACTAAGCCTGAGTTCGGGGAGTTGTTGCTGAGCCGCCGATGCCGGAGAGATTTGGCCGTGGCGGTGGTGGTGGGGCATTAGAAGAAGGTAGTTCTGAGTCGTCGGAGCTTTCGAGAACGGGAAATGGGACGACGAGATGGGTGAGCACGGTTGACGGTGGGTTGTGGACTTGGAGAGGCAATGAACTTGGATGTTGTTTGGATTTATTCAAAAAACATATTTTTAGAAATGTAAAATTAAAGGAATGAAATTTGATTTTTATTGTACTAAAATTTTTGCACTACATTGTAGACGTGAGAGTTATCTTTGACTGGTAAGAGTTTATAAATAATACAACAAGACACATTGAGGTACATACTTTGTTGATTATTTTTTAGTTATTAATTTTGAAGTTTGAACTTTAAAATTTTGACTTAAAGTTAATCAGATTGTTGACCCTTTTTAATTTTAAAATATTCTAATTAATTTTGATATTTTTAAATAAATATTAGGACCCAAAATGGGTCCAATGATTTGAGTTTGCTTTAATTTGTAATTTTCTAAAATTAGTTATGATTTTTAGAAGTTTGGATTTATTTGAATTATTTATGATTTCATTAAGAGTATTTTTATGAATTTGAATCCATATTGAACTCAAAAAACTCCTTCAAAATCATCTCCAATGCAGTAATGACCTAGGAGAGAAGATTGTCCAAGTGTTAGAATTTCCTTAAAAATTTAATTATTTTTTAATAATGAAATTAATTAAAATAGTACTTTTTATTTTAAAATAATTAAGCTTGAAAATTTTGAAATGTAAAATCAAAAGGGCTTTTTAATTTTCTGAGACTTTTTAAAGTTTGAAATTCCGTGTTAATTTGCACATCAGTATTATTTTTTAATTTTTTGATTTAAATTTGATTTATTAGAAGTTTGAAAGTTTTTAATTTCTTAATTAAAGATAATTAATTAAATATCTTAATGATTTTTAAACTTAGTTAAAAAATTTTCTATGGGTTGTATGTGCCACAAAGTTCAAATGATTTAAATTTCATGTCAAAAGGAGGTGTATCTTATTTCCAATAATTATTCTAAATTTTTTAGACATGGGTCCTTAATGTTGTCCTTATTGATGACACTAAGTTTAAGTGAGCTCAAAGTTGCATGTTTAACTAAACCATTGAACAATCATCATTAATGCACACACATAAGCACAAATCATGTCCTTAGAACAGCGTGAGCCTAAGCTAGGTCGAGTGTGTGTCAACACCCATACATACAAGAATAAAAAACTAATTAACTTATATAATTATTTAATTAGAGAATGGTTGGAACACAACATTCACTAATCATTCCTCATGTTTCTTAATTCATATAAGCTCAATCCAAAATTTAAAAATTCAAGAAGCAACTCAAGCTCTTAGAATTTAATATGTATAATTTTAAAATTAATTTTAATATTTAGAAAATATATTAATTTTAGAAATAATAGAAAATTTTAAAGGTAATTCAAAATAATTTTGTTGAACAAATCTCAAAAATATTTTTTAAATACATTTAAAATAAATTTCTATAAAAATATCTCCAATAGTTTAACTACTAACTAAAAAATAGAGGTTTTAGGAATTTTGAAAATTATTTGAAATTTAAATTTAATCAGATATTAATTCAATATAAATTATTTAAATGTATTAAAAATATCTTAAAATGAAAGTTAATTTTTAAATTAAATTTATTCCAACAACCAAATTATATATTTCTAAACCAATTGATTCCTGTAAAAGTAAAAGTCCTTAATTTAAAAATTACTTATATTTATAGTTATTTTATAATAATAATTTATTAATTATTTATTTTTTAATTATAATTTAATATTTATATTGTGAAAAATTTGATGTATTATATAATTTCTGATTTATTATGATTTTTATTAAATTTTATTATGAGTATATGTTAATTAGTGATTTCCATTCACCTGTCTATAAAATATACTTAAAATATATTATGTATATTTTCACACTAATAATTTATTATTTAATATATAAATTTTAAAGTTTTAATATTTTACTTTTTAATTAATATACATATTTAACGTATTTATTAATTAAATATTATTTAAAATATAAAACAATCTAAATTAATTTTAAATTTCAAATTAAAATTATTTGAAAATCAAATCACAAATTATTTAGACAATTAATATTTTTATAATTAAAATATTAAAATAATATAAATATATAGATAATTATTTTATATCTTAATAAATTTAAAAATAAATATGATCACTTAATTTGTATTAAAATAATTTAAAGTAAATTTTAGTTTATATATTAAAAAGGTTATATAATATATGTGATAATAATTAATATTAGAATATAAAAAAATATTTCCATATTTAGAAATATATATTTAAATAAAAATTAAAATATAATTAAAAAAAAATAATAAATATTATATTAAAAATAAATAAATCATGAATAAAATAATTATATAATTAAAAAATTCAAAAATATAATCAAGATTATTTTATCATTGAATTTAAATAAAATTTAAAATCATATATTTTATAATTAAATATTTAAAAAATATAATTTTTTAAAGGAATGTTAATTTTAAACCTAAAATGGTTAATTTTATGAAAAGATTTTTAACCTCCAGACATTATGTCCTTAATATTAATTTAAATATTAATTAAATTCTTAAAGTTCATAGTATTCTTAAATGTTTATAGTTTTAAAATTATTTAAAATATTTAAATTATTTTAAATAATTTTAATTAAAAAAAAAAGATTTTAAGTAAGTGAGCATTTTTTTATATTTTATATTCTTTTTCTCATTAATATTTGATTTTAAATAGTTTTTAGAATGTTTTTTGGATTTAAATGATTTAAAATAACTTTTAAATCATTTAAATGGGTTTGGTAGCACCGGCTCCAGTGGACGGCCACGTGCCGACTCCTAGTTCGTCTATCCAAATCACAGCGGCGATACAACATTTAATAACAATGGTTACACCACCAGAAATCATTGGCATTAATAAGACCGCAGTGGTGAAGACACCTTTTTAACTTATTCACGTCAGCGCCGTTATGGAACCGTCTGATCTCCGTGTTTTGAAACGAATGGTCCAGATGTAGTCAGATGGGATAATATACTATGGGAGTGGATCCAGGGTTGAAAAAAAGCGTGGAAAAGTTATATATGGATCATTGATTGTGTGATCAATGGTCCAAAAAATGTACATCGAAGATACGATACAAAAGAACCATAGAATGGGTTTTTGCCTCATTCTTCCAATATGGGGCACCAAACGGAATTAAATTTTAAACCTAGATAGCCTAAGTGAATAGAAACTTTGGGGAATCAATAGTTTGGTTTGAAATGCGCAATATAAAAAGCTATTTATCCCTAAGTATAGTGACTTATGGCTAAGGGTTTTATAAAATTTTATCATTGGATCTTTGGGATCTCGATTAGGTTGAGCTTGTAGACTATCCTCATATGTTTCCCTTGAAGAAGTCGTGGTACAAAATGCCTTGGATTAGGTGCTACGAGCCTTGGACGAAGTTGGCTTGAGTTCACCGGAGAACTGATCGTCAGTGTGGTTTGACTAATGGGTTTGAACATGGGAAGTGGAGGAGGGTTGCTGGGGAGCTCAAAGGCAATGGAGTCTGGGCTTGAGAATGCTAGAGTAGTGAGAGAGGGTTAGATGATGACTGAGGGTTTAAATGGAGGTTTTTCCCTATTCAAACTCCTCCAGATTGAATGGAGGGCTAGGATTTAATGGGTGAGGGCCTAGATGGTTGCCAAGTGTCCAGGGAGTGGTTAGAAAGTTAGGGAATCAAGGACACCAAGCACATCCTAGGTGTAAAGTGTCCTTTGTCCTTATGGGCATGTGGGATGTTTAGGGATCATTTGATCATGATCCAAGGGCTTATAGAAATAGCATTAGAAGGTTCTAGAGTAGCCTCTATCTTCTTGAAGGGTTTAAGATAGAAGGGATTAGGTTTAAGAGAGGTTTTGACCAAGTTTAACCCCACTAAGTGTTTGGTTTGACTGGTCCCCATGCCACATGGTAGCTGTGGTGGCATGGGAGCAGGCTTTGGGTACTGGATTAATGACTTGGAGGGTATTTAATGCTTGAGGATTGGAGTTTGGATGAGTTAGATAAGGTTTTTAAGGTGTTTGACCATGTTTGTTTGAGTTGACAAAGTAAACTTGACTTGGGTTTGATTAATAAATGATTATAATATATTTAGGATATGATTAGAAATTAATTTGGGGCTTGATATGGGTTGGATAGTTTGAATGGGTTGATGATCCATTTAAGCATTATAGGATTATTTGATCAACTTGGGTTAACTTGGTTAACCTAGTTAACCCAGGGCCTGAGTTTGGGCTTAATGGATTTGAAATGATGTTTTGAGTCTGGTGGAGGTAGTTTGAGGAATCATAATGGTCATCTGGATCAAATCATATATTTGGGCCCTCAATGGGTTATTGGGTCAACCTGGTTAATCAAGTTAACCTAGGTTGACTTGGTCAACAAGGTTGACCTAGGGGTTGGGTCTCGGCTCAACAAATTTAAAATGATTTTTTGAGTTTGTTGGAAGTTGTGCCAAGGTCTGAAGAGTTCAATTTAGTCAAAATGACTAATTGGGCCTTTAGAGGGCATTTGGCTCAATCCTAGCTGACTTGGTCAACAAAGTTGACTTAGTAGTTGTGATTGGGTCCAATACATTTGTTTTAACATTTGGAGTTGAATATAAGTATTTTCATCCAAAGATAGGGTCATTTGATTCAAAATGATTGTTCATATTCCTAAGGGGTATTTTGGGTTGACCTGATAAACCAGGCTTGACTAGGGTCTGGGTTTGAATCTTATGCATTCCTAATGATGATTAAGATGCATTGAAAGAGTTTATGGGATTTGATTTGAAAAAGATATGTTGGAGTTCTGAGAAAATTCCAATATTGCCCTTAAGGAGTATTTTGATCATTTTGACCCCTAGTTAACTAGGGGTCAAAGTGGGTTCACCCAAATGCAGTTTAATGCTTAACAAATCATAATCAAGGGTATGTATATAATCAAAGGGTTCAGAGAAGACTCCAAAGTCCAGTGGTATAGGCTATAAATATTTGAAGGTTTTACAACCTTTGAATTTTCATTCAATTTATGGGGGTTAGATGTCTTATAATGAGCTCAAATTTGAAAAGTAGACCCTAGGGACATGCCTAATCAATATGCAATTTATAGATCATGAACAGGGGTCATTTGACATGGGTTTGAAGTGTTTTAAAAATCACTAGAAAAGACTTTTATGACAGCGCATTTTGGCTCTAGATTTTTGTTTGGATTTGATCTGTATTCTAGGTTTGATTGCTTAATTTTGGATTATTTAAATCAATAACAATCATTTGCATATTGGATTGATCTGAAGTTTAGGAATATATAGGGCTAGAATTTAACAGGAGACTGGATTGATATGAAGTTTAGGAATCTCTAGAATATGGATTGGTTTGAGGATTGGATTGACCTGAAGTCTAGAAGAGTCATAGGCCCTAGATAGATTCTAGAGTCTAGGGTCTAGAATGATATGGAGTTTAGGAGGGTCTTAGTGGCCTTACATAGAAACAAGGTCAATAATGGTACATTCCTCTCAGGAGGACACTACATGACATTAAATGTCTTCTCCAACCTCATGAGCCAACCTTTTGCTGCTCTGGACTCAACAATGCTCTCAAACCTCAAAGGCTTTAACCTTTAAAACATTTATAAATGCATGTCCACATCATTATATCTTATAGATTAGGTCATACTATGAGCCTCACTCATTAATCATGCTACCATACTAGCAAATTGAGAAATGGTATTATAATTAATAGCAAGAGTAGTACTTTTCACTGATGCTACCTAACTAGAACTCTACCTATCTATCATATATGTGTCATGCAGATCCATTAGACAACCAAATAGAAAACATAGTGGAATGACACATACATTTGAAATAAGTAGAAATAAATGCCCAATACTATCCAGAACTATCCCACTCATTTATAAATCATTTTATGTATCTTTATTTTATAACCAATCACACAAAATTACTACTCTAATACAAAAAAGGGGCAATCACAACCCAACCCATTAGACCCATAAATAGGATATCTCATATCATGTTGAATGGTGGTAGACTGAGCACAAGTTTAATATTTTGGTGGCTTTTTAGATTTTTTTAGTTAAATAGACTATAAAGCTTCTAATTAACATTCAACAATAAAAAAACTCTTCCACATATTTTAATTCTTCTCATTCATAAAAATTATGTATTTATAATAATTATACACCGCAATGCATTGCTACACACCAGAATATAGAAAATGAAGAATACAAAAATAGGAAAATACATATAACTCGGACAAATCAAAACCTGGGACAAAAGCTACTCAACTAGCTCTTTCCCATTTATCCCACCTGAAATAGAATGCATATTAGGTGTGACCCAACACAGCCCAATAAGTAACACCCATCGAGCTAAAGCATAATTAATTCATTATGCATTTAACTAATTTTAAACACAATTAATATCAATTTATTGTGCTTGAGAGAATAATGCTTGTTGGTATAACAAATTTAAATAATAATGTTGGAAAAGTATATAAAGTACATTTATTTTAGAGCAAAAAAATAATAGATTTTCTAAGTCTAATACCTCTTATTAAAAAAGATATCAAAATTCAAGCCCTTATAACTCTTTGTGCAGGTGTATATACAAAAATACTCCTTTATAACTCCCAATGCTTAACACATATCAAATAATAAAAAATTCAAACCTTATGACTCCCTATGAATCCCACACAAACATACTCCAAAATCAAAGCACCATAGAATCATACATTTCAAATAAATAAGTATATGTATCATTGTATTGAAGTAAATGAAATAAATAAATTAATTTTAGGAATTCACATAATGCTTTACCAGTAGGAAATTAATTCTACTATTAAGCAAAATTTCATAGTTTTTGAATTTCATCAAACTACCAGGGTTATTCAAAATATTATTTTAAAGCTTTATTATACTATAACATTATTTTCAAGGATCAAAGTATTTGGGGGGGGGGGTTAATAAATAAAAATAGAGAGGATTTTAATATTTTTTAAACGTAAACCTAGTGTCATGATGCTCAACCCTATAACACTGTAGTGCTGACCCCTAACACCATATTATATAACCATTTTAGTTAATATTAGCGAATTTAATGTAAAAATTCAACCACTTAGGAACCACGGTGCTCCCAGGTGAAACTTTTTTTATTTTTCATTCATGCACACTTACCCCTAAAACTCGCTTCAGAATAAATTCAAACATTCACATACATAAAGAGTAGTAACAAACACACAAAAGATGCAAATATACAAATTTTAGTGGGTTACCCTTACCAGACTAGGTTAGAAAAAGTACAATCACATACTACTTCACTTTTTATTACACTTCCTTCATTGTATATGTTGCAGTTGACAAGCTTCTGAGTTGACTTATGCTTTGATGATGATGAGTTTAAATAAAGTAATATTTTATATGTTCACGGAAATCATGTTATTTTAGTTGTATTGTGCAGCAAAAATATAGGAAAGACATACAATTTTAAGAATCATACAGCGTTGCGACATAAGACATTATACCACCGTGATGCCATCTTTGACACTGTCGGAGTGCCCAATATAGATATGCCAGCACCTAGTCTCTATTTGGTAGTGCCGCGATGTTGTAGGAGTTAGCGTTGTAAAGCCTAGTCTCTATCTGCATAGTCGATGCTGCAATGCTAAACTGTCAGTAGCACTGTATAGGAAAATAAATGTCATGTAGATTTGCATTTCTCCTATTTTGTAATTGAATATTGCATTGAGAATGAAGTATTGTCATGAGAGAGTGACACCATATTCTACAATGGATTCAATATCAAAATAGGGTTTTATAAAATCATATCTATGTAATTAAATATAATTCAAAGACTAACATATCATCTAGAAAGATGAATATAAAATTCTATAGAATGTGTTTAAAAATAGAAATTGAGTTTTGAAAATCTAGTCATTCTTTTGATTAGATGTAACAAGAAGAATACTAAATCATCTTAAAAGATGAATGTGATATTATTCAACACATCTAAAAAAAAGAATAAGTTTTATATAATTCATCATTTCTAAGATCAAATATAATAAGGAGGATGCTATATCATGAGAAGATTATAATAATATTCTGCAAGTATACTCAAAGTTAGAAATGAGTTCTTAGAGATTTTTTTTTTCTTATTTTATAAAAAATAAAATAAGGTTTATTTTAATATGGAGTTATTAAATCCCTAGAAGGACAAGCCTTTATAATTAATTACATCTTAGGAGGATGCTACTAAGAAAACTCTCAATTAGAGCAGCAATTCCATACCCTTGAATTACAAAGTAAAAGATAAGGAAAGAAGCATAAAATTTTTTAAGGAGAAAACTCAAAGTTAAACAGTTTTTAGCGAGTTAAAGGAGAAAAATTACGAGGTGCCAAATTCTGAGAAGCTTAGAGGATACCCCCGTCTATCTTATGTTGGGCTTTATATTTTAGGAGAGAATTTTTATGTTTGAGTTCACATTTTATTAAAACTTTAGGATTATATTTCTGAAGGGTGGTGACTTAAGGTTTGAAATCTGCCTCATGAGGACCTAGATCTAAATTATATACTACAAAGTAGTGACTCAAACTTTTCTAATGAAGTACAAATCTAGATTTATCCCGACCTAGATTAGGGAGTCAACTAATCACCCGGGCATTTTAAAATCATGTGTTTGGTCTCTTTATGAAAGATGGGTAATGATGTTGTTTGAGTTTTGAATTGGGGCCGACATCTAGAATAAATACAAATTTGTCGTGATTTGATGCTTGAAAGTAAAATATAATTAAAATTTTAGACCATTTTTATTTGTATCCAATGTAATGCATGTTAATTGACTCGAATGCATAAAATCATTATGAAATATTTTTAAAATCAGGCTTAAAATTTTTTTTCCTAGAGATTGCTCAACATCTCGTTGACAGAACGTTGACAGAACTGCACCCTGATAGACCAGGTGGTCTATCAGAGATGCCTAACAAGGAAGATAAAGTAATAATATGCATAAATACTAACTCTCGACGGACTCGAGCTTAATTCTTAGATAGTTAGAGTTACTATGTGAGCATGTTATTTTTTTTTATTTTAAGTATAAAAGATTTTATTCATAGGCTAAAACAAAACACGACATGCAAAAAAGAAATCTATAAAAAACAGGCAATTTCTACTATGCAAGCATTATAAATAATCAATATTAAATTAATTAATTAAGTAAATTACCATATGGAAGTTATCACTTTATTTACAATTCAGGTCTATAGTAATTAAAAGTAGTCGGGCATCACTGACAATAACCTAGATTATAATCCTAAAACTAAAGTAAGTGACTTTGAGTGGGATATTTTTTATCTTCACTTATTCGTCTTCTCTCCTTTCGTAAGCTCCTTGGATCTATCGGGTCTGGATATCCAAATGAAAAGAAACTCATGCCCAAAAAGGTATTTTCTTTTCTCTTTAGATATTAAAGTCATCCTAACTTTGATCTCCAAATAGAAGGGAACTCTCCCCAAAGAGATGTTCTATCCTCTTTAGATTCTAAGTTGGATGTGATATCTCACATCAAATTTATACTTTCACAACACTTAATCAAATTACAATATATCTGAGAAATAAAACCAGACCACCTGTACGATTATCTTAAGCAATTAAAATTAAAATCGTCCTAAGAAGTTATACATAAAAACTTAAATTTAAATCACAGCCACACTTGAACATGCTCTTTTAATTTTAAGAGAGGCTTAACATTTTGCATCTACAAAAAATATGTCAGTTTAAATATTTAATTTCCCCCCTTTGATTTAGTCTTGCATGATTATGGCCACCTGCAGAAAATCTTGTGGGCATCCAGGTCGTTTCTAACCTAGGAGTAATCTATCGCTAATCACATCAATTCATTGATTATAGAAATAAATAAATAATCACATCACTCAATCAATTTCGCAAATAGCATACATAGAAATCATGGAAAAGCCCAACATAGTAATAGGAAAGTAAACACCGGCCTAACCTAAAGTTAGAATTGGTTGTCCTAACAAACAACTCTAAGTGTGGTGTAGAAGATTGTGTGGTTTGGAGATATCAAATTAAATAGGTCAACCCAAGCTGAACAAACTTATTAAATTGGTTAACACAAACATGAATTTTATGGTCGAATCAGAGCTAGATTGTCGAGGTGGATCATTTATAAACACCCTTAGTTCCTTATGTGTTTTTAATTTTGTTTATTATTATTATTATTATTATTATTAAGGGAGGTCTAATGAGCAACTACTTTTACACATTTGATTATTGAAAAAAATATAATATAAATATATGGAAAAACAAAAAGACGCAAATCAAAGCTCACGCTCTACTCCAAAAGTTTAAGTTGACCAATCTTAAAGGTATTGTCACGATCCAACCCGACCGGGACGGATTCCGCTCGCATCGGGCCGCGACATAACCTTTAAAAATCCAGGATCTAGCTTTGGAATTTGCTTCAGACTCTCTTCTAAATATTAAATAGACAGAAAAACACAGAGCTACTATAAACATCCAAATACAGAATAATTCATCTATCTTTTTTTTCATCAAAACAATCATATACAGATACAGTACATGGCTTACAGATAGAAAGAACAGAACAAAAAAACCATGACTGTACAAAAATTAAAAGTACAAAATATCTAATCACTGATCAGACTCTGAACTGCTAATTCAAAACTTCCTTCCCTTTCCCAGAACCTGAAAACCACGCAGAAAACAAGGATAAGCTAACATCTCAACAAGACATCACTCACCAATCTAAATCATCAGAAATTCACATCAGAAAATACATCAGAAAATAGTCATACGAAAATCGTAGAACATATACTTGATCAACAGAAATCAAACAACTAATATAGAAAACTGAAGTCATTTCGAATCGGAGTTCATAATAGATATCATAAAGCTTCCAAGTCATAGAGCAGACAGAATCGTACGGAATAACCAGAATCGTACAGAAATCAGAAATCAGATAAAGATAATTCATAAAATAGATCAGATAAATCACAAAACAGATTATCAGATATCAAACATCAGATTCCCTGACCCTGACAAAATCTCAACGGATTCTGGCCCCTTATGCCTCCCTTCCCAGACACTAACAGAATCTCAACGGATTCTGGCCCCTTATGCCTCCCTTTGTGCTTATAGCACCAGAACAGAACAGATATTCGGAATTCCGGAACAGAACTTATTTTAAGATTTTAGAGCTCATTTCAGATTTCCCTGACACAGACAGAATCTCAAAGGATCCTGGCCCCTTATAACTCCCTTCTGATAGCATACAAACTCTTCAATTCATTTAATGTATCAATTCAGAAAAATCAGAATTCATACGAAAAATCAGCGGCATAACGGTCGTATACGGAATTTACACAAAAATCACAGATTCAGAAATTTACCATATTACCACAGAATATCCACAACAACATTATAAGACTTTCATTGTACTGAAGTATCATTTTTAAACATCCTGATAACTTGCAATTCAATTAAAACGTCATAGAATTCAAAATATCCGGTAAAAATCATTTAGAAAATACTCAAAACGTGCACAATTATTATTTCAGAAACATACCAAAAGTTATGCGGTAAAACCTTTGTCAGAAGAAAATAATACCAGAAATTCGCTAACGGAAACAAAATCCGGAACAGAAAAGTCATCAAAATTCTCGTTTCTGAAAATTGAGAAAGGCAGAATGTGCCTTACCTCGAGTCGATCAACTTTTCCAACTACGGCGACGGACGAAAAAGTACGGAAGTCGCCCAAAAATTCACTTTTCTTCTTCTTTCCACTATTTTCTCTCTCCTGGACTTTCTCTCTCTTCAAAACGACTTAAATCGGATATTTATTAAGCAGGATCATCCCGGACGATGTTCCCGATCGTCCCGGGACGATCTCCTCTGGACCAGATCGTCCACACGAAATTAAATGCAAATTTCGTTGTCCCGGGACGAAACTCTCGGGTTCAGTTCATCCCGACGGTTCGTCCCGATTGTTCCAGGTTCGTACAGACGAACATGCAGATTTCTTCACAATCTGTACAGATCGTCCCGGGACGATCCACTTCGTCCCGGACGATCCTAGGAGGAAAACAGCCTTTACAATCTCCCCAACTTCAGAAAAATGTCGTCTTCGACATTTCCAAACCAAACTGAGTCAAAACAGATACGGATATGAGTGCCTCATGTCCGACTCCTTCTCCCAAGTCGCTTCCCGAGCTGTTCTGTGCTTCCACTACACTTTAACCATAGGAATCTATTTACTTCTCAGTTTCCGCACATCATAAGCCAAAATTTTCTCAGGTTCTTCTTTGTACTGCAGATTCTCCTGAATCTCAACCTCATCAGGAGACACTTTCTTGTCAGAATCAGATATCCACTTTCTCAAAGAGGATACGTGGAAAACATTATGCACATCAGACAGCTGATCGGATAACGACAATCTATAAACAGACTTTCCAATTCTTTCAATAATCTCAAAATGTCCGACATACCTTGGACTGAGCTTGCTCACTCTTTCAAATCTGCTGACACTTTTCATCGGACTGACTTTGACATACACAAAGTCACCAATCTGAAATTCAACGAACATGTGCTTCTGATTGTAATACTTCTGTTTCCTATCTTGTGCAGCTTTCAATCTTTCTTTAATCAAATTGATTTTCATAACAGTTTCATCCACAAATGTCGCACCCATTTCCTATCTATCGCCCACTTCAGTCAGAGTCAAAGGAGTTCTACACTTTCGGTCATACAAAGCTTCATAAGGTGCCATACCAATACTGGACTGGAAACTATTATTATAAGCAAATTTTAATCAAAGGGATATGATCTTTCCAGCTTCCTCCAAAATCTAAAACACATAACCTCAGAAGATCTTCCAGTACCTGAATAGTCCTCTCATACTGTCCGTCAGTCTGCAGATGAAAAGTCGTACTGAAATGTAACTTAGTACCCAATCCTTGCTGAATACCCTTCCAAAGTCTGGAAGTAAATCGTCCATCTCGATCAGATACAATCACTTTAGGCACACCATGTAATTTAACAATTTCCTTCACATAAACCTGTGCCAACTTATCCACCGGATCCGTCTGCTTGATCGGAAGAAAGTGTGCAGACTTCGTCAATCGATTCACAATCACCCAGATGGTATCACGCCCTTGCCTTGATCGAGGGAAACCCATAGCAAAGTCCATCGTTACCTCCTCCCACTTCCACTCAGGGATAGGCAACGACTGCAAAAGACCTCCTGGTTGTTGATGCTCTGCCTTCACTAACTGACAAGGTTCGCATTTCACAACAAAATCTGCTACATCCTTTTTCATTCAAGGTCACAAGAATAAACTCTTCATATCTCCGTACATCTTACCACTTCCCGGATGTATCGTATAGCCTAAATGGTGAGATTCGTACAGAATCTCTTTCATCAAATCTCCAAATACAGGAATCCATAGTCTATTCTTGTAGAAAATAATACCAGAATCAGAAACTCACAGTTCAGATTTCTTACCAGATTCAATATGAGTAATCAACTTCAAGTAATCAGAATCTGACTTCTAAGCTTCCTAAATCCTTTCTTCTAGAGAAGACTGAATGTTCATCTGAGTCAAAACACCGGAATCCGTACCAGTAGAGGAAATCACCTCCAACTGTAATCTTTCCATATCTCGTATCAGATAGTCATCAGAAGTGAGTTGAATACCTGATAATCCAGAAGACTTCCTGCTCAAAGAGTCTGCTACCATATTAGCCTTACCAGGCTGATACTGAATCGTCAGGTCGTAGTCCTTGATCAACTCAAGCCATCTTCTTTGCCTCAAATTCAGATCCCTCTGAGTGAATATGTACTTCAAGCTCTTATGATCCGTAAAGATCTCACATCTGACGCCATACAAATAATGACGCCAAATCTTCAAAGAAAAATAACTGCAGCCAATTCCAAATCATGCGTCGGGTAATTCTTTTCATGTGGTTTCAACTGTCTCGAAGCATAAGCTATTACCCGACCATTCTTCATTAGAACACAGCCCAATCCTTTCAGTGAAGCATCACTGAACACCTGAAATCATTCCGTACCTGACGGAAGTGCTAACACAGGAGCTGAAGTCAAACAATCCTTCAACTTCTGAAAACTAGCCTCACATTCCGAAGTCCAAACAAAAGCTACTGACTTTTGAGTCAGTCTCGTCAGAGGCGTAGAAATCTGAGAAAATTTCTTCACAAATTTTTTATAATATCCGGCCATGCCTAAGAAACTACGTACCTCAAATACCGTAGTAGGCCTTGGCCAATCAGCAACAGCTTGAATCTTCTGGAGATCAACAGAAATACCTTCACCGCTCACCACATGCCCCAGAAAAGAAATGCTCTTCAGCCAGAATTCAAACTTGGAAAACTTAGCATACAACTAATGATGTCTCAAAGTCTCCAACACAATGCTCAAATGTCTGGCATGATCTTTCTCAGAAGCAGAATACACCAGAATATCGTCGATGAAGACGATCACAAACTGATCCAGATACTCCTTGAACACTTTGTTCATCAGATCCATGAAAATAGCTAGTGCATTGGTTACCCCAAAAGACATAACCAAAAACTCGTAGTGCCCGTACCGAGTACTGAAAGCTGTCTTCAACACACCAGCTTCCTTCACCTTCACTTGATAGTATCCATATCTCAAATCAATATTTGAAAATATAGAAGAACCAGAAAGTTGATCAAACAATTCATCAATCCGTGGTAATGGATACTTATTCTTGATCGTGACTTTATTCAAATCTCTGTAATCAACACACATACGGAGTGTTCCGTCCTTCTTCTTCACAAACAGTACAAGTGCTCCCCAAGGAGAAATACTAGGATGAACAAATCCTCTATCCACCAACTCCTTGAGCTGAACTTTCAACTCAGAATGCTCCTTCGGTGCTATCCTATACGGAGCTTTTGATATTGGAGTTGTACCCGGAAAAATATCAATACAGAATTCAACATCTCTGTCCGGAGGTAAACCAATTAACTCCTCAGAAAAAACGTCAGAAAACTCTCGTACAACCGGTATATCAGAAATAGAACACACATCTATGTTCATATCCCGTACAGAAGCCAAAAATACCGGACAACCCTTCTTCCACATTCTTCTGACTTCCAACACAGAAATCAGACAGGATAGAACACCTCGTAATCCTTGAAATACATATCTCTCACCATCCATAAGCAAGCTCACTTGCTTCTTCAAACAGTCAATCTGAGCCTCATACAGACTCAGCCAATCCATACCCAAAATCACGTCGTAAGAAGAAATCGGCAACAAAATCAAACTTGACTTCCATTTCTTGCCTAAAATATCAAGATCACAGAAACAAAACTTTCGGGCGATCAAATTACTTCCAGCTGGCAAAATAACGGAAAGAGAAACCGGTAGCAAAATAGAATCCAGATGCAAAGTATCAAAACAACGCTAGGAAAGAAACGAGTGACTGGCTCCAGAATCAAATAGAACACGATAGGGATGTTCAGAAATATAAATTATACCTGTCACCACATCCGGAGCATCTCGAGCCTCCTGCTAACTCAAATTGTACACACGTGGCTGAACTAGAGCTGGAGCTACTGAACCACTAGACTCCCGCTAACTACCAGTAGGTGGTCTCCATGCCACAGAACTCGACCCACCACCTCTACTAGAGGATCATTCAGTCACAATACGTGGAGGAACAGTCCTCGGCCTTCTTGCTGAACCAACAGGTCTACTATCAGATCGGAACTCCGATCGTCTATCAAATCCAGCCTGTGGACACTCTGCAATCCGATGTCCTGGCTGACCACATCTAAAGCACTGACCAGTCATCCTGTATCACTGACCAAAATGTCATCGTCCACAACTTTGGCACACAGGTGCCCCACTGACAGATCTAGAACTGGTCATACTGGTAGTGGTAGTACCAGAAACTGTAGTGGATCCCGACTATCCACTCCTCATGGGATCTCCAGAAACAAATCTCATATTGCCAGAGGAACCACTATTAGAAGAATCACCCCCGAACCTCTTCCTACTTGCAGTCCACCGCTACTGGGTAGCCATCAAATCATTCTCTACCAGACGAGCTCTCTCCACAAGCTCAGAGAAATCAGAAATATGAAACGGTACCAGAGGTTGCCTCAGACTATCTCATAGTCCCCTCAGAAATCTATAGCACTTCTCAGCAGAAGTACTCACCAACTACGAAGCATATCAGGCTAAAGCAGTAAACTTTGTCTCGTACTGCATCACAGTCCTGCTCCCCTGAACTAGCCTCAGAAAAGTCTCCTGCATCTGCTGTCTTGCAGAAGGAGGTACAAACCACGATCGAAATACCTCAGAAAACTCTTCCCAATAGATCAGAGAGTTTAGCTTTTCTTGGAACTTTTCCTCCTGCTGGCCCATCCACCAACGCTCAACCTCCCCATCCAACAGAAAAATTACCAACGGTGCCTTCCTGTCCAACGGATACTGCATACCGTCAAAAGTCTTCTCCAACCTCCTCAACCACTCCTCAGCTGCTCTGGGCTCAACAGTGCCCTCAAACCTCGGAGGTTTCAATCTCAAAAAAATCTGCAGATGTCTATCCACATCCTCAGATCGAACAGTAAAGGCTCTACTCTGAGTCTCGCTCATCATCTGAGCAACCAATATAGCAAACTGAGAAAGTGTATCAGAACCAACCACTGGGCAGTACTACACATCGGAGCTGCTTGACTAGCACTCTGCCCATCTGTCATATATGGGTCTGGCAGATCCATAATCACACAGAAAACTAGGCACAAAACAACAGAATAAAAATTCAGACAAACTATAACTACCCCGACGGACACACACAGATCACTTCCTAAAGCTCTGTCTTACAATTCAATTTCCAAAACCATTGCTCTGATACCAAATCCATAATAACACAGAAAACTAGGCACAAAACAACAGAATAAAAATCCAGACAAACTAGAACTACCCTGACGGACTCACACAGATCACTTCCTAAAGCTCTGTCTTACAATTCAATTTCCAAAACCATTGCTCTGATACCACTGAAAAGGCTTGTCACGACTCAACCCGACCGGGACGGATCCCACTCGCATCGGGCCGCGACATAACCTTTGAAAATCTAGGATCTAGCTTTAGAATTTACTTCAGACTTTCTTTCAAATATTAAATAGACACAAAAACACAGAGCTACTATAAACATCCAAATACAGAACAGTTCATCTATCTTTTCTTTCATCAAAACAATCATATACAGATACAGTACATGGCTTACAGACAGAAAGAACAAAATAGAAAAGCCAGGACTGTACAAAAATCAAAAGTATAAAATACCTAATCACTGATCAGACTCTGAACTGCTAATCCAAAACTTCATTCCCTTTCACAGAACCTGAAAACCACGCAGAAAACAAGGATGAGCTAACAGCTCAGCAAGACATCACTCACCAATCTAAATCATCAGAAATTCACATCAAAAAATACATTAGAAAATAGCCGTACAGAAATCGTAGAATAGATACTTGATTAACAGAAATCAAACAACAGATACAGAAAACTGAAGTCATTTCGAATCGGAGTTCAGAACATATATCATAAAGCTTCCAAGTCATAGAGCAGACTGAATCGTACAGAATAACCAGAATCGTACAGAAATCAGATAAAGATAATTCATAAAATAGATCAGATAAATCACAGAACAGATTATCAGATATCAAATATCAGATTCCCTGACCCTGACAGAATCTCAACGGATTCTGACCCATTATGCCTCCCTTCCCAGACACTTATAGAATCTCAACGGATTCTGGCCCCTTATGCCTCCCTTTGTGCTTATAGCACCATAACAGAACATAATATATATTCGAAATTCCAGAACAAAACAACTTATTTTAAGATTTCAGAGCTCATTTTAGATTTTCATGACATAGACAGAATCTCAAAGGATCCTGGCCCCTTATAACTCCCTACTAATAGCATACAAACACTTCAATTCATTTAATGTACCAATTCAGAAAAATCAGAATTCATACGAAAAATCAGCGGCATAACAACAGTATACGGAATTTACACAAAAATCACAGATTCAAAAATTTACCATATTACCACAGAATATCCACAACAACATTATAAGACTTTTATTGTACTGAAGTAACATTTTTCAACATCCTGATAACTTGCAATTCAATTAAAACGCCATAGAATTCAAAATATCCGGTAAAACTTTTCTAGAAAATACTCAAAACGTGCAAAATTATCATCTCAGAAACATACCAAAAGTTAAGCGATAAAACCTTTGTCAGAAGAAAATAATATCAGAAATTTGCTAACGGAAACAAAATCCGGAACAGAAAAGTCATCAAAATTCTCGTTTCTGAAAATTGAGAAAGACGAAATGTGCCTTACCTCGAGTCGATCAACTTTTCCAACTACGGCGACGGACGAAAATGGACGGAAGTCGTCTAAAAATCCACTTTTCTTCTTCTTTCCGCGGTTTTCTCTCTCCTTGACTTTCTCTCTCTTCAAAATGACTTAAATCGGATATTTATTAAGCAGGATCGTCCCGGGACGATCTCCTCTGGACCAGATCGTGGACCAGATCATCCAGACTAAATTAAATGCCAATTTTGTCGTCCCGGGACGAAACTCTCGGGTTCAGTTAGTCCCGATTGTTCCAGGTTCGTACAGACGAACATGCAGATTTCTTCACAATCTGTACAGATCGTCCCGGGATGATCCACTTCGTCCTGGACGATCCTGGGAGGAAAACAGCCTTTACAGGTATAATATGAGTTTTTCTTCTTTTTTTTTTCATTGTGACCTATGAATAGTCAAATTCTCATTAAATCTAATAAAAAACGACATATTTAATACATCCTAACCAATTCTTTTTTTGGTCTACCTCAACCTTTTCTTAACATAAGCCGGATCTAATACATCGACTCTCTTAATAGGGCCATCAGAAGACCAATGTTTTATATGAACAAATCATCTAAGATGACTCTCTATAATTTTATCTATCACTGGAGCTACATTAACTTTTTCACCTATATACTTATTTCACATTTTATATCTAAGCATAAAGCCATCCATCCACTTGAGCATCCTCATCTATGCTTCTCTTTTAATGACCAACATTTTACACAATAAAACATTATAAGTCTCACCATCATCTAATTAAATTTTCCCTTAAGTTTGAGGGGTACTTTTCTATTGCACAACAAGCCAAATTTATTTCCTCACTTCAACCATTCAACTTGAATTCTACTAATAATATCCTCATATATTTCACTATCTCCTTAAAAAATAGACTTGAGATATAAAAAATGCGCACTCTTTTTAATTACTTAATCACACAATGTCAAAATCCCAAACTATATCTATTTCTACTAAAATTACACTCAATGTATTCAATTTTAGCCACTCAAACGAAAACCTTTAGACTATAAAGTTAACCTCCAAAATTCATATTTTTGATCAATTTATCAAACTCCTCTATAGTATTGTCAACAAGAAGAATACTATTAATAAAAGCATACACCAATGTACATTGTGTATGCAAAAAAAAATATGCTTAAAACTGATCCTTGATGTAATCCAATTGAAATAAAAAAATACTTTGTGAACCAACGTTGTGTTTGAACACAAATAACAACTCTCGTATATATATCCCTAATAACTTGAATATAAGTATTATTAATTCTTTTCTTTTCTAGAACTCTCTCGAGCATTTCACTTGAAACTTTATTATATGTTTTTTTCTAAATAAATAAATATCATATGTAGATCTTTTTCTCTCTCTACACTTCTCCATTAAACCTGTCAACAAATGCATATAACTTTTATCGGTTAAGAGTGACAGACGTTTCACTTACAATATTAGCCTCTTCAAGCAAAACACCAAATTAAAAAAAAAAATAAAAAATTCTCCATCAAAATATAAAATCCCCTCCCAAAAATGAATAACTATCTCATTCCAAATATATAAAACATAATAAAGGCTCACGTCGTGTTATCGGAAAACGCTGAAGGCCATGAACAAAGTGGTGAAAATGGCTGAAGAAAGTGCAAGGTTTCGACAAACGCCGCCGCTTATGTCGGCGCTCACCGGACCGAACCCAGCCGACAAGCCGCTGAAACTTCCATTGCTAGCATATGAGCTGAAACAGAAATCACAAGCATATTCACAAAGATTCAATTTCTACTATCTATATATAAAATTTGCATTTATCAGAACATTCAATAAGAACATATGTAAAATGTATAAAAAATGGGCTCTGCAATTTCAGTAGGATAAGTCAAATTATAATACCGTGGACAAAATAGAAAAAACAATAATGATTTCAGCATCACTATGTTAGGAAAGCAGGTGTATTAAAATGTGATCAAATTTTTATTATATATAAATGAAAATTTGATTCTTAATATGACATAATGGAGAAAAAATATTTAGGTAGCCTATTAGAACAAACCTGATGTAATTATATAATATGCCATTATGTGTCTGAACAACGTGGCATTACGTTATTCGTCTTATATTTCTCTTGTCTTAGCTCTAGTCTATATATAGTCTTCCTGTATTCCTTTTACAAACAGATAATAAAATCATTTTCTCTATCTGGGTTCACTCTTCTTTCTTCCTATACTCCTCTTAATCATGTTCAAGAACAAGATTCATTGATCTGCAGCTTCTTCATAGCCAACCACACATAGTGGGATAAAAGTTTTAACAAGTTCTATATTCTAATTTTTTTTTTTTGACCAATGCTTTAATGGCATGTAAAATTTGTCTCAATGAAAATAGCATTGAATATGTTCGGTGTGTTGTGATTTGTGAATAAAGGAGATCATCATAATTCTTGAATGAAAAAAATGAAAAAAAAATATTAACAAAATAGGCATTTATCTTAAACCTGGTTAGCAAATAAAAATAATCTTATACACATCTAATTCTTAAGCTTCGAATTCAAAATATCTTTATTAACAGATAAAGCTCTCAATGAACATTCAATAAAATCTATCATTTACCATACTAAATACCTTAAAACTTTATTTCCATTTTTTTTTTTTTTGGAAAAATTGAGGGCTTAGTCCATTCTATAAAAGAGAACAAGGTTGTACGATAAGGAAGAAAAAAATTAGCTAACAAAAATTGAGGCTTGACAAAATAAAATAAAAAGCATGTACAACCCTAAGAAAAGAAAGGAAAATCAGACAGACAGTCTGTACGGCCGAGACTTAGTTCTAGCAAAGATGATCCTAGATAGAGATTCAACTTCTCCTTTGGTGTCCTGTAGACCATCCGAAAGTAGGTGGCAGGCGTCATCATCTTCCACGGCCCAAAAACATGCCAAACCAAAACCCAAAAAGCATCGACAACAGCAGAAAGACAACAACGAGGCAACTCGCCATTCACATAACACGAAGAGGTCGGGCAGCAAAAAACTGCCACCAGTGAGTCCAGGCACTCGAATCCCACAGAATAAGCATGAAAATTTAATGAACTAGCAACAAAAATCCACCTATGATACCAAAGTAACCCTATACAGCAAAGCCAAAATAACACAAAACGGTCATATGTAATTCAAATGCAACTTTTCTATGATAATAATTCCACATTTCCATCTATCAAGCTTGAGATAAATGGCTCTAAAAATCTTCTTAGATAGAGTGATAGCACAAACTGCCCTCTCATTAAATCTCATGTTATTGTGTTCCTTCCAAAGAAAGTAGACCGTGGAGTGAAAGGTAAGAAGAATTCCAGTCCATAGAGAGACCATCAATATGATGTAGGGCTTGAGAAATAGTGGTTCTTAGGAAGAAATTATAAAATTGAGGGATAAGTTTCATTAAGACATGAAAAGAGAAATCACATTAAAACATCACGTGAGTCGTGTTTTCATGATACATAAAGGGAAGTTATGATCCGAGATGTGAATATTCCTTTTAGAAAGAGCTTCAGCCGTTTTAAGTACTCCACACAGCCATCCAGGTGAAAACATAAAATCTAAGGGAATGTTTATGGTGCCAAACCAAAGGAGCCCAGCCAAAAGAGATGTCGATTATGAAAGATTTCGAATATAAATCCTTAAAAGAAGCATTCTCATTATTATCCCAAGTGATGTGTTTGGAGCATTCAAGGGAGATTGGGATAGTCTGGATGAGAGATTTGATATTCTGGCTGAGAGCATCAGGTAGGGACCAATTACAATCTTGCATTCAGTCCACAAGTGCAGTATTAAGATTGTAGAGCAAACTGAAAGGAAAATAAAAAAATTTAGAAGTGATACTTTCATTCAAACACCAATGGTCCCAGAAAATTGCTAAAGGGTTGTTAGGGAAGATATGGAACAAGAATTTATTCCTAACAAAAGAAGCTGCATTGCAAATGCTCTTCCAAAATCCAGAAATGTGACGTTGACAGGTTTTCCAGGGAGAAATGTATATATTCTTTAACCAGCAAAAAAGAGGAGAACCATTGTTTCAAAGCCTGAGAATAGTCCCACAATTAAAAGTATTTCTCATCGCTTGAAAAGAGGCAATGCTAAGGCCCCTATTGGAGTAAGGTTTAGCAATATTTGTCCATAAGGTGCATATGCTTGGATTGAGAGCCACCATAATAGATGAATTTAGAACAAAGTTTACAATTAGCTTTGATAAAAAATTTAGGGATGATATATCCTCTTAACCAATAAGCCATCATGTTAGAAATAGTGAATTTGATGAACAACATCCTACATGAAAAAGAAAGAAGTTTTGCTTTCCATCCAGAAAGCAAGTTAGTAACTTTTTCAATCAAAGGGGAAAAATCAGTGAGTTTAGTTCTGCCCAAGGAAATAGGCCCAAATAAGAGATTTTGGTGGAACTATTCTGAATGTTGAGAGCAAGGAAGATACAAGAAGCATTAGGAACAAGCGGGGAAATAAGGAGTGAACTTTCATGCAAGTTGAGGTGCAAGCCCGAGTTATTAGAGAAGTTATTTAAGATTCTCATGAGGCAATCACAGTTCCTGATATATGCTTTGCCAAAAGCCAATAAATCATTAGCATAGGAGAGGTGAGATAAATTAAACCTATCATACTTGAATCCTTCAAAGTTCACATGCTAGTGTCATCAATTAGATAAGATAAAACATCTATAATGATACAAAAAATAATTAGGACTGAGATGGAAACCTTGCCTGAGCCCAGAAGTAGAGCTAAAATAAACCCCAAGCCCCCCCCCCCCCTATCAATGCAGATAGAGAAGTGAGTGCCATTGATACAAGCTTTTATCAAATTAATAAAGGTCAAGGGAACCCTATTGAGACAATCTAGCAAAAAGGAAGTCCCTGGAAATAGTGTCGAAAGCTTTATTAATATCCAATTTGGCACAAAATAACTTTTCTCTAAGTTTCTTTTTGAAAAGGCCAAGAATCTCAACCACTAGAATAGGATTATCAGTAGAGAGTCTATTGGAGATGAAAGCTGCCTAGCTTTGATGAATAATAGCAAACATAAATAGTTTAGTTTCATACGAGTGGCAATAATCTAAGCAATGATCTTATGAAATACATTGCGGAGAGAAATAGGTTTGAAGTCATGAATACTCTCAGCATGAGAATTCTTTGGAATGGGGGCAATCGTCGTAGCTTTTACCTAGTTAGGAAGGTAACACTTGCTGAAAAAGGATCTAACAACTTTGCAAACTATTGGTCCTGTAATGACTTAAGTGTTCTTAAAAAAAGAAAATTGTATCCATCAGGATTAGGGGCTGAAGATGAATAGCCAGAGGATATAGCCGCAAGGATCTCCTCATTAGTGACAGGTAGGAGAAAAGTGTGGGAGGCAGCTTTCGGGAGGAATTTCCTAGTCGGTATATCTGAGGAGAGTTGGAAAGTTCCTTGAAATAATAGAAGATGCCTTGGATGTTTGTAGAATGAGACTAATGAGCACCAAAAATAGAAGCATGAATGATGCTTCTACTATAAGATTTTCTCCTTTGTAATTTAGAGTATAGGAATTTGAGATCTTTCTCGTCATTCTTTAACCACTTCACTTTGGATCTTTAAATTGTCCAAGCAGCCCATAAAGAGTTGTAATAAGCAAGATCCACATTTATCTTCTTGAGTTTATCAAAAATAGATGCATTGAGGGGATCAAAGTCAATAAACAACTGACATTGTTGTTGAAGAGAAGATATCTCTGAACATTTAGCTGCTATGAGATTAGAGGATTCCCAGCTTTTAGAATTAATTTTCTCTTTCAAAAGCTTGAGCTTATGGTATAGGCTATTGATGGGATTTCCTTGTGATGGCATGGAAAAAATGTTGATAAAAGTATCCAAAAATTCAGAATTTTGCACCAGTAGTTTTTGAACATAAATCTCTATTTGGTAAATGTCACATTGTTCATCCTAAGAATAAGCGGCGAGAGATCCGATATAAGGTTGTTACTCACTTTGTAGTAAGAGTTTGGAAAAACTTTTGAGTCATTGGTAAGAACACGATCCAACTTTAGGTGAATAGGATTATCTGCTCTTTGATTGAACCATGTATAAAAATTGCTAGAGGATGTGAGATCCACAAGGTTAGTGTAAAAAATAAGAGAGTTAAAAGAGGCCATTTTAGACACAATAATCTCATTCCCACCAGATTTCTCAGAGTGATATCGACAGCAGATGAAATCTCCAAGCAAAACCCAAGGAATGCTGCCGTTGGGAGTTATGCTTCTGAGATCATCCCAGAGAGGAGGTTGCGCTCCTCAAAGGAGTTATAAGCATAAATGATAGTAATAAGAAAAGGGGTTGGGAACGGTTGGTGACAATGCTCGAGATCATTTGTTTAGAGGTGCAGGATTGAGTGAAGGTAATTTTATCATAATTCCACTTAATCCAAATGTGACCCGGGGAGGCAAGCTTGAAATTATTTAAACTAAGCTCATTGTAAAAAATTTTGTGTGTCATGCAGAACCAAATTTCTGCAACAAAAAACTAAGATCATTACGGTTTGGGAGAAGGATACGGTTTTGAAGTAGCCATAACATGTCCAGCTCGTATTCACGAGCCAAATTTCTGCAACAAAAAACTATTTCAGGGTTGTTGAAACCCATGATGTTCCAAACAATTATATCATGAATTAATGGAAGGTGGGTTTGGGAATTTTCTGGAGCCCTTTCCTCTAGTGTTTCTGTGAGTCTGAGATGTAGTTTTAGTCTGAGCATTGGAAGGATGAGAGTTGGAAGTGGGAGAAGAGCTGGATTGTTCGTTGGAGGGAGGGTCTTTAAGTGGCACTTTCGATTCATGAGAAGATGAGGCTACTGAGTCCGAGTGGACTTGAAAAGCAGAGTATTTTTTTGGCGATAAGTCTCTAGAAGGATAAGAACCCATGAGCATGGTTTAAAATTGCGCAATATGAGGCTCGCCTTTGCGCAATTCCAGTAAAAAAATGCTTCGATGCTTACGCCTTGAGTTTTTTTAAAGAGGCTTGCGCCTCAAATTGGTTGAGGCCCGCCTCGCCTCACTGGCATGAGGCTTATGCCTCACGCTATATATATTAAAACTTACATAAATCTTGAAGTAAATGTCCGACATTGGACTCTATAGGAGAGGAGGAAGAGGAGAGAGCAATTCATCATAATGATGATTCAAATAAACCCCTTAGTGATGATAGAGCTGATGACTTATGAGTTCTTATGTGATATGTCATTGCTATTTATTTTTGGAAATTAAAATTATATTTTAATGAAAAGAATACTAAGATTTGGGAAAGATAGAAATTTGAGTTGAATTATATTTCATGTTGTCTTATTATTGGGATATTTTGATTTCACTTCATTTCATATATTTTTTTATGTTTTATATTATTCACTCATTAGTATATAAAAATTTATCATTTTATGTTTACGCAATCTTTTGATTTTGAGGCTTACGCCTCAAAACACCTTGAGGCTTTCGCCTTGCCTCACGAATGAAAAAACGCCTCAATACCCGAATACGCAAGTTTAAACATTGTTGGGGCCTATGTATAGCGGTGCAAAGGAAATGTTAGTCCTTGATGGGTTGGTCGACTATGCATTTGATAAATAAGCTAGTCATTCTGGGAAGAACAATTAATTTAATGGAAAATGAATTGTACCCACATTTACTAAAAAGGGATGCTGAAAGTTATTTTACATTGTTTTACACTTTTACTTGAAAAAATTGCAAAAAAGATTAAACAAAGATTTGATAAGTCTAGCAATATACTTACCCCTTATAGACTATGGATTTATTTTAAACTTGTTTATGACTCCTTGGAAACATGATCGTAATTTTGTTGTTGTTGATAAGTTTTAAAACTAATGATAATTCAAATATTGCTAAGCTCTTTTTAAAAGAAATTGTTATACTGCATGATTTATCATTCATTATTATATCTAATAGAAATGATATATTTGCCTCTTGTTTTTAAAAAACACATTGTGAAAATTACTTGGAATTCAATTAAATGTTTTATCCTACTTTCATCTAACAATTGAAGTTATTAATAGAGCTTTAGGCCATCGTTTGAGATACTTCATTGTAAAAATTTTAGGACTTGAGATTTACATTTATTGACATCTGTATTTGCTTGTAATATTGTCTCAAAAACAATGAAGAAACTACCTTTTGATATTTGTTTATGGTGATAATCCTCAAAGGCATATCGATCTTGCTTGCATTCTATCTCATTTTTTTATGCTGCATTTACATTTGCACATAATTTTCATGCTCTTCATGCACATGTGAAAGAACTAATTGAATTAAGCAATTTAGTTCATTAAGGGAATCTAATGAAGGTAACTATGTTTAAAACTACATATCATAACGCTTCAAAATCACTAAATTCAAAAATCTTCCTATAAGGGCTTGTGGCTTATTTAAAATGCTTTGAAATCTTTGATTAAATGCTTATTTTCTTAAGTTCTTTGAAATCATGTTTTCAATGTAGAAATATTTTATCATTTCGATGAATTATAAAACCTCGGGACTTGCAAAATAACTAATAGTAGGTGATAAAGATCAACATTTTTAGGTGTGACTTCCTCCAAATTTCTTGAAAGTTAAAGACATTATATCATATGAA
>NW_021319497.1:62664-65135 GCF_001605985.2 Dendrobium catenatum
GGAGATGCACAGAGTAAGCTGGTTGGAAGTAAAGAAGAAGAAGAAGTAGACAAGCATTTACAGACATTTCATAAGTTGAAGCCTCCGTTGTTCAAAGGAGCTGTAGAACCTCAAGTTGCAGAAGATTGGATAATGAGGATAGAAAAGATCTTTGATAGCATGTAGTGTCCTGAAAGTTGGAAGGTGCCTTTGGCAATATTCCTGGTTGAAGGAGAAGCAGAGAGATTGTGGATTGGATAGCAGAGAGAGAAGTTTCAGGGGAAGACAAATGCTGAGATCAGTTGGGATGAGTTCACTACAATGTTCCGGATGTGGTTTGTACCTCCGTCAGCCCAACGACAAATGCAAGAAGCTTTTATTAAGTTGGAGCAAGGACGCAAGACAGTGATGCAGTACGAGGCTGAGTTTACTGCACTTGCTCGGTATGCTTCTCATTTGATCCCCACTACTGAAGAAAAGTGCTATAGATTTCTGCAAGGATTGAATAGAGAGCTGAGACATCCGCTAGTACCCTTACGGATTCATGAGTTTTCTGAGTTGGTGGAACGAGCTAGACTGATAGAGATTGATTTGGCAGCACCAGCATCAAGATATGAGGTCAGTACCAAGAGGAGTAGAGATGAATCAAGCAGAAGAGATGAACCAAGTAGAGAAAGAGATAGGGATAAGAGAAGCAAATATAGTGATTCAAGGGGATCTGCATCGGTAGCATCTTCTGGCAGCTACAACGAGTGCATTCACTATGGTCGACGACATGCAGGTCGGTGTTACTTATTGACGGGGCAATGTTTTCATTGTGGACAACAAGGACATAGAGCAGCAAATTGTCCTCAGAAGGAAATTGGAAGAAGAACTGATTCTGGCATAGGACAGTCTGGACGTACTGTAGGACAGAGGACTTTTGGCTCAAGAGCATATAGTGAAAGATCAATGAACAGGATGAATGATAGAGCTGTCAGTGATAATTAGAGGGAAACCGTTGCACCACGATCTACTGCACTTCCTCCAGTGGTGCCACTTGTATACAGTTTACAGCATTATGAAGATCAACAACGACCTGAAAGTTCTACTGGTAAGATTATTTGACTAATTAATTGATTGACATATGATCATGCATAGTGACATGTGATTGAATGAATTGGATGTTGTATGGATTCCGTCGAGTTTTGATTTTGATTTTAATTCGATTTGATTTTGATTTGAGTTTTGATTGGATGAATTTATTTTATATCGATTTTGCATTCGATCCCTTAAGGGAAATGTCGGAGACGACATTTTTCTTAAGGTGGGTAGATTGTAAAACCCTTGAAAAGCTGATTTTGGAGAGTGATGTTAGTCCGGACGAACTGACCTTAGTACTGGACGAACTGAAGAAAATTGTGAAGAAATCTGTCATTTTCGTCTGTACAAACCTGGAACAGTTGGGACGAACCGTCGGGACGAACTGAACCCGAGAGTTTCGTCTCGGGACGACTAAATTGGCATTTAATTTCGTCTGGACGATCTGGTTCACGATCTGTGTCCAGAGGAGTTCGTACCGGGACGAATTTGGATTGTCCGGGATGATCCTGCTTGATAAGTATCGGATTTGAGATATTTTGGATTCATTTGGAGGAGAGAGAGAGAGAAGGCAGGAGAGAGAAAGAGAAGGAAAGTAAGAAAAAAGTTTGGTTTTGGAGCCCGCGGAGCGCTTTTCGTCCGACAACGCAGTTGGAAGATTTGTTTGTCTCGCAGTAAGGAATCCGAATTCTATTTCTGTTTTCGAAGATTTCGAGTTTTGATAATTCTGTGCTCAGTTTTGTGTTTCCATTACCGAAAGACGCGCATAAGTATGTATTGACGAAAGGTTTATCGCACAACTTTTGATATGCTTATGATATGATATTTTTACACGATTTGAGTATTTTTTGTAAAGTTTCTACCGGATATTTTGAGTTCTGTGCAATTTTTATCGAATAGAAAATTTTCAGGATGTTGGAAATTATTGCTTCAGTACAAGTAAAGTTTTGAAATATTGTTTTATTCAATTTGCGGTAATTTGATAAATTTCTGAATTTGTGATTTCTGTGTACATTCCGTATACTGCCGTTATGCTACCGATTTCTCGTACGATCTCTAATTTTCTGAATTGATGATTCGAATGATTGAATAAGCATAGGGATGTGATTATATGATTGAATTATTGTTATGGTTACTGAAAGACAAGTGAAGACTGGTTGAACCGTTGGTTGGAGATTGATTTGACCTGTACAGGATGGTGGGCCGACGGGCTTTCCTTTAAAAAGGGTTTGGCGATATCCTCTATTGATCATTGATACAATGATTGGGAGTCATAAGGAGATTATTATACCGACGGGCGGCCGACGGGGACTCTTATGGAACCAACGTATGGATATCTACAACAGCACTATGGATTTCTACAACAGCACTATGGATTATCGACTTGAAAAATGCCTTAATAGTCAGTGATT
>NW_021319497.1:65235-85885 GCF_001605985.2 Dendrobium catenatum
CTCCTTTTTGTGCTGTCAAAAGGGGGAGAAGTTTGTTGTACTATATTAATTGTGCTTGTTATAGTTTGTTAAATGCATTCCTTTTGTTTTGTACTTGTGTTTAGTATCTTTCTTTTTTTCTTGCATTTAATTTTAAATAAAATAAAAAAAAATAAATAATAATAAAAAAAAAAAAGAAATGTCATTCGTACTTGCTTACAATAAATTTATTTGACATCATCAAAAAGGGGGAGATTGTTGCAACCATGACCCCGAGTTTGAGATTTTGATGATGCCAAATTATGTTTGTTTGAAACAACTTTTCATTGGATATATTTATTTGCTATTGTCCTTGAGTACTAATATTTCAGAAGATTACAAGTGACTCAGGATGAAATGAAGACTCAAGAATTGGGTAATTAGAGTATGAGTCAGATATTGTATTTTTCTATTTATTGTATTTTATTTTCTTGAGTCTAGCCATAAAATGCATAAGAGTAAGAGCAACTCACACACACAGGGGGAGAGTTTGTTAAATACAAAATGTAATAGAATTTCTTCTCTGGAGAATTGTAATAGTTAATTGTGACGTCGATACGATCATTAGTCGAAATTTAGTCGTCTGTACGATATGTTCAGATTCAAAACCCTACCGTAGTTTATTAAGTAAGTGATTTTGGCGCCGTTCGTACTGTACAAACCTTTTTTACTATACATTTATTTTAATACTTAATTAAATTAACCCAGTGATTAGTGCATGTAATACAGGCCTAATTATATTTGAACATCGTATGTATAAGAACCGATCGTACCATACGATGAACAGAGACGAGTTCGATCGTTCCGGATATCACCTTGGAGATCTCTTGGTTTTTGTCTAATCTATGTACGATAGTGATCTACCATACGATGAACAGAGAAGACATCTGGTCGTCCAGACCATTCTCCTGTACGAATAGTATTTGTGGATCGTACCGTATGATTATATCGTATAGTACGAATTTTGTTTTTAACTGTTCTTACATCTTCGTACCAGGACGAAGTTTGTTTAAGGAGATCGTACTGTATCGATGTGAATCGTACTATACGAACAGTAAGACTACTTTTGAAATCAGAGGTTTGGAGCCCGTTTTTAGGTGTTAATCTTCCCTTTTTTCAAAAAGATTTACAGAGGAGGAGAACGTGGTTAGAGAGGGATTCAAGGAGAGAGCTCTAGAGAAGTTCTTTAGGGTTGAGAAGAGGAAGGAGAAGGTGAGCGTTGTGAGGAGAAGAGTTTGAGGAGTCACATGGTTGCTCTGAACTTGCTGCATCTGCTCCCTCTTGGCCCTAGAAGAATTTTGAGGAGATCTCCAAAGGAAGGCTCGTCTACATCCGTGACCTCGAGGTTCTCTGCCTCTCCAGGAGGAGAAAAAGAGAAGTTCTCTGCCGTAGCCAGGAGGGAGAAAATAGAGTTTGGCACTCCGCCACGCCGGGTTGGTGAAAGGGAGGTTTGTAAAGGCTTCTTTACCTTGGAGGGGGGCAAAAGGAGAACTTTTTGGTAGTGAAAATCCCGGAGTGGAGGACTCCGGGAGTGGAACTAGGTCATATTTGACACCCACTCATAAAAATACTTGGTGTGTTTTTTCCTTATCTGTCATTTATTTTTACTTGCATTTAATTTTTCATAATTATTGTGCGGTGAATTTTTGAGGAGAAAATTTGTTTAATTTTGTTGTAAAATTTAAAAAAAAAAAAAAAGATTAGAAACTCCTGATTTAGGATTACTTTTTATGAGAAAAGTTTTTCACATATTTCCCCCCCCCCCCCCCCTCCTCTTGTCATTTAGTAATTTCAATGGTGAAATAGATGGTGATATTATTAATTGAATTCAAGTATGTTGGTTGAAGTGGAGGAATGCATTTGGCATATTTTTTGAGATAAAAGTGGACTCTACAACTTAAGGAAAAATATAAGATGGTTATGGACATGAAATGCTTTATGATGCAAAATTTTTCATTAAAAGACGCATAAATTAAAGTTAAGTATTTAAGATATGAGGATGATCAAAATGATGAGTTGCTTCACTCATATAGATATAAACTGAAACCAGAATATATGTGATTGAGTATATTTAATAGAAAATAAAATTAGAGAGTTAACAAGATGGTATAGTCATATAAATTTATAGTTGTCCAATGCCTCTGTTAGGAGAACTAGCAAATGTATTAGATTTTTCTTATGTTGAGAAGATAGTAGTACACCTAAAAAAAATTGGTTAGAAAATATTAGAAATGATATTTTTTGTATGATTTAAATGATATTTGATTCTTAATAGGACACATTGGAGAAATGGATTCAAGTTTCTTCCCCGTGAATGGGATATAGGCAAGTGTTATTGTTTTTGGTCAAGTTTTGAGTTATGGTTAGTTGTTTGCAAAATTAAAATTTTTGTTCGTTATTTTCCAAGCTAATATTTATAACTAGAATTTTAGTCAAATCAAATATCCAAGATTGCTTTTATTTTTTTAATTTCTCTTTTAATTTATAATTAATGTTTTAACACATTAAACTGCGCAGGAACAACAACAACAACAACAACAGTCAAGCCTTTATCCCACTACGTTCAGGGGTCGGCTACATGAAATCCTTTTTTCTCCATTGTGTCCTATTAAAAGTCAAAATTCTCGTTTTAAAAACTAATTAAAGAAAGGGTTCATTTCCCTATATTTTACTAACCAAGTCTTTTTAGGTACCTCACTACCATATATCATATAATAAGTCAATTCTAATACCTCTACTCTCCTAACCGGGGCATTCGCAAGGCCGCCGTTTATGTGACCAAACCATCTAAGGCGACTTTCTCTAATCATTATCTTCTACTGGAGCTACTCCAACCATTTTCACGTATATGCTCATTTTGTATCCTATCTCTAAGGTAAAGCCACTCATCCACCTGAGCATTCCTCATCTCATGCCCACTTAACTTAGTATTATGCTTCTCTTTTAAAGGCCAACATTCGGCACCATAAAGCATTGGCAGCCTCACTACCATCAAATAGAATTTTCCCTTGAGTTTGGAGGGGGTACATTCTTATCCACATAAACAAGCCCGATGCATTCCTCCACTTCAACATCTAGAACTTGAATTCTGTTGATAATTATCCCCATCTATTCACATCACTCTGACAATAGATCCAAGAATCTAATAACGTTCTGTACTCATATTAATGACGTTGATCGCCCAAAAGTCACAATCCCCTTCACTCAGGTCTATTACTACTAAAAATTACACTCCATATATTCGTTTAGATCTACTCAAGCAAAACCTTTGACTCTAAGGTGACTCCATAATTCAAGTTTACCTTCAATACTCCCTCTCTAGTCTTATCAACAAGAAGAATGATCATCAGCAAAAAGCATTACACCAAGGATACATCCTCTTGCAAATTGTCTAGGGTGAGAAACATCCATGACTAAAGTAAAAGATATGCGGCTTAAGCTGATCTCTTGATGTAACCCAACCGAAATAGAGAAAATACTTGGTCAATCCACCTTGTGTTTGAACACAAGTAATAGCTCCTGGCATACATATCTTTAATGCATTGAAATATAAGCATTTATGACTCCCTTTTCTTTTCAAGAACTCTCCATTAGCACTTCTCTTGGAACTTTATTCATTGCTTGTTTTCTAAATCAATAAGATTCATATGTAGATCCTCCTTATTTTCTTCTTATATTTCTCATCAACCTCTTAATAAATGTATGGCTTCCATAGTCGACCCTACCCTGGCATGAATCCAATTGATTTGAAGAACATTAGATCACGCCGCAACCTATGCTCCAAAAACTCGCTTCCCTATGTTTTAAAGTATGACACATAACTTAATACCTCTATAATTCCACAATCTTGCTACATCACCTTTATTCTTAAAAAATAGGAATTAAACACACTCATTCCTCACTCAGTCTGGCATCTTCATTAGTCTTCAAAATAGTATTTAAAAAGTTTAGTAAGCATGAAATCTTCCATCTCTCCTAAGCTTTCCACACCTCTATTGGAATATCATCAGGTCCAACATCTTTCCACCTTCATTTTTCTTTAAAGCCTCTCTAACTTCCAGTTTATACTAATACGCCGGATAAAAAAGAAATCTTTATTTTCATCTTATGGTGGTTGCTAGGATCACTATAAGTCAATCTTATTTTCACAATCTTTATTAAAAAATTAGCATAAAATATCTGATCCATCTTTGTTGAAATAATCATCTCTAAGAAAAGTTTTTGATCTTCATCTTAATTACACTTCACTTGAACTAATCCTGTACTACTCCATCTCTTTGTTTGGCTAACTTATACATAATCTTCTCCCTCTGAGTATCTATTATAAAACACTAAAGCTAAGCCTTATGCATCGCATACTTGCTTTCTAGCATCCTTACGAAGCCACTTTATAATTTCCCAATTATCAGTAATTTTTAAAAATTAAACCAATTTTTATAACAAAAGCTTCCTTATTTTTAATTTTTTTCTTCGCACAATTAGGGATTCCACACCAACTTTTTTTACTATGGAGCTTTTCCCTTTGATACTTCGAAAGACATCTTTGCCAATGAGTCCCTTAATATCATTAGCCACTTTTTCCCACATATATTGCATCCTCCATGCACAGGACAAAAATCTTAAGAATCTAAAATTCTTGATTTCCAAAAATATTTTTTTGTTAATATCTCTTTAAATGCCCCCATTTAATCCTAGAAAATGTGTTACTTATTTTTTATTTATGCCCCTTTTATCTTTAAAGGTCCAAAACGTAATAAATCGAGTTTGGTACATTATGAATTTTCACTCGGAATAACTTACAATCTGCAATCTAAACGATTTAATTTCTCTAAAAGAAATTAGTCAATATGGGTTGTATTATATCCATTTTTATTTAAGTGATGAGATGCTCATTCCTTTTCTTAATAAAAGGTTATTAGCAATAAAAAAATTATAGCTAAACAAAATCCAATATGGGTCTTGCCACCTTGCATTCATCGTTCCCAAATCCAATGGCCACATGAATGCTTTTTAAAATATCTACCTCTCTACCAACATGTCCATTAGATCTCACTCCAATAAAAACTCTTCTTCAAGATGGTATAGTGTTGTATTAATTCTTCTAGTCTTCCAAAAATTTAATTTTAAGAACTCATTATCCAAAACCTACTTGATGGAGCATTAAGCACTCCTATAATTATTAACAATCTTATCATCAACAACAATCTTATAAGCTATAATTCTATCTCCAATCCTATTGAATTTTATAACATTATCCTTTAAACTCTTATCTGGAAATAAACACCTACACCATTTTCTAGTACGACTCCTACTACCGAATACCAAAGTTTTAAATCGAATAAACTTATCAATTTCCTTAGCTCTTATCTCCAACCATTTTAGTTTCCTGAATACACAAATCGTATTTAACTTCCTATGAATTCATAATATCTATTAATTCCATTAATTTTCTCCATGTAAGGGAAGCCAATTCCAAGGTTCCTATCTCTAATTTTAGTTTCATTGACTAGCTTCTTTGCCCACATCCGTCCTTATGTGGGAACCCTTGCCTATTTATACACTGCACCCGGGCGCCGGTATTGTTTGCAGCGGCCCTTGCACACTTGTCACTGTATTCAGGGCCATACAGCGCGTCGCTTCCAGACGCCCCTATCATTAACACAATTTCTATAAAGGATTATGTCATTATTGTGTGTCGACATAGTTTTTACGCTGGCTGTCGACTACCTAACGCAACCTCCACTTTTCTCATCCAGGACTTGGGAACCTCGGCAACGGCAGTGTTACACCATTAAAAGCCAAATCAATTAAATCAGGCTCATAAAAAAAAAATAAATATGATAATTAACTTAAAATAACATATCCTAAAAAAGTTCAATGGCTAATGTCTTTCTCTAGGATCTTATGATCGTTGAGACGTGAGGGCTCATCTATTATTTTAACATTTATCTTAGTTTTAATTATAATATATAATATATTATATATAATATATAATATATATATATATATATATAATATAATATATAATATATATATATATATATATATATAATTGTTAGTTTTAATTAAATTTTTATAATTTATAATTTTGATTGATTTATTTGGGAGTTTCATTTTTAAAAAATTTAAATTAAAAAATTAAATAGTTTTAACAATCACGCTTTGTGAGGTCATTTCATTTCCAAGTGTCTAGTCATTAATAAGTGTATATCTCACCAGAGTGCTCGAGGTGAAATTTAAAAAATAAGAGAAGTACTAAAATATATTTTATGCTTCATTTTAATTTACATCTTTAAACTAAGAGGATTGTGGGAAAAAAATTTTTAATTTCAAGGATTTGATATCACTTAAGCTATTTATTGATTATATTTATGAATTTTCGGTAGTTCATGAAATGTAATTTGATACTTTTTTTATTATATTAAATTTTCCATTTCCCTTTAGATTATTTAAATTATACTTTCGTTTACCCCAATACTTCTAAAATTTACAAGTAATTATTTAAAAGTTTAGGGACAAGCTCACTCAAAAAATTTCTACAATTTTAAATTTATTTTAATTATTTAAGTTTAAATTTGAAATTATTTTTATGATAATCTCAAAGGATTACGAGAATCTTTAAAGGGCTTAGGAAACACCTTAAAAAAAAAATTCAAAAGAATTTAAACTCCGTTTGATTTAGTTTTAATTTTTTGAAAATTGAATATTATTAAATTATCTTACTTTTATTTTCTTAATAAATTAACACAAAATTCTATGATATTTCGTATAGATTAAAAAATTATCCCGTGCTGGTCTCATAAAATTTTTATATCAATATAATATGATTATTATTTATTAAGGATGATTTCATTTATAGGTTTATTTAATTACAAAATGTATTTAAAGAAGTTTTTTAATTCATACATAATGAAACTTTAATTCACATTTTTCTGATAATTATCATGCTATTAAGAAAACTTTTTTTATATATGTATGCATGTTTTTAGTAATTTTTTAAAATTTTATGTTAATTTTTGTACCTTGTTGTATTTGGAAATGAGGTTTGTATTTTGAGTTATCAAATTGAATGAAATCTTGAAGAAACTTTTCTCATTAGTCAATGATATTTTAGAGAAAGTTCAGTAAAACATTTTGTACCATTTAGAAATATTTATGAATTATTTTTATTTATTGATTTAATTAATTAATATGATTTGGTTTTAGTACGATTTCCATTTTAGAACTATTTTGGATTATTAATAATGGTTAAGTAATGAATTTATTCGAATTTTGAAAGTTATAAATTTTCTATAAATTAGTTAAATTGTTTAAAATAATTTAATTAAGTCAATTGATGAGACATTGCAATTTACACACTTCAGTAGCCCATTTGTGTATGTTTAAAGCCAGATGTTGGATGTGCCACTTAATCCTAGACATCCAATGTTGAATGGACGGATTGTATCAGCCTTATAATACTAGGGGAGATCAAACTGAGATATAGCGCAATCGTATTACATACATTCATTCTATTTGAATAGATTGAATGGCTTTGATCATGTGTTTAACCTCTATATTGAATTAGAAACTGTGAAAGCATTTTAATCAAACTTGGGCTAATCTATGGATGATTTTTATTCTAATTGTTCAAAAATAATCAACTGATAATGCTTAGGCAATCTAATAGTTGGATCACATTAGATTTTAAATTTGTTTCACAATGTATGAAATTTGGAATTCCTTTGAAATTCAAATTAGGGAAACCTATGTCTTGGGAGCTACAAGTGAGATTATGATTTGTTACATTTATGCTTGGCCCTAAGTAAGAAGTCCCCAAAAGCTTTGATAGAGGATGGCTTGATTAGAATGTGTGTTTATGTTGTGTAGATGTCGTCTGAACTTGTTCATGTCTATCATCAAGGCTTATTGCAGACAATAATATACGCAATTGTAGAGTAGGAGGAAAAATCATCTTAGCAGCATACTTATATCCGACACACCAACAGATATTTGAGAGAAAAAAAAACACAATATTGAACAATAATGTTTTTATGTGGAAAGTCTAGAAAGTGAAAAACCACGAGACCCGGCCCACAATAAAAAGTTTCAATATATTTGAATGATTTACAAAGCTTGGTTCACTCCCTTTCTTGAAGGCAACGAAATTACAATAGATTGGTGAATTAGTCGGAGGCCTTATGTTAGTTGACGAATGAGCATGAAAGTGCTCAGATGGCACTTGCAAGTTCATTAGGGATGTTAAGCCCTTATGAACTGGCCCAAGGATAACAAGGAGAGAGGTGAATTGGATAACCTTAAAACCAAAGATAAAACTTAAACCAAAATCACCACAAAGAAAACCAAATGCGGAAATTAAATGTAGAAGCAAATAATAAGAAAGAACACACCGGATTTATAGTGGTTCGGTCAAATCTTGACCTATGTCCACTCCTTCGAGGCACCCTACAAGTATTGCACTAAAACAAGTGTCTCTCCTTTAGCCCCCACACTAGGCGGAGAACCCTTACAAATCACTTCCACTTCCCGTGCGGCGTGAGTCCCCGGGTCCTTGACACCAAAGAGATCTTTCTTCTTTGGTGAACTAACCGTCGAGACAACTTGAATCTGCGGTATTTAAGGTGCAAGCCTACGGAGCAACCTGTGGAGTCCCCTCAGCACTCCCTTGAGTCCCCCTCAGAGGATCTTCTCCCTCTCTTTAGACTTCCCAGTCCTCAACTCCCTTTCAAGCTTATCTTCAAGTTTCCCCCATAAGAACGAAAGCTACAATGGCTGCTCAAAGATCAACTTACAAAGTCTCCTTGTCAAGCTTAAATAAAAAGCTCTCAAAACGAGCTCATTAATGCAAGTTGCCGACATTATCATCCAGGATGATAGGAATATCGTTCTGTACGATCAGTACAATTTAAGGCCAACAGCCGGGATGATTTTGAGACGAATCAATAAGAAGATTTATTCATATCGTCCAGCGACGATATATATATCCATCCTGGCGATATAATACAAATTGTGGAATTATCGTCCTGACATTGCCCTGAAAAAATAGCTATCTGATTGACCATCGTCCAGCAATCTTCCTGGACGAGTTTTGCGATCGTCTCCGGACTATTTGACAGTGAAATCAAGTCATAATTGCTTTCCTTAAATTCCAGAGAAATTTTAGAAAAATTGCCCTGGATCATCCTGGATGATATTTTATAGTCCTGGACGATCCACCGGGACGATGTCCAAAAATAAGTTAATTCTAATTAGATTTGGTAGCAGATTCTTTCTGAATTGAGTCTATCACCCTGGCCGATACAAAATCATCCAGGACGATGTGTTTTCCATAATGACAGTTGCTTTAATGAGGATGCCCTAATTAGGGTTTCGACTTTTGGACAGATCGTCCGGGATGATATAAATATCGTCCGGGACGATATAAATATCATCCCGGATGATATAAATATCGTCCCAGATGATGTTACCAAAAATAAAAATCTTTAGGGAGCAACAAAAAATCATCCAAGTTATAAAACATCAGGAGCCACACTACATACAATAGACTCAAGAAAGAAAAAGTGTACAAACTAACTTAGACCTAGTCTACCCAATCTTGAGCTGGTTCCAAATTACAGTCTAATCGTGTGGACCTGAAATGTTAGTAAATAAGGCCATCGTAGAGAAATAAGATTGTTTGCTATCATCAAAATCATAAACCATGAAAACAGATCTGCAACAGAGCAAAGATTTGACAGCAGTCTTGAAGAAACTTTGACAATTGTTGTCGATGAAAGTGTTAAAATCTAGCGATGGTTGACTAACAGGAGGAAGTTCAATGGTGGTCAGGTGGAATTCTTGCAAAGGTTGCTGAACGGGCAAAAGTTCAATGGTGGTCAGGTGGAACTTGGGTGATGGTCAACAAATGGGTGGGAGCCTGACGATGGTCAAGAAGAACTCCGATGGTGGTCGAGGATTGTGCGAAAGTTTAACAGTGGTCGGGAGGAGCTCTGGAGGTATTCGATGAATGGACAAAAGACCATTTATGTTTGATAAAAACTCCAATGGTGGTCAATAATGACGATAAAGTCAGGAAGAACTTTGATGGTGGTCGACGATCGCTCGAAAGTCATGAAGAACTCTAGTAGTGGTTGATGAATGGTCAGAAGTTTAGAAGAACTCCGGTGGCGGGCCAATTACAAGATAGCTCCCTAATCTCTCTCCTTCTTCACATATTCTACTCTTCCTCCCTTTCATGAGAAAAATTGAGGATATTTATAGTTTTTTTAGAGTGGTATGACGTATAAGTATGGGGAGGATTAAGTTCAATATGGAGTAGTTTGAATGGATGGCTGATATTAATACCTGTGATCATGGAAAGTTTATTAATCATTTGAATGTATTCATGATATTAGAATTTCATGATATTAGCTTGATGGAATCATCTCAACAAGCTGCTCGATTTGACTATGAACATGTTACATTTGGAATTCATTTGGTAATCCAAATTATGCTTTAAACACTCCAAATGTTCTTTGGCCCTTGATTTGAGCTCATTTGGGCTTGTATTTGATCAATTTTTGTGTCACTTTTTTGTCTTTCCAAGATGTTTAGTTTGATTATAAGTTTGTTGAAATCAAAGTTTGGTTGATTTTGGGTTTATTTTTGAAAGTTTCCTGCTACAATATGCCTCGAGAATTATGCTGGATCAAGATTATTTTTTATTAACGTATCATTTGCCCCCCTATTTTTTGGATGTCGAAGCTTGTAGTTTGTGACTGGTAATTATTTTTATGTGTCTTGACCATCTCCTGAATGTCAAGCGTAGAATAAATCAGAACTTTTGGCTCATATTTGTTTAAATAGATGATTATCTTAGTTCTACTGAATAATTTAGATTTATATATACGAAAACATCTGTAATAAATTGTTACATATAATATCCCATTTCATTAAATTAGATCAAATAATATTATGTTACAATTTAATATTAAACAATATAATTCACCAAAGTTTTTGTTATAAATAACAAAAAGTTGTTAATGTACATTTATTAATTAGTAACTTTTTAATATTAATATATATTAATGTATATATTAATGTACCATTTATAATCATAATCAGTAGGAAGTCCAAAAGTAGTTATGTTATTAAAATGTAAAAAACTTACGATGTTACATTAATTAATTAAAATGAAATGTATTTTAATATATCAAAAAAGTGTTGAATAGTAATAACTTCTATAGACCATTGATGAGTTATAGTTATTAAGTTACAGCTTAATTAAAACTTATTTCTTTTTCAAATTAAAAATCAATCTTGCTAAGAATGCAACCCCTATCCACATCAATATTACATTTCTTAAGAGCATATAAGGTTTTTAGCCAGCTCACCAATGCCATCCAACTAAAAATTGAATAACTGAGCACATGGTGTTTATGCCAAATAAGATGCACCCATGAACAAGTGGGAAGTTCAATATAGAATTCAGGCATAAGTTACTAAAAGCCCCAAAAGAATTATTCTTCCATAAACAATAGGTATCCATGGATTCATAAATAATGGAAGAACTAATAAAATAAGACAAGGCTTGGTTAAAAGAGTAAGGAAGGCTCCAGGAAGAACAAAAAAAAAAAAGAATCCTTCAGCCTCATATTAGAGAGGGAGGATAAGTTAAGAAATTCAGGATAACGGATTTCATGTATGTTCAAATCATTTTACCAATGATCCCAATAAAGAGAAACAAGACAAGTGGGATTTATCCTGATGTTAAAAGAAATCCTTGCTTTATCCATTGATGTATAGACTGACTTTCAAGACCATAGTGGCAAGAGGGTGATTTGGCCTCCAAGTGGTTATGTATCTTTGAAATAACCAATTAGAGAGGGGAGAACCCTACTTGTATATCCTCCTGATGTGAGAGCATTTTATATTAATTTGAAGAGCATTGATGAAAGGCACTCCAAGACCCCCTTTATCTTTATGCTTACATATGTTATAGAAAGAGATCATATGGAGTTTAGCACCGGCAAAGCAATATGCAAAAAACAAAAATTTAGAGGAGATCTTTTTAATGTGTTGGTAAATAATTTAAGGTAAAATATTTCCTCTAATCCAAAAAGTAATAGACTTAGGTATAGTAACTTTCACAAACTACAAATAATCTACAAGAGAAAGGAGGCTAACCTTGAAACCAGACATCCTACAAGTGATGGATTTAAGAAAAGGAGAGAAATCAACAATTCTGCATCTTTTAATGGTAATGGGAATGCCAAGTAAAGTAATTTTTTGGCTCTGATTGGAAAAATGCAGTGCTTCATAAATAACAACAGGGTTATCCATGTTAGTAGAAATGATAATGGAGATTTTATCATAGTTTATATGTAAACCAAATGCAGTGGAAAATGTGTTCAATTTTTATTTCAAAGAGGGACAATTGAGAATAGAAGCTTTCCCAAAAACAAGTAAGTCATCTACATATAATAAATTTGAAATTTTAAAACCATCAACATATAAGCCATCAAAGTTATCAACATCAAGCAGAAAAAGAGAAAGCATCCATCACAAAATAGTAAAGATAAGGACTTGGAGAGCACCTCTATCTTAATCCATTCAAACAGGAAAAAAAATCACTCAATGGCTCCATCAATTATGATAGAGAAATGAACATTTGAAATGCAAACCTTGATTCATTAGATGAATTGGGAAGGAATGACTTTTTGGCTTAACATAGAAAGTAAGAACTCTCTCGAAATCATATGAAAAGCATTTTTTTAATGTCAAATTTGTCATAAAAACCTTTAAAATTACCTCTCCTATTAAAATTTGAGAAGAGATCTTTGGCAAGGTTAATATTATCCGTGGATATTCTATACTTAACAAAACACATTTAATTATCAATAATAAGCATGGGAATGAGAGGCTTAATTCTAGAGCTAAGATTTTTTAAATAACTTTATAGAAGGTGTTACATAAACTAATTGGCCTGAAATCTAATATGGAGCTAGCATGGTTTATTTTAGGGGTAAGAGCTACCGTAGTAGATTTAACACCCTTAGGTAAATAAGGGTTGTAGGAAAAAGTCTTAATAATATGACAAACCATTAGACCTAAAATGATGCAACCAAATTTTTAAAAAGGAAAATTAAATCCATCTGGGCCAGGGGTTGTGGATGAGGAACATAAGAAAATAGTTTTCTTAACTTCTTCATAAAAAAATAGGAATAGTGAGGGATTGCGCCAAATTATCTGGGAGAATATTTCTAGTAAGGAAACTTATCAAATTAGCAGATGATAAAGGATGCTGGTTAAAGAAGGAGTGTAAATGGTTGTTGAAACCATTAACAAAAGCAACATGAGATGAGTTAGCTCCAAATACCATAATGTTGATAGCAGCATTATTCATGTTTTTCTAGTTGCGAATCTTAAAGTATAAAAACATGATATCATCCTCTAAATGGGACATAAATTTTTCTTTATGTCTATGTTTATCTAAGGAAGCTAGGTGGAATGTAAATTCAGATATCTTAAGATTAACTTGTTTTAGCTGGCAATTTAGTTGATGGTACAAAGGAGTGGTAGAGAGCTTGTTTAAATAATCCTCCTTAAATAAATGAAGCTCTAAAAGATGAGCTTTGATAGAATTTGAGTTTCCCCAAGATTTTGATTTAATGGCCCATTTTAGGTTTTTAAGCTTTCCATTGAATCAAATGATAGGCTTACATAGAGGAGTCTCAGCAAAAACATTGATAATAGTACTCCAATAACAAACGATATTAGTCTAGTAATTTTTGAATAGATACTTGTGTTGACATTTTTTGTCGATGCTGGAGTGGAGAAAAATTGGGCAATGATCCAAAATAAGAGGTATTATGCACAGAGTAGTAAGAATTGTGAAAAATAGAAAGCCATTCCACATTAACAATATCACATTCCAACCTGATGTGAATTGGATTTCAATCATCTGATTAAACTATAAAATTTTACTGCACATCGAAGGGAGATCTATAAAATTATTATAAAACCATGGAATTAAAATCCCAAAGGGTGTTTTGAGAACTATTGTTCTCGCCAACCTTCTCAAAAGAAAACTAACAACTGTTAAAATCTCCCATGACAATACAAGGGATACTAAAAGTTTCCATCTTTCTCAATTTTTCCCAAATCCTTTGACTTTCTAGCTGGCTATTAGAGGCGTAGGTAATAGGAAGTTGGGAATGAATATTGTTACTAAATGAGACAAAAAAAAATCATATGAGCAAAAAAAAGGTGGGAGTGAAATTCACCCTTGAAAATTTCCATTTTGTCCAAATTTGGCGAGAGTCTGAATGACTAAAATTATTACAACTACTTTGTGAAGCTAAAATAATATGAGAGGAAATAAATTTAGGGTAAGAGAGGGAGGATTCATGAATCCTATTCTCCAGTAAACAAATCATGTCCAATTTCAAAGCTTTAGATAATTATATACAACTAATCACTTTATTATGGTTATTAAAACATATGATAATCCAACTGATACTGGTTGGCTGAGACATCTAGTTTTTTGAAGTTATGAGGGTTTTTTGAGTTGCTTTCCTCTAGCAAATTTTTAGGAAGAGGTTGTTTGAAGAAGGGAGTCATTATTAGTATTAGCCACCACAATAGGAAAAGAATCTCAAATAAGATTGAGAGAGTCTTCATGTTGCTGCAAAGTGTCAAACTTGTTCGGAGAAACAACAAAAGAAGTAGAGAATATAAAAGGGACCTATGAGGTGTTGGAAGATGAAGCTTATTCTGAATTAGGGGAGTTAATATTGGGAACTTTTGGAGCCACTAAAGATTCGGCATCAAGAGGACATGAATGTTATTTGATTATCATGATAGCACAAGGGAATTATGCTACATGGATAGATTGGGTTGGGAGTTGGACTCAACGGATTATGGGTTTTTTAGAAAGTGGTTGGGCAACAATGTTTGATATTTTATGGGAGTGAGATATGAGGAAGGTTTATTGGTTGTAGGTGGGATTGTTGAAGGTGGAGAACAAGGAAGATGGTGGAACTAGGTTTATGATTTAATATACCATGTAATATATTAGAGGAGGTACGATTTATGGGCTTCATGGTGGAGCTACAGCCTCTAAGGGAAACCCCTTTATGAGGAGGATTATCACTCTGTGTTGAGGCATCTTTGGGAATAAAAGGGAAAAAAAGTGTAATAAACTAATGAATTGTATTACTCATAAGGTGAAGGATGTCATTCATATCGAACACTGAAACGAACCTCATCTCCTTCTAGAGAAATATGAATTTTTTAAAGAAAATTAGCAGTGTTACCAACATGGACACAGATTTAAGAAAAGGTCAAATCATTCATTTGGGTTGATGCAGAATCTACAATGAAAGAGATACAAAATAGACTTTTAATCATAGAGATACCCTCAGAGTTCCAGCAAGTAAGGGGAAGGTCATGTATTTCAATCCAAATAAAAAATGTAGATAAACTTTCTCTCTTAGGTTTGAATTTAGGATGTTATTTTTGTAGCACAAAAGGCTTACCTACAAAAAACCAGACCCCCTTCAGCCACACCATATCATATTCTTTGGTGGAAGAGAAGAAGAGAAGAAAAAAACACTCATTAAGAGATAAGAGTTGTACCGACCCTTTGAGAACCCACATTCTTTTAATAGCTTCAAGAAAGGCCTCTTAGAAAGACCTCTTACTGATGGAGTATCCCACCAAGCATAAACCCAAATCTTGAGCACCAAAAGAGAGTTTTTCACCCGTAAAGGGGATAACATTTGACTTAGAAGGATAGAAAGAAAAAGGTTTATTAATAGAAGATGGTTTGATGGAAATAAATATGTTATTCCTGTATCATTAGAAGGGTGAGCTGGAGCCACCAATACTAGAGGAAAGTTGGAGAAAGTTAAAGGAGAGAAGAGTGTGATCCATTGAGAAGAAGAGTACTCCGGCAAAGCCGGAGGAACTAAAGGAAAAATGTAGGAACAAGGCGAAAGAAGGAAGCAAACCCTAGTAAATCCATAGTTATAACCTAAATCAAAACCAAACTAGCTAACCAAGTTAATTCCAATGTTATATTGATTCTCTAGCAACTCTTTGGCGATCTAGGGTTTCCTCTCGCAAGCTCCTATATCCCCTCTCATAACATGGATTTGCTACTTTTTTCTCCTTATTTTGTGTCCTAGTTGTTTTTTCTTCCCATTTTGTGGTATCTTTTGAGGTTCTTCTCATTTTTTCTAGCTTCGGGAGATGTTGACTATGTTATCATCAATCTCTTCATCTTCTTCATTTACTGATGGAAATCTTGATATTTTGGCCAGCTCTTTTTCTTCGTCTACTAAACTTCAATTTGTTCAAACTTCTTTTAAAGGTTATCCTGCTTTGATGTTTGATGATTTCATGGTTTCTCTACTAGCCGCTCCTTTTGCTTGAACTATTGTTGGTAAGTTCCTTCTTCGGTAACCTAATCTAGATGGTATACACAAATTTTTTGTGAAAGTTTGTTAGGGATGTTAAGCCCTATAGAATTGGCCTGAGGCTAACCAAGAGGTGGGGGTGGGGTGGATATTTGGTATTTAAAATTTTCTTTAAGCAAAAAAAATGATTATCACAAACCAAATCACCAAAAAAATAAGTGCGTGAAGCAAGTAAAAACAGACAACACAAGGGTTTATAGTTGTTTGGTCAACTCGACCTACGTCTAATCCCTAGAGGCGCCCTCTAAGTTTTGCACTACCAACGTGACTCTCCTTTAGCCCTCACAGCTAGGCGGAGAAGCCCTCACAAAAATACCTCCTTTTTGCCACACCCGGCAAGGCAGAGAACCCATCTCCTTTTGCTTCCTCCTGAAGCAGGCAGAGAACCACGATCACTTGATGAAACTTACCTCTCCCAACCCTACCAAGGACAAGAGACTCTAGGGCAGAAGAAGTGGAATAATGCTTGGAGCAACCCTTGTGAATCCCCTTACAACCTCCTCCTCACAAGATCCTCTCTCTCTCTCCCTCTCCCTCTCTCTCTCCTTTAGGTTTTCTCAGGTCAAAACAGCAGCCAAGGATGTTCAAAAATGTTGAACAAGAGCTCTTAAATATAAGATCTTCAAAGGGGATCATTAATTGCAAGTTGTCAACTTTATCGTTAAGGATGATATTTAAATTGTCATGGCCGATCAGTACAAATCTCATATGATCGGCCAGAGCATCGCCCTGAATGCGAACTAGACGATTAAAAATTTGCTTGATCATCCCGGACGATCTCATGATCTTCCTGGACTATCAGTTCAAATCAGAGGAAAATCGTCCAGAATATTGCCCTGAATTTGATCAGTCCGATCCAAATCGGCCAGCGTATCGCCCTGAATTTATACTGGCCGATATTTATCGTCCAGGAGCAACCAAGGGTTTTTGAATGGATCATCCAGGATAATGTGATCGTATCAATCATCCTTAATTACTCCCATGATTATCGAATCAATTTAGGCAGAATTATACAATATTGTCCAGGCCGATCAAATAATCGTCCGGGCCGATTTTCAAAAATAAAGAATACCTAAACTAATCATGGCGGCAATTTCTTTCTGTATTAAGCATATCGTCTTGACCAATACAGGTATCGTTCAAGCCGATAAGTTAATTACGGCTGCCTTAACTAAGAAATTCTGATTAGATCTTCTGTTTTGAACTCGATCGTCCAGGAAGATATAAATATCGTCCAGGACGATGTGAGAGAAAACACAAGTTCTAAATCTCTCAAGTGTGTGTGTAGGGTTACTTAACATCAGTCACTTCTAATAATTACAATTGACTCAAGAAAGAAAAAAGAAAAATACATACTGATTCAACCCTAATCTTCCCAATCTTGAACTGGTTCTGATTTCCGTTCGATCTTTGATTCCTGAAATGTCAGTAGTAATAGGAAGTTAAAGAAAAGCAAGAGTGTTTGCCAAATCACCAAAACGTAGTCCATGAACCTGAATTTGCAACAATCTCCTCCTTTTTTATGATGGCAAAACACTACGACAATTATTTTAAAAACAGCAGTGTAAACTTATGGAATCGAAAGTGTAAGCAAAACATCCTAAACTACTCCCCCTATTGACATCTAAAAAAGGAGGAGGAAACGAAGAAAGCAAATCAATTTTTTTTCCTTTTTAACCAAGGTATGAATATGCTGTAGAATTCCATGTGATTGATTTTTAAAAACTTGTGAGTTATAGAGTTAACATCATCTACAATCCAAAGAACGATAGAATATCCGATCATGGTTACCCTTATCTCGAACTTTCTTTTAGGGTAGAATTGTCTTTTGAAATCAATGACCAAACTCAAAGAAAACCAATTGGATATGAGATAAGGCTCCCTTCATCACATGGTTTAAGAAAAAATATCTCATAGAATAATAAACCAAAGTAAATTTGTCACAATCGCAAAACAATCGAAATCAAGCCTTTGATACATGAAAACTTCTATGTTTTTAAAAGATTTGAAAAGAGAGAAGAGCTTTCCTTTTAGTGGGCTCATTTTATGCCTCTTGTCGGTTGATTGGTGTTTTGTGCATCTTTTACTTTTTGATATATTTTTTTTTTCAATTTGGTGTCATTGCGCATCTTTTGTTGGCATCATTGGCCAATTGTTTTTTTATTTTTACAAGCTCCTTTCTCTTTTACAACTCTTAAAAAGGATTCTTAGTTGTGAGTATATCCTCTATATATTAGAGAATAGGGGCTCTCTCTCTAACATAGAGAAGAACTATCTACAAAATAGAATCAATAACTAATGACAAGAGTAATGAGGAATCTTGATGTGACAAAAAGACTATAATCATTATAAATGCAAGATAGATTTGCTTAAGCAAGTTTTAGAAAAGATCTTAATTTCATACACAATTTATTAATTTGAAATAGATTTTTTATTAGAAAAGAAAACTATGCCACCAAAATAGATTAGAGAAAGAGACATGATCAAAGAGATATTTTTACCATCTAATAAATAAAGAGATGTAAAGCATTGACTACAAATTTTCAAAAGCAAGGACAAGGCATACGATATCATTTCAGCGATAATTTTGAAAACAAAAAAAAACTAAACAAAAGAAAATAAAACCAATCAAACAAAAAACTAAGAGTAAAATAAAAGGAAGAAAATAAAGCAAAGAGCAAAAAGAAAAGCAAATAAAAGATCAAGTTTATGCATTTATGTCAATCACACCCAATCTAGTCCTTAAAGAGCTGAAAGTGTCGAAGGCCAGTGGTTTAGTAAAGATGTCAGCCAGTTGATTTTCAGTTGTCACTTGGTGTAACTCAATGTCTTCTTTAGTCACATGGTCTCTAATGAAGTGATGCCTAATGTCAATGAGCTTAGTTTTTGAATGTTGGATAGGATTCTTAGAGATGCATATGGCACTAGCGTTGTCATAAAAAATTGAGATGGTGCCTACAGGTAATCTTAAATCCATTTCCTGTTGTTTCAACCAAAGGACTTGGGCCACATAACTTCTAAGAGCAATGTACTCATCTTCAGCAGTAGAGAGTGCAACAAAATTTTTCTTCCTACTTGACCATGAGACCAAAGATTGTCTTATGAATTGACAAGTTCCTAAAATGCTTTTTCTATCCACCTTGCATCCTGCAAAATCAGAGTCAGAAAAACCAATAATCTCAAAAGAAGTGTTGTGTCTAGGATACTAAATCCCTAAGCTTTGGGTCCCCAAAAGGTATCTAAAAATTCTCTTAACTGCAGTTAGGTGGGATTCCTTAGGGTCAGCTTGAAATCTAGCACAAAGACAAACACTAAACATTATATCATGTCGGCTCACAGTCAGATAAAGTAAAGATCCAATCCTGCCTTTGTACTTCTTTTTATCAACAGACTTACCACTTGGGACCTAATCCAATGGAACACTAGAAGTCATAGGAGTTTTAATTGGCTTAGATTTATCCATCTCATACTTCTTCAAAATGTCCTTTATGTATTTTTTGTTTATTAAGAAAGGTTCCATCATCAAATTGTTTTATACTATACCCCAAAGAGTAGGACAACTCTCCCATCAAAATCATCTCAAATTCTCTACTCATTGTTTTAGAGAACTCATCAAAAAGTTTCTTATTAGAAGATCCAAAAAGTATGTCATCTACATAAATCTGAACAATGAGTAAATCATCTTTGTTTATTAAGAAAGGTTCCATCATCAAATTGTTTTATACTATACCCCAAAGAGTAGGACAACTCTCCCATCAAAATCATCTCAAATTCTCTACTCATTGTTTTAGAGAACTCATCAAAAAGTTTCTTATTAGAAGATCCAAAAAGTATGTCATCTACATAAATCTGAACAATGAGTAAATCATCTCCAACTTTCCTAAGAAAAAGGGTGGTGTCTACGCTCCCCTTAACAAACTCCCTTTCTAGTAAGAATGTGCTAAGCCTCTCATACCAAGCTCTTGGTGCATGCTTTAAATCATACAAAGCCTTTTTTAATTTAAAAACATGATTTGGAAATTGGGAACTCTCAAAACTTGGGGGTTGTTCTACAAACACATCCTCTTTTATTTCACCATTTAAAAAGGCACTCTTAATATCCATTTGAAAAAGCTTAAATCCTTTATAATAGGCAAAGGCTAATAGCACTCTAATGGCTTCGAATCTAGCTA
>NW_021319497.1:87694-94624 GCF_001605985.2 Dendrobium catenatum
ACTTATTTGACTTGAAAGAATTCTGAAGATGAGTAATAACATTGATGTTATCACTTTCCACAATAACACCTTTGAACTCAAGCATCCAGCTTCGAATATGATCTCTAGCCGTGAAGACCGCTTGCAACTCCATCTGGGTAATGTCCCAATGGACCAAGTTCTTCCCAAAAGCAAGGATGAATCTTCCTCTATAATCCCTGAATATACCACCGATTCCAGCCATTCTCGAAGAGAGTAATGAGGCATCAACATTAATTTTTAGCCAATCCTTCGGTGGGGGGCATCAAGTATTATGAGACTCCCTAGGGAGATTGGTGCCCCAGTTGGAAAGATATGGACAAGAATTGTTGACAGCAACTGAAAGAGCATTAGCAACCACCAAATAACAGGGTAGAGCATTTTTACCATGCTTAACTTCATTCCTATTTCTCCAAGAGTAATAGACAATGGTACAATATATTTTTACTATACCAATATGACTTCCAGTTAATCTCCTTAGTTCCCGTAAGCATTGTTCCAATGAATGGAAGATTGGAATGTAAATGCCCCATTCCACCATTTTCATAACAATATCTATCATATACTTGCAATGGACCATAATATGTTCATAGTTTTCAATCTCTAAACAACCTCTAGCACAAGTATCTGTCACCAAAATATTGCATTTTCTGAGATAAGAATTGGGTTGTATAGCAGATTTCCCTAGCCTCCACCAAAACATTTCCACTTTCTTTCTAAGTTTGAGTTTGTAAAGCCAGCTACAGTATTCATCTTCTCTAGAATTGTATCTACATTTCAAAACTTGATCAAAGGATAAGGCAGAAATAGTCATACCCGAGCAAATTTTCTGCAGTTCCAGCTTATCATCTTCCCTTGGATAAGCCTGAATTTGGTTAATCAACACAATAAATTCAGAGTGAAAAACGTTATGAAGAAGTGAGCAATTCCACTGACCATCTTCCAACAAGAGCTGCTGGACACACATGCCCTCCAAAGAATCACAATCAACAAGAGTGGGCTAGCGATTTATGCATCTATCTAGTAACCAAATATCCTTCAGGACATTAACCTCCCTACCATTGCCAATTCTCCATCTGGTAATATCTTTCAGATGTCTTCCTCCATCTACTAAGATTTGCCAAGCCTTAGAAGTAGTCTTCTTCTGTGTGTTATTCAAAACACTCTTCCCATATTTAGCCTTAATGGATTTGTGGAATAAGGTGTTTGGCTTTTGAATGAAATTCCAAGCTAACTTTGCTCTAAAGGAACCAGCCTTCATAACAGGTGGTTGCAGTCCAAGCCCACCAAATCTTCTCGATTTACATAACTCTTCCTAGGCCACATAATGAATGCTATTGTTGCCATCAGTTTTATTCCAAATGAAGCTTCTACAACATTTTTCCAAGGTATATAACACACTTTTTGGGACCAAAGAGTGTGTCACTAAGAAATTTGGCATAGTAAAAAAAAAAGAGCTTTTAATGAGAGTGATCTTACCACCCATAGAAATAGACTTCTTACCCCAAGCATTAAGTCTATCCATAGCATTGACAAAGAGATATTGGAAATCAGCCACCCTCAATCTACTAAGAGAGATTTTGATCCCAAGGTAGTTAAACTCCTTAACCACATTGAAACCAAAAACTTTGGCTAGCTTTTTCTTCCCAGGGTAGCTGACATTCCTACCAAAAATGATTTGTGATTTGTTGGTGTTAACCTTTTGCCCGGTCCATTTACAAAACTCCTCAACAGTTTCCTTCAAATTCTTAGCTAACACCTTTGAGGCTTGGGAAAATCTAATTACATCATCTGCATACATAAGGTGAGAAATTCTCGGTCCCCCAGGGGAGATTTGAATGCCAATATCCAACTCCTTAAGCCTTAAAGAGTTGGACAAAAGTTGGGAGCACATGATATACAAGTAAGGTGAGAGTGGACAACCTTGCCTAAATCCACTACAAGCATTTATCCACTTGGAGTTTTTTCCATTAATAATAATGGAGTATCTCACATCTACAATACATTCCAAAATAAGGTTAGAATACAAAGAAGGGAAGCCATAACAACTAAGAATTTGACTAAGAGTTGTCCATCCCATGCTATCATAAGCTTGCTCCATGTCTAACTTTAAGGCCATTAAGCCTTTCCTGTTCTTCGATATCTTGAATTTGTGAAAAATCTCCTGTGCAAGAAGGCAATGATCTGAAATTGATCTACCTGGGATGAAGGCCACTTGTTCTTCAGTAATCATCTTGGGGATAAGTCTCTTCAACCTGTTAACTAGCATAGTGGCTGCAATTTTGTAATTAGTCTGGCAGAGACTAATTGGCCTAAAATTGGATGGAAGTAATGGGTTCTTCATTTTAGCAATCAACACAATTAATGTATCTTTCCAATCTCTCCTCATATGTTCAGAAGTTAAAAAGTGGTTAATGGCATTCCAAAGATCTTTCAACACAATTTCCCAATAACATTTGTAAAAAGAGGATGTGAGACCATCCATACCTAGAGATTTATTATTTCCTTGCTGGAAAACTGAATGCTGCAGTTCACTCACCGCGAACTCTGCATTAACGGCAACAATGTCTTCAACTGTCAACTTCTGATTCTCAGAAATTTCAGGCCAACCCGTTAAATCACATTTCCTGGATTTCCATTTTGTTTCAAAATGACTAATGAATACCTTCTCAATTTCATCATCTTCCACTTGTAGCTTATTGTACATATCCTTGATTTGATTCACTCTATTACCGTTTCTCCTTGCTGTAGCAAAATTGTTGAACATTTTTGAATTTTCATCTCCATCCTCATGCCATCTAGCCTTTGCTCTTTGATTCCACCAAGTGGATAGTCTCTTCAAAGTAACATTAAGAGCATGAATTTTGCTTCTAAGTAGTATAAGATCTTGAGCTGACCATTCAATTCCCTCGACTTCTTTGTGTTGAAGAGCCAAGATCTCCTTTTTAAGTTCCTCCTTAAGTAATTTCAAGTCTTTGCACTTGTTTTTGTTCCAGAAAAAGAGAGCTTTTAGCGTTCTAGAAATCTTTCTTTGAAGCACCATTCCTTCATCACCAAAATCATTTTTCTTCCAAGCATGATACACAATACTTCTAGCTGCAGGATAAGATCTCCAAGTGTCCTTAAATTTAATGACCTTTGATCTGATACGCACCTTATCATTCATCTTGAAAGCAATAGGGCTATGATCCGATGCCACCCTAGCTAGATGTCTAGTGACTGCAACGGGAAGCTTTGGGAGAGCAGCTGAATTCACAATGCATCTATCCAGCCTCTCCCATATCATAGAGGCGCCATCCTTGTTGTTGCACCAAGTAAAACCTTGTCCAATACTACCCACATCATGAAAATCAAAGTTTGCCATAAACAACTTCATGTCTTTGGGTCCTTTAGAGAAAAGAAACCTCTTACCACCTCTCTTTTCTTCTTTGTTCAATATACAATTGAAGACCCCTCCAATGATAGAGGGGGTAGAATTATTCATACAGCAACCAAGCTGGCTCCACAGAAGTTCCCTCTCTTTACAACATCGACTTCCATAAACTGTTGCAACTTTCCATACTCCCAAATTGGGAATAGAAAGGTCTCCAGCAATCATTTGGGAAGAGGATTCACTGACTTTAAAAGTCACAATCTTCATGTTCCAAAGCACTAGTATGCCTCCTGAAAGACCATCAGCCAGAAAATGGAAATATTCCCAGTCATTTCCAATAAGACAATCTACGTCCTTCCTGTCTATACTACTCAACTTTGTCTCCATAAGCCCAATGAAAAAATTTCTTGATCTCTAACAACCTCTTTCAAATACAGAGCAGCCTCTTTCTTCCTCGCCCCCCCACAATTCCAAAATAATAGCGAAGACATTAAGCTAGTAAAGGGGATTCCACCCCACTTCTAGAACTCATTCTTCCATCTCTCTTTTTCCTCTTCATCTCTGAATCCATAGGTCCTAAGGATTTCAGCTCCTTAGCGAGTTTAGCCTTATTAGGCCCACTTGAACATACTATTGAATTGATTGCATAATCAACAGATCCCATATCCTTGCTTTGTGACTCATACGGCTCTTTCGGGCCTCCCATAGGTTCCAATTCACTATCTTCATTCAGCATATCAAACTTGTTATTTAAAGGAATAGCATATTTATTTTCACCATCACTGTTTATGTCAATTGTAGTTGTCCCTGAAACCACGTTCTTCTCCACTCTATCTGTATTCACTTTGTCATTAAAAATCTGCTTCTGAATACTAGTCACCTAATTCATGCCTCCTTTGTTTTCAAGTTTGCTCCCGTTAAAATCTTCCTTTATTTTATTCTCTCGTCCTCCTCTGATGAAACTTCTATTTTTGAAGTGGACGTGTATCCAAGGACCGTATTCTGATTTATTCACCTTATTTTCAACTTCAGCTTCAGCTTTTTGAAGATCCCCTGCATCAGTTTCAGTTCTGTTCTCTAACTGATCTTTGATCCCGTGAACAACCTTTTCAGTACATTCCCTCACATCATGTCCCACACGACCGTAGTGATAGCAAAGTAGATGGATCTTCTCATATTCAATGCGCTTGAAAAATCTACCAACTATTCCATCAATCCACACCCCATTCGGCAGTTTCTTCTCCAGATCAATCTTGACACAAATACTGGCAAATTCTCTCTTTCCCCATCTGAAAGTATTTCCATCCAAGTACATAGGCGTTCCAAATCACGATGCAATCCTTCCCAAATTGTCTTCGTCCCAACAATAAAGCGGTAAGGCAAGGGAGTCTGATCCAAACGGGAGCCAAAATTCCTTTGAATGAATAAGGATCAAAGGCTGGAGACCACATATCCATTCCGACAATGTTCCCATTAACATACCACGGTCCCCCGTTTAATATTTCTTCCACCACCTCATTATTTTGGAAAGAGAAAAGAATCCAATCCATACCAATTGAAGTCATGTGAAATCCACCAAATCTGCACCATTGTTTTCGCAGTTCCATGCTACAAACAGAGAAGGTATATTGTTACCAAGAACCTTAATAACAATAGAATGCTTCAAAACTTCAGAATTTCTTGATTCCTGGTCAGGGTTGAGCCTAATCGCAATCCCGTCCTTAGATAGTTAGACTTTGTTTGGATCAAACTCAATCTTGATGTGCTTTGGCTTCGACCAATCTCCCTCAATCACACCATTGTTATTTTATCCATTTCCATCCTGTATTCTATTTCCCATGATTTCTTCATTCACCAAATCTATAATTTTTCCACCATTATCCTTCAGATTACCCAGAATTCCATCATCTGTATTATCAGTTGTGAAATGATTAGCTCTGATTGCTCCAGAAAACCCTTTAACCTTCAGAATAGGTTCTTCCGTACCCAAGGAATCAATAAAAGACGACTTTACTTAATCACCATAATCTCTTGCACTCGGAATGCACTGAACATCCGAAATATCCTTCAAAATCTTTTTACTTTTGCCTTCGACCAAAACCGGATGAGTCGGCAAGTTCGCCCCCACCTTTATCACCACACCAATCCTCCCTTTGTTACCACTGCGGAGGGTACCAGAGGGCCGCGGGACATCCATACCATCGGAAAGAACCACCGATGAAATCCCAGCGACGGTGCCACCGGCAGCGAGAAAGAAGCACGGGAGAATCAAATTTGAATTCTCTCTCTATAAAACCAGACGTTCTCTATTCATCTTGAATCCTCAAGTTGGTACTTTTTAAGACATCATTATCATTCCTCAGGTTTTTTGCTATCTCTTTAGATTTCTTAAAATCAAATTCAAGTGAGGTGTGTGTGACTTTTAGTGACTCATGCTCTTCAATTAATTCATAATGCTTTTTGTTTAACTCATCAAATTCATCATGTAGATCCATATTATTTGAATCAATTATTGAGTGATCTTTAGTCATAATTGCATGCTCTTTTTGTAAGTTCAAAAATTCAATTTTCAAGCTAGCATGAGTTTTCTTAAGTTTCCTATATGATGCATGAATTTTTTAAGAAACTTCAAGGAGTTGATCATAGGGAAGTTCACATACCTCTTCTTGATCAAGGTTATTGCCTGCCATCAAGCACAAGTTTGTTGTCTCATCTTCTGGTTCCATCTCTAATGAATCTGATGTAGAATCCGCCCAAAATGCTTTTTGATGTCTCTTTTTGTCCTTTCTAAAATTTGATTTCTCCTCACTCTTTTCCTTGCTGGTGTGCGTCTTAAGTGTAGGACAATTAGCTTTCACGTGTTCGGGCTTCCTGCATTCATAACAAACTACATCAGATGATCCTTTAGAATATTTGTTATCCTTACCTTTTCTCCAATGATGCTTTTGCTTCTTCCTTAGAAAACTTCTGAATTGCCTTGTGATTAAGGCAAGTTCATCGCTTTCAGACCCGGAAAAGTTAGAGTCTGATTTGTGTGCCTTCAGTGCCACCATTTTCTCCTTTCTTTTCTCACCTGTATCAAGATTTCTTTGATTCACTCCTTGCTCATAAGCAATGAGTGAGCCAAGTAAGTTGTCAATCGAATACATATTCTAATCTTTAGATTCAGTGATTGCAGTAATTTTAGCATCAAAAGATGAAGGCAAGCATCTCAAAATCTTGTTCACTTTTTCATAGTTTGAAAGTTCTCTTCCTAAGGCATGCAAAGAAGTAACAATCTGAGTAAATCTCGTATACATTTTAGAAATTGATTCATGAGGTTTCATACAAAAACGTTCATAGTTATGCACGAGAAGATTCAAACGGGATTGTTTAACTTCATTAGTTCCTTCATAAGAGATACACAATATATCCAAGATTTCTTTACCAGTTTTGTAAGTGGAAACACGCATGTAGTCTTCTAATTTTAAAGCACAGAAAAAGCAATTAAATATTTTGCATTTAATTGAGCCAAATCCCTATCATCTAAAGTCTATTCA
>NW_021319497.1:94772-99453 GCF_001605985.2 Dendrobium catenatum
TATGAACCCGCGAAGGACATGTTGGATTGTCCTAGCATCTTTGACTAAAGAGCTAGTCTCTCCGACATGAAAGGGAGAGTTGGTTTGGCATAGAAAATGATTTGCAGCGGACCAATTGAAGTTAGGGTCAGAGACAGTTAAATACAGCTTATCTCTGGTGGTGGATAGCTGCAGCAGTTCAGCACAGTCTTGATATGTGATCTCGACCGGGTGTCGATTCACATAGGAGGTTAGGGTAGTGTAGGTAGCATTTATTCAGAGATTTGCAAAAAATTCAAACGGAAGTTCGGAGGCAAAAAGAACTACTAGAGTAAGAATGAAGCAGAGAGAAGTGTGAGCGAAAAGATTTAGTACCAGATATGAAAGGTAGGTAGGATTGATTATCCTGGAGAGAGTGATGCTGCATTCTTTGTACCGATGATAAGCTGGTTGATCTTTAGCTTCCCGATATCGAGGGTCCAGAGTGGCCCTCGAGGAGCTCCCAGAAGCATGACGGACTCGCTTTCCTCCAGTCATATTAAGAAATCAGTAAGCAGAAGAGGAGAAGAGGTTTAAGGTGAGAAAACAAGGCTGGAATGTTATGAATTTAAAGAATGGCAACGTCGTCCAGGAATATCATAGAATCGTCCAGGATGATTTGGTTTAATTATTGCGTACAGGCCGATTGGTCAAAAGGTGGTCCGATCGTCTGGGCCAATTAGATATCAGCCAGGATGATTAGACACAGGCAATCATCTCGAGGAGTCAAGCCAAGGGTTTATAGTGGTTCGGTCAACTCGACCTACGTCAACGCCCTGGAGGCGTCCTACGAGTATTGCACTACCAACGTGACTCTCCTTTAGCCCCCACAGTTAGGCGGAGAAGACCTCACAAAAACACCTCCTTTTTGCCACACCCAGTAAGGCAAAGAACCCAACTCCTTTTGCTTCCTCCTGAAGCAGGCAGAGAACCACGATCACTTGCTAAAACTAACCTCTCCCAACCCTTCCAAGGATAAGAGACTCTAGGGAAGAAGAAGTGGAATAATGCTTGGAGAAACCCTTGTGAATCCCCTCATAAGCTCCCCCTCAAAAGATCCTCTCTCTCTCTCCCTCTCTCTCTCTCTCTCCTTTAGGTTTTCTCAGGTCAAGACAATAACCAAGGATGTTCAAAAATGTTGAATAATAGCTCTTAAATATAAGAGCTTTAAAGGGGCTGATTAATTGCAAGTTGCCCACTTTATCGTCTAGGACGATATTTAAATCATTCTGGCCAATCAGTACAAATCTCATAGGATCGGCCAGAGCATCGCCCTGAATGCAAACTGTACGATTGAAAATTCACTTGATCGTCCCGGACGATCTCACGATCATCCTGGACGATCAGTTCAAATCAAAAGATAATTGTCCAGAACATCGCCCTGAATTTGATCTGTCCGATCCAAATCAGCCAGCGTATCGCCCTGAATTTGTACTGTCCAATATTTATCGTCCAGGAGCAACCAAGGGTTTTTGAATGGATCGTCCAGGCCGATCTTGCGATCGTCCTGGATGATGTGAAAGTATCAATCATCCTTAATTACTCCCATGATTTTCGGATCAATTTAGGCATAATTATACAATATCGTTCAGGCCGATCAAATAATCGTCCTGGCCGATTTCCAAAAATACAGAATACCTAAACTGATCATGGTGGCAATTTCTTTCTGTATTGAGCATATTGTACTGGCCGATATAGGTATCGCCTAGGATGATAAGTTAATTAAGGCTGCCTTAACTAAGAAATCCTGATTAGATCTTCTATTTTGAACTCGATCGTCCAGGACGATAGAAATATCATCCAGGACGATATAAATATCGTCTAGGACGATATAAATATCATCTGGGATGATGTGAGTGAAAACACAAGTTTTAAATCTCTCAAGTGTGTGTGTAGGGTTAATTAACATTAATCACTTCAAATAATTACAATTGACTCAAGAAAGAAAAAAGAAAAATACAAACTGATTCAACCCTAATCTTCCCAATCTTGAGCTGGTTCTAATTTCCGTCCGATCTTTGATTCCTGAAATTTTCAGACAGTTGAAGAAAAGCAAGAGTGTTTGCCAAATCATCAAAACATAATCCATGAAACTGAATTTGCAACATTTTGTTAATTTGAAACTTTCAGGTTCTTTTGATATTAGTTTGCTAGATCAGAGACATTGTGATTCAACTATGTAATGATCTTAATTATAGCAGCATTTTATCTAAGAGATCCTCTTATATTCAGGCTTGCCATATGAGGTTACTTAAATGGACACCACATTTTAATGTTCGTTAGGAATCCCCTATTCCTCTTGTGTGGAGTATCTTCCCTAATCTGAGACTTCACTTTTTTAATTCTCAAATTTTATTTAGTTTGTCATCAATTTTTGGTTGGTGTCTACAGCAGACCAAGCTGCTGCCTCTATCTCATGTTTGTTTGTGGCTCATATTTTTGTCTAGTTGGAGATATCTAAGACAAATCCTAATGATTTCTAGATTAGTTTGGAGTTGATGGTTAATTCCAAAAAGTTGATATTAAACATTTTCCCATTTTTCACACTCATTATAAGATGCATGGTTATGGTTTAAATTGGTTTTACAAGTTACATTTCCATCTTTGTAAGGAAAAGGTTTTCTCCAAACAATCATAAGGAAATGTTGTTCCTTCGGCTTCTCATGATATTGAGATTCCTAATCTTGAAGTGGTTGAGGGAAATATTCCTAAACCACAAAATAATATTGAGTAACAAATATAATTTGTCATTGCTCATAGTGAACCGCCTTTCACCAATGTTGATGACCGTATTAATGTATTGGGAGACAATTGTAATTCTATCTCTTTCTTATCTACTAGTTGTAAAAATTTGGATGAGCAAATGTTGCCTATCACTACTAATTAAAATATGGTTACATCTTCTTATATTAGTCCTTCTGTTCTTAACAAAAAAATTTTTGATATGAACTTTATGATGCTCAACAATATTTATACTAATAATGTGACTTCTTAATCTGTTGTTAATGATTAAGAGGATGGTCAAATCATTATGGTGGAAGGTAATATTTGTATTTACTTGTTTAGTAAAGAAAATGTGGAGGATGGTTATATCTTTGAGGAGGGTGAATTACTTCAATAGGTTAGGAAGGCGTGTATGCTAAATGATAATAAGCTTCCCTTAAACACTCATTATAATAGTGATGCTTTTACTGATACAAAGGATATGGATATTATGGATAAATATTTTGCTAAAGATGATAATCACACTAGTTATACCAAGTTTCAAAAAAGGAGAGGTAGGAAAAGTAAAAATATTATATTACAATCTGATAGGACCACCCGTTAGCAAACTAGTCATTAACATCTTACTTATGTTTAATTCTATTATTTGGAATGGTAGGGGCATTATTTTCTCCTCCTATAGGTTAAGGGTTAAGAACTTATGCCGTACTTATAATAGTTCTGTTCTTATTTTTCTTGAACATCTTATTACCTTTGCTAAACTACTTAGTAATGCAATGGAGGAAACCCCTTAGTGTTTAGGCACTACTTCAACCTATAACTAGTATCATTAGGTTTTTGTAACCTGTAAATAAATGAACACATCCTTATAATCTAGAAAAAGATCTAGATATGTATATGCGCTTATCCATATAAATATTAGAGAGTATCAGTAGAAAAACTTTAGTAATTTGCATTCATTGGTCAAAAACATTTTATTATCCTATATCTTTTTTTTTTCTCTTGTAATACTTTATAATGTTAAAATTTTAACACAAATCTTTGATCCCTAGGGTAATGATTGTAGTTGTAGTAGGCAGTATTAATTTACTTACATGATAAAAGAACACTTCCTCATGTGATCGTCTCTCACTCAATCACTTTAATACTTGATCTATACATATAATTGCTTATTTAGAGGGTATTGCATATCAGTGAAAATGAAAGCATTGCATATTTCAGTCTAGAGCTTATACTTAATTCACATTGCAAACAATCCATGTAAATTCACCCAGCACACCCCATCATGGGTCAACCTTAGAGTCTAAATATTTTCATCTAATGAGATCTAAAATTTGATAAATGGAGTGTAAATTTAGTGGTAATATATCTTGTGGGGGTATTGTGACTTTAGGTAATTAACTCATTAATAAAAGCACATATTTTAGATATCTCTAGTCTATTATTCAAGGTGATGGTGAAATAGATGGTGATATTATTAGTTGAATCCAAGTATGATGGTTGAAGGGGAGGAATGCATTTGACATATTTTTGTGATAAAAATGGACTCCTAAAACTTAAGGAAAAAATATATAAGATGGTTGTGCGACCTGAAATGCTTCATGATGCAAAATATTTTCCATTAAAAGAGACGCATATAATAAAATTAAGTGTTTTAGAGATGAGGATGCTCAAATGGATGAGTGGCTTCACTATTACAGATATAATATAAGACCAGAATATATGTGACACAGTTAGAGTATATTTAATGGCAGATAAAATTAGAAAGTCTACCAAGATGGTTTAGTTATATAAATTTATAGTTGTCCAATGCCTCGGTTAGGAGAGCTTGTAGATGTATTAGATTTTGCTTATGTTAGGAAAGATATTATTGCACCGAAAAAGATTTGGTTAGAAAATATTAGAAATGATATTTTTATATCATTTGAATGATAATTTT
>NW_021319497.1:99553-205685 GCF_001605985.2 Dendrobium catenatum
GCAATCAGTTATAGAACTTGTGGGCTTAGAATGTCATGACACACATTATTAGTAAGACTCGCTATGTTGTGTGATAGAATGTCCATTGCTAAAATAATCCTTATTGAAGGCAGTGACATTTATTCCTTATCCTATAAAGATCCTTCAACCAATCATGATCTTGGAGGTTCCCTTGTATGAATTCAATTCAGGCCCAGCATTCTCAAACTCCTCCTCAGAGTCACATCTGCTCAAACACTTATTTGAAGAGGCCTTTGACATTGTTGTTTGGTATTGTAGCACGATACTTTTTGATGGAGCCTTTTACGGATATGCCATTGGCACAGTCTATGACGACTGTGAGGTAGGTGCAACTTCTATGGACCTAGCCATTGCCTGGTCTTGATCTGTATATATATTGTTATTGGCCTGTTTTTCACCCACCATTCGAACAAAAGTTTGTAAACACCCCACGTAAATGATTCAATTGTCTCTTCGGACAAGAAGCCACCCCAAGCAAAATGTTTTGCCAATGATTGTAACCCCAACAAATTGGTGCACATACCAAATTATACTTATTAAGTCTATAACTTGTATCAAAAATTACACATCACCAAAGCAATCATAATCTATCTTACCAATCGCATCAACCCAAAAAAAAATTTAACAATCTATCAAATTCATCCTTCTGGACATCCCAAGAGAACATGTTATCATTAAGTTGTCGTTCTTTAAATAACTCAATCAAAGTATTAGTGTCCCCAAGTTCAATCTTAGCTCTTTTTATTTTTTGAATAAAGTTGTACGCATCCCTCCTTGTGAATCCAATATTTTCGACACCTCCAACTTCATCAGCAAGGAAGGAAAATGCATTCAATTGTTCTTATCCCAGCATCTGTCATTGCTTTAAGAATAGAAGCTTTTCATCACACATATTCCTGCATGATCTAAGAAGATGTCGGTCTTCTGGCCTAGGCAAATCATGATTGTGATTTTCAATAAATTTTTTCACCTTCCAATATCCAGCTTCATCCACTGTAAAACCTAACCATAGCTGGACAACCAGTTTGAGTATCTGATCTTGATATTTCCTTTGGATATATAAAGTCAGGCAACTTTTTGAAACCAGCTTTTTGAACAAACAAAGTCCTTGGATTTTAAATTTATGGAATTTTGCCAGAAACTGTGATGATCCTTACGAACACTAAAACCAAGATTATATCCATAAGAACGATAAGCCTGCGTATGCTTCTTATCATTAACATAAAATCCTGAGAAATACGCATTAAGTGAATGGTAAAATACGCAACCGATACGCAAAAGATAAGCAGCAATTAAGCAACACAATACGCAATGTATACGCAATGTATACGCAATATATACGCAGAAAATATTCAATGTATATCAAACAGATACGCAATACATACGCAAATAATACGCAACAAACCTTTGAAATAAGAAAATCGAACTACAAAATCCTTATTGTAGCCTAGATCAATAATGCTTTAGAAGAAGAGAACATCGAGTATTCTTTTTTAAATCAATTACAATTTTACATTATGCACATTGTGATAAAAACCGCATCTTTTTTAAACAGAATAAATGCACAAAGAAAACTTGGAAGGAGGCGAACTTTACCGAGATGCTGAACTTTTCGTCCAGTCCCACTGGTTCTACGTGTTCTGCTTCATGTGCGCTTGTTTCCGGGACGTCGGCATTCTCCAGGTTATCGGCTTCCTCCGAGACCTGCGAAAATATTGTCTGCTCATAAAAACCAACATCCTCCTCCAGATCAATCTCCATCTTCATCGCATTTTCTCTGCGAAATTTTTGGCTTCTCTGCGAAAATTTTGACTCTAAGCGTTATATATTGCGGTGATTCGCGCGCGCCTTAAATTCTGAAAAAAGAAGCGCCAACCTAAATCTCTATGGTCGGGCTGAAAGACGGGTCGGGTTTACGAGGTTTACACAAGTCAATTGACTGTTTAACCCTTTCCACGTAAGCAACCGAACACATCGTTGTGATCGGATTCCACACAGAATAATTTCTCCATCTTATGAGTGTTGAGTCGTGAGAGTGTCATCTTACTATTTGAACATTTATCTTAGTTTAAATTATATATATATATATATTATATATATATATATATAATATATTATATATATATATATATATATATATATATATTATTTTGATAGTTTAAATTAAATCTTTTATAATTTATAATTTTATTCAATTTTTTTTGTGGAGTTTTCATTTTTAAAAAAATTTAAATTAAAACATTAAATATACAACAATCACGCTATTGTGGGACTTGTCATTTCAAGAGTCTTAGTCGTAATAAGGTGTATATCTCGCCTGAGTACTGAGGTGAAATTTTATAAAAATCAGAGAAGTACTAAAATATATTTTATGTTTCTTTTTGTTTACAGCTTTAAACTAGAGGATTATGGGAAAAAATTAATTCAAGATTTTTCACTTAACTATTTATTTTATTATTATTTATGATTTTCTGAGTTCATAGAAATGTATTTGATACTTTTTTATTTATTATTAAATTTTCCTTTTTCATAGATAATTTAAAATATATTTTATTACCCCAATACTTTCTAAAATTTAGAATATAATTCTTTAAAGTTAGGGACAAGCTCTAAAAATTTCATAAAATTTAAAATTATTTGAATTTATTGAAGTTTATATTAATTAATAATTAATTTATACAAAAAATTGAAATTATTTTTATGATAATCTTAAAAAGTACGAGAAACTTTATAGGGCTTAGGAAACAGCTCAAAAAAATTCAAAAGAATTTGAACTCCGTTTGATTTAGTTTTACTTTTTGAAAATTTAATTTTATTAATTTATCTTACTTTTATTTTCTTAATAAATTAACACAAAATACAATGATATTTCTTATAGATTAAAAAATTATCCTGTGATGATCTCATAAAATATTTATATCAATATATTATGATTTTGATTTAATAAGAATTATTTCATTTATGAGTTTATTTAATTTCAAAAATTATTTAAAGATGTTTTTTAATTCTTACATATTGAAACTTTAATTCACATTTTTTCCGATAATTATCATGCCGTCAAGAAAACTTTTTTTATATATGTATGTATGTTTTTAGTAATTTTTGTAAATTTTAGGTTAATTTTTGTACCCTTTTGTGTTTGGAAATAAGGTTTGTATTTTGAGTTATCAAATTGAATGAAATCTTGAAGAAACTTTTCTCATGAGTCAATGATATTTTAGAGAAAGTTCAGTAAAAAATTTTGTACCATTTAGAACTATTTATGAATTTATTTTATTTATTGATTTTATTAATTAATATGATTTGGTTTTAGATATGATAGGCTTTTAATTTTTCTAATTCATGTAAATTTACTTTGATTAGTTTTTAAAATTTATTGAAAGTCCAATGCACTTTTTTTGGTTTTATTAAATTTAATAAATTTTTTTGTTTAAGTTTCAATGCTAAAATTTTGGTTTCCTATCTCATGAAATTTCGATTAAATATCATTGCTGACCTATTACTGATTTTTTAAAAATTTCAAGTCATTTGGATTTGTTATGACTTTTAGTTATTTATTAAATTTTTTATTAATTTATTATTTAAATTAAAGAAACCGTAATTTCATATGTTGGAATGATTTGGGATTATTTTTCCTTTATTTAAGGTATTTATGGTTTTCTAGCATTTATTTTATTTTTTATCAACTTGCTTTAGTTGTTTTTGAAATAAAAATGTTCCCTAGATCCACTGCTATTGTATCCTAACCTAGAACTTTTGTTAGTACAAACCCAAGATCAAACTGAGATATAGCGCAATTGTATTACGTACATTCATTCTATTTAAATAGAATGAATGGCTTTGATCATGTGTTCAACCTCTATCTTGAATTAGAAACTTTGAAAGCATTTTAATCAAACTTGGGCTAATCTATGGATGATTTATATTCTAATTGTTCAAAAAGGATCAACTGATAATGCTTAGGCAATCTAATAGTTGAATCACATTAGATTTTAAATTTGTTTCACAATGTATGAAATTTGGAATTCCAATCAAATTAAAATTAGGGAAACCTATATCTTGGGAGCTACAAGTGAGATTATGATTTGTTACATTTATGCATGGCACTAAGTAAGAAGTCCCCTAAATCTTTGACAGAGGATGGCTTGATTAGAATGTGTGTTTAGGCTGTGTAGATGTCACCCGAGCTTGTTCATTTCTATCTTCGAGGCTTGTTGCGGACACGAATATACCCAATAGTAGAGTAGGAGGAAAAAGCATCCTAGCAGCGTACCTATATCCGACACAACAATTGATATTTGAGAGAAAAAAAATCAGAATTTTCTTTTGTGGAAAGCCTAGAAAGTGAAAAACCACAGGACCCAGCCCACAAGAAAAAGTTTCAATATATTTGAATGAATTACAAAGATTGATTCACTCCCTTCCTGAAGGAAACAAAATTACAATAGATTGGTGAATTAGATGGAGGCCATACGATGGTTGATGAACGAGCAAAGATTCAACAACAATATTGAAGAAACTTTGATAGTTGTCGTCGATGAAAGTATTGAAATTTGGCAGTGGTTGACTAACAGGAGGAAGTTCAAGGGTGGTCAGGTGGAACTCCAGCAATGGTCAATGAATGGGCAAAATTTTAACAATGGTCAGGCTGGTGGAACTCGGGCGATGGTCAACAAATGGGTGGGAGTCTGACGATGGTCGTAAAGAACTCCGGTGGTGGCCGAGGATTGTGCGGAAGTTCAACGGTGGTCGGGGGAACTCTGGTGGTATTTGATGAATGGGAAAAAGTCCAGTGATGTTCGATAAGAACTCTGACGGTGGTCAACAATGAGGCAAAAGTCAGGAAGAACTATGATGGTGGCCGACGATCGCTCGAAAGTCATGAAGAACTCTGGTAGTGGTTGACGAATGGTCAAAAGTCGAGAAGAACTCTGGTGGTGGGCCAATGGAAAGATCGCTCCCTTATCTCTCTCTTCTTCAAATCTTCTCCTCTTCCTCCCTTTCATGAGAAAAATGGAGGATATTTATAGTATTTTTAGAGTGGCATGGCTTGTAAGTATGGGGATGATTAAGTTCAACATGGGAGTAGTTTGAATAGATGGCTGATATTAATACCTTTGATCATGGAAAGTTTATTGATAATTTGAATGTATTCATGAAATTAGCTCGATGGAATCAACTCGCCAAGCCGCTCGATTTGACTTTGAACATGTTACATTTGGAATTCGTTTGGTAATCCAAATTTTGCTTTAAACCATACAAAAGTTCCTTGATTTGAGCCTTTTTGGGCTTGTATTTGATTGATTTTTGTGTCACTTTGTTTGTCTTTCCAAGATGTTCAGTTTGACTATAAGTTTGTTGAAATCAGAGTTTGGTTGATTTTGGATTTAATTTTGAAAGTTTCTTGCTACAATATGCCCCGAGAATTATGCTAGATCAAGATTATTTTTAATAACGTATCAGTTGCCCACCTATTTTTTGGATGTCGAAGATTGTAGTTTGTGGCTGGTAATTATTTTTATGTGTATTGACCGTCTTCTGAATGTCAAGCCTAGAATAAATCATGACTTTTGGCTCATATTTGCTTAAATATATGAATATCTTACTTCTACTGAATAATTTAGATGTATATATACAAAAATATATGTAATAAATTGTTACAAATAATATCCCATTTCATTAAATTAGATCAAATAATATTAAGTTACAATTTAGTATTAAACATTATAATTCACCAAAGTTTTTGTTATAAATAACTAAAAGTTGTTAATGTACATTTATTAATTAGTAACATTTTTAATATTAATATATATTAATGTACCATTTATAATCATCATCAGTAGGAAGTCCAAAAATAGTTATGTTATTAAAATTTAAAAAACATACGATGTTACATTAATTAATTAAAATGAAAAGTTTTTTAATATATCAAAAATATTGCTGAATATTAATAACTTTTGTAGACCATTAATGAGTTATAGTTATTAAGTTACAGTTTAATTATAACTTATTTCCTTTTCAAATTAAAAATTAGTCTTCCCAAGAATGCAACCCCTATCCACATATCTATTAAATTTCTTAAGAGCATATGATGTTTTTAGCCAGCTCACCAATGCCATCAAACTAATAATTGAATACCTTAGCGCATTGTGTTTTTGCCAAATAAGATGGACCCATGAACAAGTGGGAAGTTCATTATAGAATTCATCCATTATTCACTAAAAGCCCTAGAAGAATTATTCTTCCAAAAATAATAGTTATCCATAGATTCATAAATATTGGAAGAACTAATAATCTAAGATAGGGATTGGTTAAAAGAGTCAGGAAGGCTCTAGGAAGAACCAGAAAAAAAAATCCTTCAGCCTCATATTAGGGAGGGAGGATATGTTAAGAAATTCAGGATAAGGGATTTCATGTATGTTCAAATCGTTTTACCATTGATCCCAATAAAGAGAAACAAGATAAGTGGAATTTATCTTGAAGTTAAAAGAACTCCTTGCTTTATCCATTGAAGTATAGACTGACTTTCAGGACCATAGTGGCAAGAGGGTGATTTGGCCTCCAAGAGGCTATGTATCTTTGAAATAACCAACCAGAGAGGGGAGAACCCTATTAGTATATCCTCCTAATGTGAGAGCATTTTATACTAATTTGAAGAGCATTGAAGAAAGGCACTCCAAGACCCCCTTTATCTTTATGCTTACATGTGTTATAGAAAGAGATCATATGGAGTTTAGCACCGGTAGAGATATCTGCAATAAAAAAAAAATTTGTGGAGATCTTTTTAATGTGTTGGTTAACAATTAAAGGTAAAATTTTTCCTCTAATCCAAAAAGTAATAAAGTTATGTATAGTAAATTTCACAAACTACAAATAACCTATAAGAGAAAGGAGGTTAGACTTGAAACCAGACATCTTACAAGTGATGGATTCAAGAAGAGGAGAGAAATCAACAATTTTGCATCTTTTAATGTCAATAAGAATGCCATGTAAAGTAATTTTTTATCTCTGATTGGAAAAATACAGTGCTTCATAAATAACAATAGGGTTATCCATGTTAGAAGAAATGAGAATGGAGCTCTTATCATAGTTTATATGCAAACCAGATGTAGTGGAAAATGTGTTCAAAATTTTTTTCAAAGAGGTATAATTGAGAATACAAGCTTTCCCAAAAACAAGTAAGTCATCTACATATAATAATTTTGAAATTTTAAAGCCATCAACATATAAACAATCAAAGCTATCAGCAACAAGCAAAAAAGAGAAAACAACCATCACAAAACTGTAAAGATAGGGACTGGGAGAGCACCTCTATCTTAATCCATTCAAACAGGTAAAAATCACTCAATGGCTCCATCAATTGTGATAGAGAAATGAACATTTGAAACGCAAACCTTGATTAATTGGATGAATTGGGTAGGAATGAATTTTTGTCTTAACCTAGCAAGTAAGAACTCTCTCGAATCCATATAGAAAGCTTTTTATAATGTCAAATTTGGCACAAAAACTGTTAAAATTACCTCTCGTGCTAAAATTGGACAAGAGCTCTTTGGTAAGGTTAACATTACCTATGGATATTCAATACTTAACAAAACCTATTTAATTATCAACAATAAGCATGGACATGAGAGGCTTAATTTTAGTGGCTAAGATTTTTGAAATAATTTTATAGAAGGTGTTGCATAAAGTAATAGGCTTGAAATCTAATATGGAGCTAGCATGGTTTATTTTAGGGGTAAGAGCTACAGTAGTAGATTTAACTCCCTTAGGTAAATAAGGGTTGTAGGAAAAAGTTTTGATCGCATGACAAACCATTAGACCTAAAATGTGGCAACAAAATTTGTAAAAAGGAAAATTAAATCCATCTGGGCCAGGGGTAGTTAATGAGGAACATAAAAAATAGTTTTCTTAACTTCTTCATCAGAAATAGGAACAGTGAGGGATTGCACCAAAATATCTGGGGGTGTATTTCTAATAAGGAAACTCATCAAATAAGTAGATGATGAAGGATGCTGGTTAAAAAGGGAGTGGAAATGGTTGATGATACCATTAACAAAAGCAACATGAGATGAATTATCTTCAAATACCGTAATGTTGACAGCAACAATATTCATGTTTTTCTAGTTACGAATCTTAGAGTATATAAACATGATATCATCCTCTCCATGGGGCATCCATTTGGATTTTTCTCTTCAGTTATCTGAGGAAGCTAGGTGGAATGTAAATTCAGAGATCTTTAGATTAACATGTTTTAGCTGGCAATTTAGTTGATGGTACAAAGGAGTGGTAGAGAGCTTGTTTAAACAATCCTCCTTAAAGAAACGAAGCTCTAAAAGATTAGATTTGTTAGAATTTGAGTTTCCCCAAGATTTAGATTTAATGGCCCATTTTAGGTTTTTAATCTTTCTATAGAATTCAATGATAGGCTTTCTAAGAGAAGGCTTAGCAAAAATATTGATAATAGTCCTCCAGTAACTAATAATTTTAGTCTAGTAATTTTTGAATAGATACCTGTGTTGACATTTTTAATTTGATGCTAGAGTGGAGGACAATAGGTCAATGATCCAAATAAGAGGTATTTTGCAAAGAGTAGTAAGAATTTGGGAAAATAGAAAGCCATTCCACATTAACAATAGCACAATCCAACATGATGTGGATTGGATTTCAATCATCTGATTAAACTATATAATATTACAACCCATTAAAGGGAGATCTATAAAATTATTATCTAAAACCATGGAATTAAAATCCCAAAGGGTTTTTTTAGAAATTTTGTTCTCACCAAACTTCTCAGAAGAAAACTAAAAACTGTTAAAATCTCCCATGACAATACAAGGGATACTAAAAGTTTCAATCTTTCTCAAATGTTCCCAAAGCCTTTGACTTTCTAGCTGGCTATTGGAGGCATAGATAATAGGAAGTTGGGAATGAATATTGTTATGAAATTAGACAAAACTAGAAATCATATGAGCAGAAAAAAGGTGGGAAGGAAATTCACCCTTGAAAAATTCCATTTTGCCCAAATTTGGCCAGAGTTTGAATGAATAAAATTATTGCAACTACCGTCTGAAGCTAAAATAATATGGGAGGAAATAAATCTGGGGTCATAGAGGGAGGATTCATGAATCCTATTCTCAAGCAAACAAATCATGTCCAATTTCAAAGCTTTAGATAAATGTATAAAACTAATCACTTTATCATGGTTATTAAAACATCTTATAATCCAACAGATAATGGTTGGCAGAGACATCTAGTTTTTTGAAGTTATGAGGGTTTTTTAGGTTGCTTCCCTCTAGAAAATTTTTAGGAAGAGGTTGTTTGAAGAAGGGAGTCATTCTTGGAATTAGCCACAACAATAGGAAAAAAATCACAAATAAGATTGAGAGAGTCTTCATGTTGCTACAAAATGTCAAACTTGTTCGGAGAAACCACATAAGAAGTAGAGAACATAAAAGGGACCTATAAGGTGTTGGAAGATGAAGCTTGTTCTGAATTAGTGGAGTTAAGATTGAGAATTTTTGGAGCCACTACAGTTCTGGCATCATGACGACTTGAATGTGATTTGATTTTCTTGATAGGACAAGGGGATTATGCAACAGGGATATATTGGGTTGGGAGTTGGAATCAATAAATTACGGGTTATTTAGAAAGTGGCTGGGCAATAATGTTTAATAGTTAAAGGGAAGCGAGATATGAGGAAGGATTATTGGTTCTAGGTGGGATTGTTGAAGGTGGAGAGCAAGGAAGGTGGTGGAACTTGGTTTATGATTTAATATACCATGTAGTATATTAGAGGGGGTATGGTTTATGGGCTTCATGGTGGAGCTCCAGCCTTAAGGGAAACCCCTTTAGGTGGAGGATTACCACTCTGGGAAGTGACATCTGTGGGAATAGAAGGGAAAAAAAGGTAGCAATAAACTAATGAATTGTATTACTCACAAGAAGAAAGAAGTCATTCATATTGAACACTGAGATGAACCTCATCCCCTTCTTGAGAAATTGGAATTTTTTAAAGAAATGTAGCAATGTTATCAACTTGGACACAAATTTAAGCAATGGTCAAATGAGTCCTTTGGGTCTTTTTGGAATCTACATTGAGAGAGATACAAAACAGACTTTTAATCTTAGAGATACCGTTAGAGTTCCTACAAAGAAGTGGAAGGTCATGTATTTGAGTCCAAATAAAAAATTTAGATAAACTTCCTCTCTTAGGTTTGAATTTAGGATGTTATTTTTTGTAGCACAAAAATCTTACCTATGAAAAACCTGACCCCCTTCAGCCACAACATATTATATTCTTTGGTGGAAGAGAAGAGGAGAAGAAACAAACCCTCATTCAGAGATGAGAGTTGTACCGACCCTTTGAGAACCCACATTCTTTTAATAGCTTGAAGTAAGGCCTCATAGAAAGGCCTCTTATCGATGGAGTAGCCCACCTAGCATAAGCCCAAATATTGAGCACCAAAAGAGAGTTTTTCACCCGTAAAGGGGCTGACATTCGACTTAGAGGGATAGAAAGAAAAAGGTTTATTATTAACAGATGGTTTGATGAAAATAAATATGTTTTTCCTGTTGCATTAAAATGGTGGGCTGGAGCCACCAACAATAGAGGAAAGTGGGGGAAAGTTAAAGTAGAGAAGAGTGGGATCCATGGAGGAGGAGAAGAGAACTCTGATAAAGCTTGAGGAACTAAAGGAAAAATGTAGAAACCAAGCGAAAGGAGGAAGCAAACCCTAGTAAATCCATAGTTATAACCTCAATCAAATGTAGCGAGCTAACTAAGTTAATTCCTGTGTGATATTGGCTCTCTAGAGACTCTTTGGCGATATAGGATTTCCTCTCGCAAGCTCCTTTTTCCCCTCTCCTAGCATGGATTTGCTATGTTTTTCTCCTTGTTTTATTTCCTAGTAGTTTTTTTTTTCTCATTATGTGCTTTAGTTTGAGGTTCCTCTCATTTTTTCTAGCTTTGGGAGATGATGACTATATCATCATCAATCCCTTCATCTTATTCATTTACTGATGGAAAATCAAGGTCTTTTGGCCGTCTCTTAATCTTCATATACTAAACTTCAATTTGTTTGAACTTCTTTGAAAGGTTGTCCTACTTTGATGTTTGATGATTTCATGGTTTCTTTACTAGCCGCTCCTTTTGCTTAAACTTTTAATGGCAAGTTCCTTCTTTGGTAACCTACTCTGGATTTTATACACAAATTTTTTGTTAATTTGAAACTTTCAGGTTCTTCTGATATTGGTTTTCTAGATCAGAGACATATTGTGATTCAACTATATAATGATCTTAATTATAGCCTCATTTTATCTAGGAGATCCTCTTATATTCAAGCTTGCCATATAAGGTTAGTTAAATAGACACAAAATTTTGATGTTCATGAGGAATCCCCTATTGCTCCTGTGTGGGTTACCTTCCCTAATCTAAGACTTCACTTTTTTAATTCTTAAATTTTATTTGGTTTCTCATCAATTTTTGGTTGGATATCTATAGACGCTCATATTTTTATCGAGTTTGATATATCTAAGAAAAATCCTAATGAGATCTAGATTAGTTTGGAGTTGAATGGTTATTTCCAAAAAGTTGATACTGAAAATTTGCCCATTTTTGCTCTCATTGTAAGATGCATGGTTATGGTTTAAATAGGTTTTACAGGTTGCATTTCCATCTTTGTTAAAAAAATGCTTTCTCCAAATAATCATACGGAAATGTTGTTCCTTTGGCTTCTCATGATATTGAGATTCCTAATCTTGAAGTGGTTGAGAGAAATATTCCTAAACCACAGGATAATATTGATGAGCCAACACAATTTGTCATTGCTCATAGTGAACCTCCTTCTACCATTGTCGATGACCCTATTCATGTATTGGGAGACAACTGTAGTTCTATCTCTATCTTATGTACTAGTTGTGAAAATTTGGATGAGCAAATGTTGGCTATCACTACTAATCAAAATATTGTTACATCTTCTTATATTAGTCCTATTTTTAATAAAAAATTGTCTGATATGAACTTTATGATGCTCAACAAAATTTATACTAAAAATGTGACTTCTCAATTTATTGTTAATGATTAAGAGGTTGGTCAAATAGTTATCATGGTAGGTAATATTTTATTTACATGTGTAGTAAAGAAAATGTGGAGGATGGCTTTATCTTTGCGAAGGGTGAATTACTTCAATAGGTTTTGAAGGCGAGTATGCTCAATGATAATAAGCTTCCCTTAAACTCTCATTATCATAGTGATGCTTTTACTGATACAAAGGATATGTATATTATGGATAAATGTTTTCCTAAAGATGACAAACACACAAGTTATATGAAGTTTCAAAAAAGGAGAGGTAGGAAAAGTAAGAATATTATATTACAATCTCATACCACCATCCATTCACAAACTAATCATTAACATCTTACTTACGTTTAATTCTATTATTTGGAATGGTAGGGGTAATATTTGAAAGTTTGTTAGGGATGTTAAGCCCTTATGAACTAGCCCAAGGCTAACCAAGAGGGATGGTGAATTGGTATTTTAAAAATCTTTCAGTCAAAAAACAAAAACTCAAACCAAACCAAAATTCACCACAAAGAAAATCAAATTGCAAAAATTTAATGTGAAAATAATAAAGGAAAGAACACACCAGATTTATAGTGTTTTGATCAAACCTTGACCTACGTCCACACCTCGGAGGCACCCTCCTAGTATTGTACTAAACTCAATGTCTCTCCTTTAGCCCCCATAGCTACGTGGAGAAGCCCTTTTAAAATCACTTCCACCTTCCCCGGTGTGGCAGAGTAGTCGGGCCGTTTGACAGCAAACAAAATGTTCTTCTTCCCAAAACTTCTCTCAAGATAAGCCTTGAATCTGATGGTACTAAGGTGCAAGCTCTCTGGAGCAACCTTGTGGAACCCCCTCCACACTCCCTTGAAACCCCCTCCAATGATCTTCTCCCTCTCTCAAACTCCACCCTTTCCTCCCGCCCTTTCAACCTCTCCCTTTAAGTTTCCTCCACAAGAATGAAGCTTCAATGGCTGCCAAAGAAATATGTCAAGTCCCTTGACAAAGCTTAAATATAAGAGCTCCAAAAAGGCTCTTAAATGCACCAAACAGACATTTTCATCCAGGATGATCACCAGATTGTCTCGTACAATATACTTAAAAAGAGGACTTTAAAAAACCATAAAATCTCAATTTCGGTGCCAAATATCATACAGGATGATCACAGATCATCCCGTACAATGCGCTTAAAAAGAGGGCTTAAAAAAACCCTAAAAATTGAATTTTAGAGCCCAGAATCATCCTGGACGATCACAGGGTTGTGCCGTACGATGTGCAAAATTTGACCAGATACTCCCGAATGATATTTGGATAGTCCAAGATGATTAATACAAAATGTATAGATCACTTAGGATGATATTGTGGATTGTCCAGGACAATTAGAAGAAAAATTATGGTATTTCGGCTTGGACGATTTAGGAAAATCAAGTATGTCGGCAAATATCATCATGTATGATATACAGATCGTCCAGGATGATCGAATTGAAAAATTTAACTATAATTAATCCCCTAATCATAGGATCAATTTAAGCATGATTTGTATTAATCTTTCGAGAAGATTAGAATAAAAAATAAATCTTAAAATCTTACCTAAATTAGCATTGGCGGCTATTTTCTAAGATCATAAAGGATCGTCTTGGATGATCCAAAATAATCCAGTACAATTAATTTAAAACTTGATATTCCTAATTTGACTAGATCTCAGTCCCTTGAATGTGTATGTGCATGGTCACCAAGCAAGCATACACCCTTACAAGATTTGACTCAGGAAATCAAAATTACATGAATGAATATTACAGACCCTTTTACAACATAACATTATTTAACCCAATCATGAGCTCTGATTCTTTGTTTGATGTTGCATGGTATTCCTGAAATGTTAGTATACACACAAATAAATATATATTATAAATATAAGTAGACAATAAAAAGTGAGCCATAATATTTGTTATCATTAAAAATATGAACTCATAAGCTCGAGTTGCAACAATCTCTCCCTTGTTGATGATGATAAATATTATTAGTTAAATTTACAAAATTGAAAATATTTTCTCCTAATCTCCCCCTCACTAGAATAATAATTTTAAAAAAGGGGAAGACAAAATTTTTTGTTTTTTTGTTTTAAAAAAAATAGAAAATAGATATAAATACAACAGTACGTTCTTCCCCTTTGACATTATAAAAAAGAGAAGGGGCACAAACAACCAGAACAATAAAAATAATTAATAAACAAAATGATCCCTGATCTAGTGAAAAGAAAAAAAATAGAAAAAATTCTTAAAATAAGAAAGTTACATCTTGATTTTATTCAAAAACTTATTAAGGAATGTATTTTCAACGCATAACCTAAAAATGTTAGAAATTCAAAAATTGTTAATCCAAGCTCAAGTTCTTTTAAAGGCTCAAAAACTTTTTAATCCAATATCTAAATCAAGCAATAACTTAGAAAAAGAAAACTAATTTTTTTAACTCCTTTCATAAAACACATCTAATAGAAGATTAATGCAAAAATTGGTAAATCAAAAATAATGATTTTCAAGTTCAAGTATCAAAAAAATCAAGGGTTATCTAAAGTTTTAAGAAGTACAATAAAGGTAAGCATTACTTTTTGTGATCTCATTTTATACCTCTTTTTAGTTTTTTGGCGCACTTTGCGCATCTTTTATTTTTTGGTACACTTTATGTATCTTTCTCAAAGTGGCGTTATTGCGGATCTTTTGATTTGTCGTCTTTGGCCATTTTTTTTTCAATCAAATATGTTACCTTTCTAAAATTTTTTAAAAACTAAAGCAAACCCATTCTATTGACAAAAATGAACTACTTGATTAAGAAAATTATGAGGTAAATTCAACAACTTGGAAAAAATCTCTATGCGATAGATAAAATATAGGGAGATTAAAAAGTTCAGTTTTAAAATCTAATTTATAATATGATGAAGATTTTGAATCAAAAGTAAAATAACATCTTTAATAAAAGAGATAGAGAGACAAAATCATAAGTTTCCATCCTTTGACTATTTTTAGAGAAGTAAACCACAACTTATATAAGAGTTCAAGAAAAATAGGAGATAGAATTTTTATTTTTTTAGAAAAATTGATCTTTAAAAAAGATTTGATTTTCTAAAGTTTATAAGAAACAAAAAGGTGATATGTGTGTGTTGATCAGAGAAAACTTTATAAAAAGAAAAGTAAGGAAAATTTAAAATTTTAACGTAATAATAAAATATAATAAAATAAATTAAACCCAAAGAAAACATAAAAAACACAACGAACAAAAATATGCATACATAAATAAATAAACACACAAATAAGGGTTCAAACATGATCTTGATCCTGCTCTTATGATTGAGAAGCTAGGTCTGCCCAATAGATTTTTTGCTTTTCATTATTTGCTCTTTTTATAATTTGCTCAGCATTACCCTTTTCTTTTGCAGGAAGAGTTCTCAAATTATGGCACTAATTTTTCATATGTCCAGGCATCATACAACCAAAACAAATAATTTCAAAAGAAATCTTAACAGTCTTACCATTTTTACTTTATTCCACTTTTGTTGATACTTATGCTTTGGTGAGCTTTTTAATTTGCTTGATATGTCATCACTTACGTCACCAACTAAGTGATTTTTCTCCATATTTTTAGCGTTTAGCACTATCATCTCACCTGTATCCAAAAGTCTTTGGCCCAAACTTTACTCGTAGGTAGTTAGTGAGAAAATATAATTATGTATAGAATATTCATTCAAAATTTTTTGATTCACAAATAGCAAAATCTTTGGCATCAAACTTATCAATTAGATAACATAGAATTTTATTGAATTTTTCAAAGTTTGTAAATTCTTTACCTAAGGCATGTAATGATGTCAGAATTTGAATAAACCTAGTATACATATCTAAGATCGTCTCATAAGGTTTCATGCAAAATAATTCATAATCATGCATTAAAGTATTCATCCTGGATTACTTGATTTCACTAGTGCCTTCGTATATAGTGTATAATTTATGCCAAATTTCCTTACAAGTAGAACACGTGGTTACAAACATAAAATCATCATAATTTAATGTATAGAAAAAATAGTTTAGTAATTTTGCATTTAATTGATCCTTGATTTATTCTTCTCTACTCCATTGATTAAAAGGAATATCAGTTTTAATTTCATCTAAATACGTGACAGTATAGAATAACCATTTAAAATCATTTGCCACATTAAAAAATTAATAGACTTCAAGAAAGTAGACATGCAAATTTTCCAAAAATTAAAAGTAATATTTTCAAATAAAGGTGGTCGGGTTATTGAATATCTATCCACAATATTACGATTACAAAAATTAGTCATGGATCAAAATTCAAAAGTATTTAAAAACTCAATTTTATGAATCCCGCTCTTATACCACTTAAAAGTTTGTTAGGGATGTTAAGCCCTTATGAACTAGCCCAAGGCTACCCAAGAGGGAGGCGGGGGTGAACTGGTATTTTAAAAATCTTTCTGTCAAAAAACAAAAACTGATACCAAACTAAAATTCACCATAAAGAAAATCAAAGTGAGAAAATTAAATATGAAAAAAATAAAGGAAAGAACACACCAAATTTATAGTGGTTTGGTAAAACCTTGACCTACGTCCAGTTCTTGTTGGCACCTTCCGAGTATTGCACTAAACTTAACTTTACTCATTTATCCCCCACAGCTAGGCGGAGAAGCCAATCTTAATAGGATCCGACCATAATACCCCAAGGATAGTAAAACCACCCTCTAGAAAAGCTGTAGAAGGCCAAAAATAAGTCCCCAACAATACAGGACAACCCAGCAACCTAGCCAACCACCGCCCAGGTGCCCAAAAAAACCAAAAAACCCCAGAAATCCACCATAAAATAGATAAAACATGCCAATGAAAATCTTGATAGACACTAGAATAAGACACAACAACCTCAAAAAAGTCGAACAACCCAGTAGACCTGCGATGGACAACCTAGTTGCCAAAAATGAACACCACATCCAGTAACCAATAAACCTAATAAGCTCACAACAAGAGAGAAGAGGAAAAGCCAAAAACTAGTGGAAGGTGAGCAACAAAAGGGATACATATCAAGTAAAAATCATTGCAATCATCGCTCAGAACCATAAGCCCATAATAGAGCTAGATAAAAACCACTATAATAACAAAATAGAAAACCTAAACATGGGAAAAGGCACCTCACACAAACCAGATAAACTAAAAAGAAAGAAATTAAATCCTAACATAAGGTAAACAAATTTTGTCCTATCTTAGAAGGCCTTTTAAAGAAATAGGAACATTGGCTTCCAAGAAATCATTGAAACATTCAATCTAAGATCCAAAATGAGCCAAATAATTGGTCCAAGTATTACGTTCCTTAAACACAAGGGAGAAAGAAATATTTATAAAAACCATCAATTATTTAATATCCCTAATAATATAAAAAACCTTAGAATTACAAATAGAATCAATACCTTCAAAAATACACTGAATATTATGAGTAGACTCTTCCTCAATACCAAAATTAGAAATCCCAAGAGACATACAAGCTCTCAACCCATAAATAACCATGCTAAGAAATTCCAGATGTAGGTTACCATTAAGCAAAGTACCAGCAAATGCAAGAATAACATTAACATGGCAATCCCTAAGGAGGCCACCACACCCTATGATGTTAATCTCATTAACAACACCAATATTAAGCTTAAATCAACCCAAAGCGGGTTTAACCCAAGAGACAAAATGAGGGTGAGAAGAAGGAAAATAAGCCTTCAACTTGATACCTAAGTGAATAATAACATCATAATAATTTTTGAAACATTTAATAGAAAGAAACATAACAGAAAACAAACTCAGTAATTTATCTTTCACATTCTTAAAAAAAGTCCATTCTAGTACCATTAAAAAGGAAATTATTCCTCTCCATCCAAGGAAACGACAAAATAAGAGAAGGGATAAAATTTTTAATATGGCCTTTAGAATTAACAATCCAAGCATTAAGAAGAGAATTAATAGACAAATTTGCATTAAAATAGTTTAATTTAAAGAGGTCATCAAATTGACACCAATTTTTAACAGCTAAAGGACCCAGAACAAAAACATGATGCATACTCTCCATATGATAACAACCTTGACACTTAGATGGAAGGACAAAACCTCTTTTGATCAAGTTATCATCTGTAGGAATGAATCTATGTAAAATTCTCCAAATAAAAGTGGCAACAATAGGAAGGACGCTTCTATTCCAAATCATAGAAAAAATATTAGTAACAACATTTTAGTTCTAAAACCATGCCAAGCATCTTTTAATCTGGTAGCACCCCCAAGTTTGAAATGAAATAGCGGCGCTCTAGAGCTTGGGCGTTTCCTGGGTGTTTCTAGGTTTTCCCCTTGCGTGGTGGATCTTGGCCCTTCTGGCTTCAATTTTGCTCTGGTTTCACTTGAATTTTTTTGGGATTTATTGTTCTTCTATTTTCATTTACTGCTTTTGAGGTTATCTTTGGGTGAGTGTTGGGGAATGACGATTCCGTCGTCATCTCACCCCGTTTCTTTTTCTCTTTTGGAAGGAAAATCACGATCATTTAAAGATGTTGTCGCTGGTTCTTCTTCTTCTTCACAAAAACTTAGCTTTGTGCATTCTACTTTTAAGGGCTGTTCGGCTTTAATTTTTGAAGATTCTGTGCTGGAACAACTAGCTGCTCCTTTTTCCTTAACTTTAGTTGGTAAATTTGTTCTAAGGAAACCTAATCTCGAAGTTATTCACAAATTCTTTGTGAACCTTAATCTTACTAGAGCTTTTCACGTCGGTTTACTGGACCAAAGATATATTGCCATTCAACTTTCTAATGATCTTGATTATAGTTGAATTTTTGCTAGGAGATTGTATTATGTTCAAGCATGACAAATGTGCCTACTGAAATGGATGCCTGATTTTGATGTTCGGGAAGAATCTGTAATTGCTCTGATTTGGATATCCTTTCCTAATTTGAGGTTACATTTTTTTAACCAGCAAATCTTATTTGGTATGGCCTCTCTCTTAGGTTGGCCTTTACAGACTGACCAAGCTATAGCTTCAATTTCTAGACCTTCGGTTGCGGGGGTGTTGGTTGAACTGGATTTTTCTAAGAAACATCCAACTGAAATTTGGATTGGATCTAAAAATAAGGGTTACTTTAAAAAAATTGATTTTGAAAACTTACCAATTTTTTGTTCTTATTGTGAAATGCATGGACATGCTGTCAATGAATGCTATAGGAAACACCCTCATTTGCATCATGATAAGAACTCTATGAAGAAGTCAGATGAGGTAGGTGGAAATGATAAGGAGACTACTCTGTAGACTGAACCTTTGGTGAATCTGCGGGATAACCCGATGGTTGAAGAGGAACCTTCTTTAGTTGAATTAAATGATGTTTCTAATGGTGATAATGTTCTTTAGGTTCCAGAAGTTGTGCTTTTAAATACTATTTCTAATGATTGTGAGGATAATATGGATCATGCTATACCTATTTTTGAAACTGTACCTTTTTGCATTATTAATCACAATAATTCGAATCCCATTTCTATTATGAACTCTAACACTTTTAATGTTCAGGATTCTGGGAAGGATACTAATGTGGATAATCAAATGGTTGTTTATGATGGTGCTAAGTATGTTTTGACATTAGAAGATGGAGAAATTTCTTCTGGGAACCAATGTCCTATCCCTTCTACTTCTCTGAAAGAACGTGCTATGAATGTAACAGATAATTAGGAGGAGGATGGTAGGTTCATGGAGTATGATTGTCCTAATCTCCTCAGGTTTCACTCTAATGATAGTAAGTCTCCTTCAAATACTTATTACAATAGTGATACTATATCTGATAAATAGGATTTACACATTAATGCTAAATGTTTTACTAAGGATGATATTGATACCAGTTTTATTAAATTTCAAAGTAAAAGAGGGAGAAAGTCTAAATATATTACTTTGTAACCGGCTAGAAACACTCCAAGAAATTCTTGTTCAAAGACTTCTCATTAATTTTCTTTATGTTTAGTATGATTATTTGGAATGTTAGGGGCATTGGTTTCCCTTCTTCTAGAATTCATGTTAAAAATTTATGTCGTATCCACAAGATTTATATTCTTATTTTACTTGAACCTTTAATTCATGTTTCCCATTTAATGAATACCTCTCAGTTTTTGGGTTTTAATTCTGTGATTTCTAATGTGGCTAACAAAATTTAGGTTTTTTCAAAAAATCCAATTAAAATTAATATTATTGGCGATTTTAATCAAGTCTTGCATTGCAATATTGAGGCTTTTAATTTTCATTGCCATGCTTCTTTTGTGTCTGCTGCTTCTTCCCTTTATAACAAAAGAGTTTATGGGATCAGATCATGAATTTCCATAGAAGTTGTAACTTGACTTGGTTGGTTGGTGGTGACTTTAATGCCATAACTTCGTCTTCTGAAAGAATGGGTGGTTCTACCCCTTCTTATCGTTATATGGCTGATTTTAATAATATGATTTTATCCTGCAATTTAATTAATATTTGCTTTACTGGTAACAATTTTACATGGAACAGGGGTCACTTATGGCAAAGCCTTGATCATTTCCTTTTTAATGACTCTTGGATTAACTCTTTTAATGCTACAAATGTCCAACATCTTAGTAGAACATTATCTGATCACTCTCCTCTCCTTATTACCATTAAGAATAGAAATCTTAATTCCCAAGGTCACTTTAGATTTTAGAACATGAGGTTACTTAATGACTCTTTTTTTGCTGTTGTTCATGATAATTGGCATGCTCCTTAACACCCAGATAATTCGATTTGTGGTATGAAAAGACTTTGGCTCAAGATCAACAGATCGAAGCAAGTTCTGAATTAGGGGAATCACAATGTTTTTAAAAATATTTTTTCTAATATTCTTCATGCTGAAGATTGTGTGAATTCCTATGAAAATTTATGTCAGAATGATCCGAATGATGTGAACTTTTCCCTGTTAAATCAATCCAAAATTGAACTCTTTAAATTTCAAGCACAGGAAGAGGTTTTTTGGAAGCAAAAAGCTACGGCTAAATATCTGGCTGAGGGGGGTAACAATACTAAATATTTTTATGCTCTTGTGAAGAGGAAAAAGATTAAGAATAGTATCAATAACATCCAAAGGGAGGATAATTCCTATTCTTCCAACCCTGTGGAAATTGCTAATTTTGCTGTGCTTCATTTTCAAAACCATTTTAATTAAGATTTCATTCCTAGTCAGATTACTGACCACTCTTTTATTCCCAAAATTCTCTCTCATGAGGATAATGTTTGTATTTCTAGACCCCCCTCTCTTGAGGAGGTGAAAGACACTTTAATGGACATGAATAGTAATTATGTTGCTGGTCCGGATGGGTTCACTACTATATTTTTTAAAAAATGTTGGAATATTATTCACCATGATATTTTTCCTACTGTTTTCAACTTTTTTGTTGGTAGTCCTATCCCTAAATTTTTTATTTCTACTTCTTTAGTTCTTATTCCTAAAAATAATTCGGTCCAAACTTGGAATGATTTCAGGCCTATTAGCTTATGTTCATTTTTTAATAAACTAGTGTCTAAAATTATTTCAAATCATCTTGCTTTGTTTCTTCCTAAAATCATTTCTCCCTACCAGATGGGGTTTATGAAAGGTAGGGCTATCACTGAGAATATTCTTTTAGCTAATGCTATTATGTTCACCACTTGTATATATAAGTCTTTGTAAAATGTTGTGAAGATCTTTTTAATGATATAAATTCCTTTATTAGTGACGATTTTTGCCTGAATTCCAAAATGACAAATAATATTTTTTCCATATGAATTATTCTGCATTTGCTTCTCTAATGTTTAGGAGGTCTTCGGCCTCCACCCACTTTGTGAAGTAGTCCACTGCCAATATGAAAAAATTTTGTTACCTGGTAGCTATTAAAAAGGGTCCCATTATATCAATCCCCCATTAGGTGAAAGGGCATGGGCTTTGAAATGATGAAAGTTTGGCGGCAGGTAAATGAGTCAGATTGGAGTGTAATTGACAATTATTACACTTATGTGTAAATTCAATTGTGTCTTTCTTCATAGTTGGCAAATAGAATCCTTCTATTATAATTTTATTAGCCAACTCTCTTCTTCTTAAATGTTGGAGCATATGCCTTAATGAACTTCTCACAGCACATAATTATCTTCTAAAGGTCGAAGGCATTTAAGGTATAGTCTACTAAGAGATCATTTATATAATTCTCCTCCAATAACAATAAAGTTAATTTCCTAACTTCGGAGTTTCATTATAGTTATTAGATCTTCTATCAACACTCCTTATAAGAAAGATAATACAAGATAAACCCAAGAAGGCTCTTTTAACTCATCGATTGTATGTATAAACTAGGTTCCTTCAACGCTAGGAAAGTATATTTCTTCGATACATCTTCTTTTTAAAAGAACACTTGATAGTGATGTAGTAAATTTTGAAAGAGTATCTGCATAAGGAGTATTATCTTGAAGTATATAAATGATTTTATATTTCTGTATGCTGGTGAGAAGTGACTTCCCCACATCACAATATTATGCTAATTATGAAGTTTTGGCATCAAACTCTCCTTTTACATGAGAAACTACCAGTCATGAGTATGTTTGTACTATCAAATTTTGCAGTTCATAATCTAAAGCTGGCTTCAGCCTGGAAATTAGAGCTTCATACACAATGACATTATTAATTGTAAGATATTTTCGTCCTAGTCCATATTTAATAGAAATACGATAAGGAGAGAGTAAAATTATATCGCCAGCTCCAAAACTTCTAGAAGCTCTATCAATATAAAACATCCAATAAAGAGAAGAGGAAAGATGAATTAGTGGTTCATTGGAAATAGGAACAGTGCATTCCACCACAAAATTTGCTAAGAGTTATGATTTGATATCATGTAGGGGAAAGGAGTGGTTGTCGAACTCTTTGATTTCAGTTGACAAGTAGATTAATCATTTAAAATATAAGGATTTTAAAGGATGCTCCACAATAAAAGTTTTTTGTAAACCCAAATCACTTGATATTGAAAATAAGGCTTGAATTTTTTGGTTGAAAATACTAATGTCAAAGTTGTCTTGCCTGCCAATGGATTTTATTAACATGGTGTACTAGTTATTGTACAAATTTTTTTCAATGACCTGTACAGAGCTATGGCATGTGAAGAGACAACTAGATACAAATATGACCTACTTGCTTAGATTGGCTTTGATAGAAAGGGGGGGGGGGGGGGTGTAAGAAAATAAGTTCATGTTGTTTGAAAGCTGTTTAAAACTCATCTATCAATTGAAATCCTTTATTTTGGGCATTTCTTAGTATTTTGGATAAAGGGAAAGTTTTATCTCCTAAACATGCCAAGAAGAGAGATATGACAGTGATTCTCCCATTCAGACGTTTAATTTTTTTTTTATATTCTCTAGTGGCACCACATCTCTCAAAGCATTATTTTTTATGGTTAGCTTATATACCTCTATAAGTAATCATAAATCCTAAGAATTTTCCATATGTGACTCCAAAAGTGCATTTAGTAGGGTTAAGTCGTATGTTGTGATGTCGAAGGAGGCCAAAGCATTATTCCAGATAAAAAATATGTCGTGCACTTATAATACTTTCAACCAACACATCATCTATATATTCCTCCATTGAGTGTGTTATATGGTTCTTAAAAGCTTCATACATGAGGCGTTGATAAGTTTCCTCAGAATTATTGAGTCTAAATGACAAGACCCTATAGCAATATAGCTTCTTATAAGTTTGAAATGTTATTACTTCCTTATTTGTAGGATACATTCTTATTTGATTGTATCTAGAGTATGCATCCATGAAACATAGCATTTGATGTTCAGATGTTGCATAGAATAATTGATCAATATGAGGAAATGTGAAACTATCCCTTAGGTAAGCCTTATTGAGATCTGTGCAATCCACACATATCCTCCATACCCCACTAGTATTTTTAACCATCACCACATTTGCAAGCCATGTAGGATAATACAGGTCTCTTATCAATTCAGCTTTTAGAAGTTTATCTACTTCATCGTCTATAGCTTTCTATTGATCTTGTGCATAATTTTGTTAAGAGAGTTACTATTTGCATGTTTTATATTCTAGCAACTTGTACAATTTTGATGATTCCAAATATTATTGTTTTATGTGTAGTTATCTCCTAACACTTTTTTAAAAAATTTTTTTTTGCTCTTGTGTGTACTATCATTTCATGAAAATCGAACTCCAGACTACCGAAGACTTCAATTCATATTCAGCATGAGATAGTTTGTAAATTAAAGTTTGTACTTTGCTTTGTATTGAGTTTGAGAGGGAGTGATGGTAATTGTGTAGATAAGCACACATACACTTGGGGAACAAGAAATTTATATTGATCGTACGAGATGAACATAGTTCGTACGGGACAATCAAGTCAGTTATCCCCTTGGTAGAGTAATGGATCGAACATGAAGTGAGAAAATTTTTTTAAGTCCCGATCATCCGGACGAAATTCCATATTAGTCCCTGGACGAACTCCTCTGGATTCTCACCTTACACTGTTCATCCAGATGATATTGCATGATTCATCTCTGGACGAAATCCTCTAGACTTTCAATTTGATCAGTTCATCGAGACGAAGTCAAAGTTCATCCCTGGACGAACTCCTCTGGACTTTGAGTTTACACTAATTGTCGAGATGAAATTCACTATTCATCTCTGGATGAAATCGTCTATCCAAAAATCATCCAGGATGAAGATATGTTCGTCCCAGGACGATGTGAATCAACACTTTAAATTTTGATGTCATCCTACACTTTTTGCGAACCAACCTATGGAATAATCGTTCGTACCAGACGAACATAGTTCGTACGGGATGATGATCTGGTACGAAGCCATTTCATACTCATGTACATTAGGATCATTTCTGACACTTTAAGTAAAATCGTCCAGGATGATCCACGATCGTACGAGACAATCCATTTCGTGTTGACTTGAAAATCTGCAGTTTTTGGACGGTTTTTCTTGTCTCCTCTATATATAGTCTAATTTTGACTGCCACCAATTATTTTTTCCCATTTATCTTCATGCCTATTGAAAGAAGAGTAAAGGAGGGAGTGTGTGAGAGTGTTCAAAGAAGGATTATTGCTACTAGAGCATGAAGGCTTCACTTGGAGTTTAAAGGTAAGAGTCTTTGCTTTTGAATTGTGATTACTTCACTCTTTTCTTTCTTCCATCTAGATTTCTTGTGAGGAGATCTGTCAAGGAGATCTGTTTCTCTACCGACACCTGGAGAGTGTGAACAGACGAAGGATTGTCTGCCCACACTAGGAGAGTGTGAACAGCCGAAGGGTTCTCTTCCCATATTAGGAGAGTGTGAAAGAATGAACGGTTCTCTGCCAACACTGGGGATAGTGTAAAAGGATGACGGTTCTCTGCTAACACTGAGGATAGTGTAAAAGGACTACGATTCTCTGCCGCACTGGGTGGTGGTGGAAAGAGTTTGTTGTAAAGGCTTCTCCGCCTTGCTGTGGTTGCAAAAGGAGAAACACTATTGGTATTAGTGCAATACTCGGAGGGTGCCTCCAAGGAGTGGATTTAGGTCTGGTTTTGATTGAACTACTATAAATCTTATGTCTTTTATTCTTTACTGCTTTTTATTTTCTACTTTTTTTGTTCTAAAAATTGTAGTTGAAAAACTATTTCTAAAAGTTCATTAAAGTTTACCTTCGGTTCAAAATATTCACAAGAGGGATAAATTTTTAAAATACCAATTCACCCCCCCCCCCTCTTGTATACCTTGGACATAAGCTTAGTTTAACAACCAATTATAGTGAACGAGTTTCAACCAAGTGGTATCAGAGCTTTTTTCAAAATCTTGATTAACGTAGATGACTACATTTGGAAACCAAAATACACCTGAGGGTTACTCTATAACTAGACCTCCACTGTTTTACAAAATACCTTTTGATTTTTGGAAAACTCGCATGTCTACTTTTTTACAGTCACTTGATTATCATATGTGGATCTTAGTCCAGGAAGGATATACAAAACCAATTAGATTAGTTGACGGAGTTAGACTTGAAATACCTTTTGTAGACTAGACAGTAGAAGAACGTGACTTAGCACAACTAAACGCCAAATGCTTGAATGGTTTCTTTTTTGCTTTAAAATCAGAAGACTACATGCGGGTTTCCACTTGCAAAAGTGGAAAGGACATATGGGATAGACTTTATATAACATATGAGGGGACTAATGAGGTTAAGCAATCTAGACATAATATCTTGTTACATGATTATGAATTGTTTCGCATGAAACCTAATGAATCCATTTCTGATATGTACATAAGATTCACACAAATAGTCACCTCTACGCATGCACTGGGTAGGGAACTAACGAATGCTAAAATGGTTAATAAGATTCTTCATTATTTGCCTACTACAAATGATGCTAAAATTACTGCAATTACAGAGTCTAAAGATTTAAACATTTTTTCTATTGACAATCTTCTTGGTTTGCTAATTGCTTACGAGCAAGGAGTTAGCCAATGAAAGATTGATGCAGGTGAACCACGAAGGGAGAAGAACATAGAAATATAAGTGGATAAGTTTGAGAGTGAACACTCACGACCTAAGGATGAAGATGACATCACATTGATGACTAGACAGTTCAGAAGCTTTTTGAAGAGGAAGCAGAAGAGACGCCAGCAATGGAATAGAGGTAAATTTAATAGAAGTGGTAAGGTTTCAAATGATGTGATTTACTATGAGTGCAGGAAACCTGGTCATATCAAAACTGATTGCCTAAAACTCAAAGCCACTCCTAGCAAGGAGAATGTAGAGGAGAAACCAATTGTAAAGAAGGGCAAGAAGAAGTTTCAAAGAGCTTTCTGGGCAGACTCAGCTTTAGATTCATCAGAGTCTGAAAAGGAAGAAGAAGTCACTAATCTTTTCTTAATGGTCAATAATCTTGATCAGTCAGATCAAGAAGAGGTATGTGACTTAACTTATGATGAATTATTTGAAGTTTATGAACACATGCATGATGCATATGAGAAAATGAAGAAAATGCATGCTAGTCGAAGTTTAAAATTTGAAGAACTTCAAAAGGAACATGAAATCCTTAGGAAAGATCATGCCTTAATAGATGACAACCACATGAAACTACTCGATGAGTTTGATGACTTGAATAAAAATCATGAGAATTTAAAATCATCCTATGCTGATCTTGAAAAAGAATATAAAAACTTTAAGGATGAATCAGAGAGCAAAACATATCGAATCAATTATACAAATTGAATCTTGGAATATATGAATTCATTTTATAAGTTAAAAATAAAGCTCTCGAGGATAATAGGATACCCCCTAGACTTAATGATTTTACTAATCCTATTTTGTATCCTAAATTTATACAATCCCTAAATAGACAGATAAATGGTAGATGACTTAGGAAACCATTTCCAAAAGTAAAATGTAATAATTATGGATTGTTTGAACATATAGCTCATACCTGTACTTTGAAAATTAAAACTTATTTGGTGTGGAAACCTAGGATGTATAAACCTAGACATATCATTTATGCATCTGATTATAAATTGCCAAAAGGAGAACCCAAACTTGTTTGTGTTCCCAGGTCTAACGTTTGATAATTTTGTAGGGTCGCTCTCACACAAGACCTCGTGAGAGCAAATTGTACATGGACAACGGATGTTCATAGCATATGACTGGAGATACTACTCAATTCATAACGCTAGAAGCCAAGAGCGGAGGCAAGGTTACACTTGGAGATAATACCACAAAGAAGGTGGTTGAATCAAGTATGATTGAAAATCTTAAGAACTTTTTTATAGACAATGTGTTATTGGTTGAAGGCTTAAAGCATAATTTATTAAGCATAAGTCAGCTATGTGATAAGAGTTATTGTGTAAAAATTTTTCCTACTAGCTACATATTAAGCATAAATGGAAAAGATGTTTTGAATGGAAAAAGGGTAAATAATGTTTATATGCTAGATTTGAACTGCATTACATCTCCTACTTCTTTTTGTTTAAAAATAGTATCTGATGAGTTATGGCTTTGGCATAGGAGACTTTGTCACTCTAGCATGAAAAAACTTAGGAGTATTACCCAAAAGAACTTAGTGAGAGGTATACCTAAACTAGACTTTACTAAGGACCACCTTTGTGATGCATGTCAACTAGGAAAGCAAGTGAAGTCCTCTTTTTAGTCCAATAAGGATCTTAGAACTAGTAAACCATTGGATATTTTACATATGTATCTTTTTGGACCTTTTGGAACTGTGAGTCTAGGAAGGAAGGTATACAGATTTGTGATTGTACATGATTACTCAAGATTCACATGGGTCAGATTTCTATTTCATTAAAGTGAATCATTTGAGGAATTTAGAAATTTTTTGACTTGGATTCAAAAAATACTTGGGTGTGAATTCATGACTATACAAAGTGATCATGGAGGAGAATTTGAAAATGAAAAATTTGAGGATTTTGTAAGGAAAAAGGAATTGATCATAACTTTTCTGCACCTATAACCCCCTCAGTAAAATGGGGTAGTCGAAATGAAAAATAGAACATTAATAGAAGCCGCCCGAGCAATGTTGGCAGAATACTCACTTCCTAAATATTTTTGGGATGAGGCGGTTAGCACTGCATGTTATGTTCAGAATAGGGTGAATGTAAGATCTAAATTAAATAAAATACCGTATGAGTAGCTAAATGGAAGAACACCTAATTTGTCTCATTTTCATGTTTTTTTGTTGCAAGGTGTTCATTCATAACAATGGAAAATCTACCTTAGGAAAATTTGATCCAAAATCAGATGAAAGTATTTTTGTTGGATAGAAAAGTGTTGGAAAATCTTATAGGGTAATTGAGGAGACCACACATATTATTTTTGATGAATCTGGAAATTTGGAAGAGCCAAATAATTAAGAAGATGAGATTGAGGATAACTCCCAAAAGTTTGATAAAATAAATTTGGAAGAAAATGTGGAAGAAAATTTGAAGATAGAAAACCCTTTGCCTAGAGATTTGAGATTTTCTAAAACCCACCCAAGGGAATTGGTTATAGGTGAACCTAGTGAGGGTGTAAGGACTAGGCATGGATTAAATTAGGAAGTCAATCATTCAGCCTTCATTTCAACTATAGAACCCACAAATATTGATCAAGCACTTTTAGATGAATTTTAGATTTTGGCCATGCAAGAAGAGTTGAATCAATTTGTAAGAAATAAAGTTTTAAAATTAACTACAATGCCAAATGATCAAAGTGTAGTTGGAACTAAGTGGGTATTCAAAAATAAAATGAATGACTCAGCAGTGGTCATTAGAAATAAGGCTAGATTAGTTGCTAAGGGGTATAATCAGATTAAAGGGATTAATTTTGAGGAGACTTTTGCCCCCGTAGCTAGACTTGAAGCAATTAGGGTTTTACTAGCGTTTACCTATTTTAGAGGATTTCAATTAATTCAAATGGATGTGAAAAGTGCCTTTTTAAATAGGGTAATTGAAGAGAATATTTTTGTAGAACAACCTCCAGATTTTGAAAATTCTAAATAACCAAATCATATTTTCAAGTTGAAAAAGGTATTATATGGATTAAAACAGGCACCTAGGGCTTGGTATGAGAGGTTGAGCACCTTCCTACTTGAAAGATCTTTTGAAAAAGGAAGTGTGGATATAACTCTCTTTTTGAAGAAATTTGGAAAGGATATACTTATTGTTAAAATTTATGTGGATGATATCATTTTTGGATATTCAAATAAAAATCTTTGTGATGATTTTTCTAAAATAATGAGTAGTGAATTTAGATGAGTCTAATGGGAGACTTAAGTTACTTTCTAGGCTTTAACATTAAGCAAATTAAGGAAGGTACAATTCTTAGTCAATCTAAATATGTTAGGGACATCATCAAAAAGTATGAAATGAACAATGCTAAACCTAATAGTACACCAATGAGTTCCTCAGTTCAGTTGGATAAGGACCCTAAGGGAAAATCTATTGATCAAAAGAAATTTAGAGGGCTAATTGGATCTTTACTTTACTTGACTACTAGCCGTCCCGATATCATGTTTAGTGTTTGCTTATGTACTAGATTTCAATCAGATCCAAAAGAATCACATTTGACAGCAGTGAAAAGGATTTTAAGATATTTTCTAGGAATTTAGAAATTATGAATTTTATATCCTAAGTTTAGCTCTTTATTTAAAATTATTGGTTATTCAGATTCTCACTTTGTAGGCTGTATGGTGGATAGAAAAAGCACTTCTGGAACATGTCAGTTTATTAGAAATTCTTTAGTGTCCTTGTATAGTAGAAAACAAAATTCAGTAGCCCAATCTACTGTAGAAGATGAATACATTGCATTAGGAAGTTGTGTGGCATAAGTACTTTGGTTGAAACAACAGTTGATTGATTTAGGATTAACTATAGGCACTATAACAATTTATTGTGATAATACTAGTGCAATTTGTATTTCTAAAAATCCTATTCAACATTCAAGAACCAAACTCATAGACATAAGGCATCATTTCATAAGGGATCATGTATCCAAAGGAGAAATTGAACTCAATCATGTTTCTACTGACAATCAACTTGCAGACATTTTTACAAAACCTTTTGCCTTTAATACTTTCAGTACATTAAGAACAAGGCTTGGTGTGATTGATTTGAATGCTTAAATAAAATTTTTTTTTGTAACATTGATGTTTGTTTTCTAGTTAAATATTTTTGTGTTCTTTATGAGTTTTTGATTTTATTTGTGTGATTTTTTTAGAGTTTTTGTTTTTTCGTTGTTTAATGTTTTTAGTGTGTTTTGTGTCTTGGTTTTGATTGATTGCATAAAATTGAAAATTTTTTGAGTGACAATCGTCCAGGATGAAATTTTTTTGTGCGGTTCGATGTATATAATGTGACAAACTGTCATATTTTGAATCGTTTGAGTGCAGTTTTCAGTGTTTTATTGTCACTTCGTCTGTACGATAGTCTGGGATGAAATATTTTTCAGACGACGGGATGAATGAATAAAGCGGTTGAACTGATAAGGTAGTTTTTAATACGAACTTCGTACGTACAAACCTTTGGTTCGTCTGGACGAACACATGTCAGTTCGATGGAGGGGATAATTTCAACTGCCATTAAAATGATATAAGTTCTGATTGTCCAAGGACGAACACGTGTTCGTCTATACGATCAGTCTGATCAAAAGTCTGTACGAAAGGATGCTCTTAAGATGTGTTGATTATAAAAAGCCGTTTCATTTTGACTCTTTGGATCATCCAAAATTTTTTTCTTTGTATATGAGGAATTGAAAATTTCATACCGGATGAATTTGTTTCATTTGGTACGAACATATCGTTTTAAATAAATAGAAGGGCTTTTAAATTGAACAGTCACACTCGCGCATCACTTTCAAACCTTTCTTTCCTTAGATCTATAATTGGCAACTTCTAACAAGCGTTAAAAGAGTCTGGCTAAGGGTCCACCTAGAAATTCATTTGAAAATTTTATGTCTAAAGCCAATGAATAATTTTTTGCTAGATTTGTCTCCGTAAAAATCACCCCGTCTAGAGTACTTCTTCACGAATAGTTAACTTTTAAGGTAATGCACTTGTTTGCCTCTACTCAATTTGGGTTAATCCACACTTTAGTCCACTTCTACAACAAAGAAACCTTTCATTACTTTTTAGAAAACATGTCTTTCAACCCCGACCATTCTGTCATCAGTTCCTTTGTTTTTAAAAAGAGAGTTGAAATTACTAAGACTGACCTAGGTATCTTTTTGAACTTAAGGACTGAAGGAATAAGACCACACACTTTAACCACTTCTAATTTTGATTGGACTGAAGTAAATCGAGTGATTAGAGAAGTTAATTTTAAGGAACATCTGCCTAAGGTAGCAACTCTAGTTCGTGATGCCCGTATCATCCAGCACGTTCTTAGAACTTCAATAATACCTAAAGCTAGTGATATAGTCAATATTACTCCTCTTCTTTCTACTATTACCTACTTGATTATGACCAAACAACCTATAGGTGAGGCCCAACTCTTAATTGACTACATTTATAGACTCTCTGGAATTGGTCTTGTCGCACATAAAAGAAAGAACAATATTGTCTTAGGACATCTAGTGGCCCTCATTCAGGAAAAGAAGTACAATTTGATTCATCTAGATAAAGAATTTGAAGAACCGTTCTACTATAACGATGCATCCTTTAGAGCAATCTTCAATAAGGAGGAACCACGACAAACTCATGTTGTTATTAGTGAATCAGAAGAAGAAGAATCTGAGCCTACACCTGCTAGTGAACCAAATTATCAGGATTTGGTTCAAAGATTTGACAGTTTAGAGACTCATTTTGATCAAAGGTTTGATCAAATTGAAGCTCATATGCAGCAGCAGGATATACAATACAATCAAGACATAAGATTTATGCCCGATCAGATAAATGACATAAATTCCAATATGCTTATGATCAGTAGTCATTTTAACTTATTTGGTGCTACACGTCCTCCTCCTCCTCCAGATCAGGGTCTGTCTGAGTGACTGTTGCGTTTGTTTTGTGAGTGTTTTTTTGTAGTTTTTGTGTTAGTTGTTCTCTTAAGAAAGTTTGTTGTATTTTCTTTTATTTAGATGTTTTTATATTGATATCTTAAGTTAGATTGTAATTTTATCATATTGATATCATTATATGATCTTGTGTTTTTGGCTTTAATATTATTGAAATGTGTTGTAGCATTATGAAAATCATTAGATTTTTTAATCTTAATAGTGCTATATCTTGAATTGTAAGTTAAAATTAAATTCATTAGAAAATCTAATTTTGTTAAATTTAAGTTTTGCTTATAACTTAATGTTATTATGATTATCAATCCATGTCTCTTATTTAGACTACATTATTATTAATATTATTATTGTAAGTGTGATGTTTTACTTATTTTGAATTTCACTTATCAATTAATATTTATGCACTTAGAAAGATTTGAAATTTTAGATTATTATTTTTGGAAAGAATATGATTACTCTTGAAAATTGTAAAAATATACAAAAATCAAAAGTAATGCGCAAAGGCTCGTAATGTGAAAAACAGACAAAAATTTGCCCAAAAAGAAAAGATGCACAAAAATGTACCACAAATTTGAAAAAGATGCGGAAAGTGCCACATGTGGTAGTTATTTTTTTCCAAACTCTTTTAATCTCTTAATTCAAATTGATCTTATGTTGATTTATATTTCATATTGAAATTTGAAATATATAATTTGGTATCATCCTTCTTGCAATGATTTTCTCTATATTACTGTCTAAATTGAACCATGCTTTTGATAACTTCTTTTTATTATCTATGTTATATCTCTTCTTAAATTCTACGAATTTCTATGATTTGCCTAATGTTTTAATTTTATTTGCATAACTTATTTCAATCACTTTCAAGATTAAATTATCATATGATTTTTATATGTCAGCTTACATTTTTAGTTTTTCCCTTCTTCACTTTTTATTGTTGTAAGAAAGGAGTAGACATTGTTTGTTTGTTTTGTTTTTATTTTGTTTTTCTTTTGTGTTTTGTGTTTCTTTTGTGTGTGTGTTGAGTTTGTTTTGTTTTCCATCTTTAAAATTTTTAAAAAAATAATAATAAAAAATATTCATGTTATTTTCACATGTTCATCAATTCAGTGGGAGTTTAGCAGATTCTTAGAATTTGAAATCCTACAAATAATAATTGTTTTGCCATCATCAAAAAGGGGGAGATTTTTAAGAGAGTTGCTATTTACATGTTTTACATTCTTGCAACTTGTATAGTTTTGATGATTCCAAATATTTTTGTTTTATGTGTGATTATCTCCTAACACTTTTTTTAAAATTTTCTTTTTGGTCTTATATGTACTAACATTTCAAAAAAATCAAACTCCAGACTACTGAAGACTTCAATTCATATTCAGCATGAGATAGTTTGTAAATGAAAGTTTGTACTTAGCTTTGAATTAAGTTTGAGAGGGAGTGATTGTAATTGTGTAGATAAGCACACACACACTTGGTGAACAAGAAAATTATATTGATCGTACAGGACAAACATAGTTCGTACAGGACGAACATAGTTCGTACGGGACAATCAAGTCAGTTATCCCCTCGGTAGTGCAATAAAACGAACAGGAAGTGAGAAAATATTTCTAAGTCCTGATCGTCCGGATGAAATTCTATATTCATCCCTGGACGAACTCCTCTGGATTCTCACCTTACACTGTTCGTCCAGACGAAATGCATGATTCATCTCTGGACGAAATCCTCTGGACTTCCAATTTGATCAGTTCGTCCAGACGAAGTCAAAGTTCATCCCTGGATGAACTCCTCTGGACTTTGAGTTTACACTAATCGCCTATGGACGAAATCCTCTGTCTAAAAATCATCCAGGATGAAGATATGTTCGTCCCAGGGCAAAGTGAATCAACACTTCAAATTTTGACATTGTACTACACTTTTAGGAACCGACCTATGGAGTAACTGTTCGTACCGGACGAACATAGTTCGTAAGGGATGATGATCGGGTACGAAGCCATTTCGTACTCAAATATATTAGGATCATTTTTGACACTTTAAGTAAAATCGTCCAGGACGATCCACGATCATACGGGACGATCCATTTCTTGTTGACTTGAAAATTTAGAGTTTTTGGACGGTTTTTCTTGTCTCTTCTATATATAGTCCAATTTTGATTGCCACCAAATCTTTTTTCCCATTGATCTTCATGCCTATTGAAAGAAGAGTCAACGAGAGAGTGTGAGAGAGTGTTCAAAGAAGGATTCTTGCTACTGGAGCGTGAAGGATTCACTTGGAGTTTAAAGGTAAGAGTTATTGCTTTTGAATTGTGATTACTTCACTCTTTTCTTTCTTCCTTCTAGATTTCTTGTGAGGAGATCTGTCAAGGAGATCCGGTTCTCTGCCGACACTTAGAGAGTGTGAACAGAGAAAGGGTTCTCTGCCCACACTAGGAGAGTGTGAATAGCATAAGGGTTCTCTACCCACACTAGAAGGTGTGAAAGGAACGAACGGTTATCTGCCAACACTAGGGATAGTGAAAGGATGACGGTTCTCTGCCAAAACTAGGGATAGTGTAAAAGGAGATGGTTCTCTGCCGCATCGGGTAGTGGTGGAAAGAGTTTGCTGTAAAGGATTGTCCGACTTGCTGTGGGTGCAAAAGGAGAGACACTATTGGTATTAGTGCAATACTTGGAGGGTGCCTCCGGGGAGTGGATGTAGGTCGGGTTTTGATCGAACCACTATAAATCTTAGGTTTCTATTCTTTACTGCTTTTTATTTTTCTGCTTTTTCTATTCTAAAAATTTGGTTGAAAAACTATTTCTAAAATTCATTAAATTTACTTTTGGTTCAAATATTCAAAAGCGGGATAAATTTTTTAAAATACCAAATTCACCCCCACCCCCCCCCCCCCCTTAGATAGCCTTGGGACATAAGCTAAGGTTTAACAACCTAATTCATAATGAACGAGTTTCAACAAATTTCTCTTCTTTTAGATGATTGGTTTATACGTAGGATTTATTCCAAGTGAATGCATAATAGTCTATGGTTTAGCTGAACTTTATGAAAAAATATCTTAGTTATTCATAAAAAATATTTATATTATATATTTTCTTTATCAGAAAGTAGAAACCTGATATGTACCATTCTGATCAAATATCCTTCTAATATGGAGACTTAAATTAAATCCTCCATCAGACAGATCTATGAAGTATGTCTTCATTCAGGAGATCAACATTTTTAATGCTTAAGGTAACAGATGGTACCTGAGATAGCTAGAATGTGCTTCTTACTGATTTCCTTGCTCCTCTCTAATTCCATTTGGAGCATCAACTTTAAAAATTAACTATAATGTTCTCCCATAGATAGCATTGTATGCTAATTCTAATTTAACTTAAATAATGTGTACTAAATGAGTTTCCTGCCAAGGAAATTCTCCAATTATGATAGGAAGAGTAATTTTTTCTTCTACCCTCACTGGATGATTATCAAATCCATATAATGGTTTTGCAGTAGGTTAAACTTTCTCTCTGGTGAATCCCATTTCTAAGAAAAGTTAAGTAGAATAGGACATCCATATAGCTCTCATTATCAATTAAGATCATTTTGATGTTATAGCATGGATTAACAATACCAACATTGATGAAAAGTTGGTTTTGGTGTGGAGTATGAATCTCTTCTTAGTCAAAATTGCCAAAAATGATGGAGTAATCATTTCCTACCTTTTCTTTAAGATTGTTCCCTTCTGGGTGGTGAGTAAAACATGAGAAGATATTAGGTGTCCTCCCACAATAGTTTTAATATCTCTAACTATTTGGAGTTTTGCATTTTTTTACCTCTGCACCTATTTTTTCTGCATGCATAAGTATTAGCCTTATTTTTATCAAGTGGACTTTGGGTGAATTGATAGAGATATCCTTGTTGATTTCAGACCATTTGTCAAAAAGCTGTCAATTTCATCCTTCATCTGTCTACAAGCTTCATTCATCTGTCTACGGCAAAAATAGTTTTTATTTCAAGAATTTTGCTTCAGTGGATCAGACCATTTAATGTTCTTCTCATTTTGTATAGCCATGAGAATATTAAAATGATTTGTATTCAATGGTAGATGATATTGATTCCTCTTATGAGATTTTTGGGCTCCAGCTCAATCTTCGTGCCCCTTCATTCTCTTATTAGACAATCTTGTAAATTAATTTTGATGAGAATTGATAGCCTCATCAACAGTAAGTTGAGCTTCTACACTATGAATTAGGTCAACATAAGAATGAACTATCTCTCGCATTAACGAAGAGTAAAATGGTCCTAGGGGCTACTCCTCCAAGAAAACCATCTCATAGTAGTTCACGATCCACTCCTAGGATTTTTTAAGCTTAAGAAGAAAATATTGTAAAATAATCTTTCAATGATTCCCTCTTATTCTAACTTATTCTAGAGAGATGCAATGAATCTTTAATAATCCTTTGATTTGCAATGAACTTTTCTACCAAAAGTCTTGTAAGACAAGAAAAACCATGAATTGTATTTCTAAGGAGAGGGTAGAACTAGATGCAATATTGACCCTTGAGGGTGATAGAGAAAACTTAATAGAGAAGCATAAAAGAAGCATACTATTTGTGCCTAATTATTTGATAAAGATCAACATGTTCATAGCGATCAGATGATCTATTGTATGGATCAATGGTTGGTAGCTAGAACTCTATTAGAATAGGGAGTTGGAGAATTTTATATGTTAGCAGAAAGGATTTTGGACATTTCGTTGGATATTAAAAAATAATTTCCATCCCTTATTGTAAATTATTCTTGGATGAGATGTTGAAATTCAACTCATATGACATCATGAGAAGCATCTAGAGCAGGTTGAAGATTTTGCATCTAATGTGCTCTCGGTCGATGAAGTGGTGAACTTACATCATCATCATCTATTTCTCCATTAAATTTTGAAGAAGGTGCACTAGCTTGACTATGAGCATTTTTAAATTTATAACCCATACTATTTTGTTGAGGATGAGGGAGAGGAGCTTTATCATTTTGTGATGACATCCTTTGCAAGCCCGCCTCCTCCAATATTTCTGAAAATCATTCCTATTTCTCCTTCATCCTACGAATTTGAGTTTCCAAGGAATATAACCATTCCCTTGAATAGTTATGACATCAATGATTGAGAGATGGGAATCTAGTTTGATTTGTGTTTGAGGGAGAGAATCTATTATTTCTATTACTTCAATCAGTCATTGAATAAGAAGTATTGGGCTTAGCGTTTCCCACAGACAGCACCAAACTATTATAGGAAAGAATATAAATAGTAGTATAGTAGGATAATAAAGCATCTTAGCAATATACATATATCTAGCACACCAACATATATTTAAAAGAGAAAATAACACCATAAGTTTTTTACGTGGAAAACACAAAGGGAAAAATAATGGGCCCGACACAGATGAGAAAAATCCACTAACTTTGAAAGAATTATAAAGCTAGATTCACTCCTTTTATTGGAGATGGTAGAATTGCAATAGATTAAATAATTAGATGGAAATCTTATGATGCTTGATGAATGAGTGGAGGTTTGGTTGTAGTCGGAAAGAAACTTTGGTGGTGGTCGATGATATAGTAGAAGTCCAGCAGTGGTTGCGAAGAAGTTCTGAAGTGGTTAACAAATGGACATAAGTTTAATGGTGTTTGGGATTAACTCCAAAGATGGTTGAAAAATTAGAAGAGGTTTGGCAGTTGTCTACGAACAGGTGGAAGTCTGATGGTGGTTGGGAATAACTCCAACGGCGGTCACAAATAGGATGAAGTTCAACAGTTATTGGGAAGAACCCTGATAGTGGTTGAAAAGCGGGCGGAAGTTTGGCGAAAGTCTGAAGGAACTTCGGTAGTGGTCGACAAACGGGCAAAAGTCGAGAAAAACTCTGATGGTGGTTGACTATCCATCAGAAGTAAGGAAGAACTCGATGGTGGTCGATGACAAGATATATTGCTCCCTAAGCTCCTCCATCTTCTCTTCATTTCCTCCTTCCTTTCATGAGAAAAATGTGGGCTATTAATAGTTTTTTAAGAGTGGCATGGCTTGTAAATATGGTGAGGATTAAGATCAAGATGGGAGTGGTTTGTATGGATGCCTTATATTAATCCCTTTGATCATGGACCACATATTGATCATTTAAATATCTTAATGATATCAAAATTTGGTGATCTTAGTGTTGCAATTTAGTTTTCATGACTATGTTTTCATATCATGTGTATTTTTTATGATTCCAAAATATTATTATATTGATTAGTGATTCTTGTAGCATATATTAGAAATATTACTTTTGTTATTTATGTGTACTAATGTTTCAGGGAAATCAAACTCGAGATAGTTGAAGACGAAGAGTCAGCTTAGATTAAAGTTTATTATTTTTGAAGTATGTACTTTTCATACTTTTCTTGAGTCTGGGAGAGTATGATTGTAATTGGGTAACCGTGAAGACAAACACTAGGGGAGTGTAAAAATTTGTAAAAGTTTAAAACAAATCAAACTATATGATTTTGGATCGTACGAGATGATTTTTCTTGAGCGTTCCTCCAAAAGTAGTTAATCGAACCATGTCAGGGAAATTTTCTAAGTCTTGTATGTATTATATGAAGTTAGCTTCGTACGTATGCCTTATAGAGTACGAACTAGATACGTACAAGTTTGTCCCGACTAACTTTTGATTTTTTCTGAACTATTTGTACTGTACAATCTTCGGTTCATATAAATGACATCCAAAGTATGAAATGGTTGTGTATCTTTTCGTCTATATAAATAGATAAATTTTTTGAACTATTCGTGTTATACAATCATTGAATCGTACAGTCGACTTCCAGAGTACGGAATGGTTAAGTCCTTTTTTGTAACAAATAAAATATGGTTTGATTAAAACATATCGTACTGTATGATATGGATTTCGTATAGTACGTCATTCAGAGTACAAAATCAATTCGTACTGAATCATACCAGTCGAATATGTTTAATTTTAAACTGATTGTACTTTGTGATGTCAGTTAGTACACAAGTCAATCAAAGTACAAAATTGGCTCGTACTAAATGATATGAGCAAATTTTGAACTGTTCGTATGTACGATCATCGATCTTACTGTACAATCATGAATGGTTAAATTTCAGTTATTTGGATTGTTTTTCAATCCTTTCATTTTATAGCCCTATAAATTGACTGTGGAAGAGACCTTCTTCGTATTTTATTTGAGAGCAAGTGTGAGAGTGCTTTGGGAGAGTGTTTGAGAGTGTTGAGAGAGATCTATCAAGTGGAAATTGTGAAGGGTTCACAAGGTCTCCCAAAGGTGAGGATCTCTTCGTAAGTCATGTCGAATCTTTTCCTTTCTTCTTTGGAGTTGCTTGTTAGAAGATATTTGGAGAAGATCCTGTTCTCTGTCGACACTAGAAGGGTGTGAAAGGTTGATGGTTCTCTACTGACACTTAGAGAAGTGCGAAAGGATGATGCTTCCCTACTAATACTTGAAAAGTGTGAAAGGATGACGGTACTCTGCCACACCGAGGATTTATGGAAGAAAGGTATTTTGTAAAAGCTTCTCCGCCTTGTTGCCGGAGCAAAAGGAGAGTCACTTTGGTAATAGTGCAATACCTAAAGAGGGAGTCTTCAGGGAGTGGACGTAGGTCTAGTTGGACCGAACCACTATAAATTTTTGTATTCTTATTTTACTGCATTTTTATTTTTCTGTGTTTAAATTTTTGTGGTTGAAAAATTTTTAGATTAATAAAAATATTAATTGTGCAAAAATTAGAAAACGGTTTTCAATAAATAAATTTCTAAGCGATTTTTAAATTACCAATTCACCCCCCTCATGGTTAGCATTAGGACAATTCATTTAGGTCTAACAATCTATATAGACTTTCACTTAGACTAGTTTGATTCGTCTCATCGAGAAACTCGATTTGACTATATGCTTGTTATGTATGGAATTTGTTTGGTAATATAAATTATGATTTGAACCCTCCAATTTTTCTTTGGACCCTTGATTTGGGCTCATTTGCGGTTGAATGATTTTAGTGTCCTTGGGTTTGTCTTTTCCAGATGTTCAGTTCGACTATAAGTTTGCTGAAATCGAAATTCGGATGGTCATGGATTTATTTTTGAAAGTTTCCAGCTTTAATATGTCTTGAGATTTGTGCTGGATCAAGAAATTTTTTTTTTTTTTTTGACGTATGAAGGTAATTTTTTTTTTGGGAAGGCCATGCTTAATTCACATGATAATTAGTGAAGCATTCCAATTAACAATTATATTATGTGCAGTTTTACTTACACAATGCATAAGTTTGTAGCACCTGAATTATTATATAATCGGTGGCGAGATTAAAATAATGTCCGCATGTCTTTAACAATCGGAATCTAATCGCTCTCACCATTTGCGCCTATCAAGTCCATAAGCAGAGGATCAATAATTATTTAAGGGAAGCACATGAACCAGTTGGTCATACAATATTCTACAAGTCATTAAGAGCTTAAATTTTTTAAAGTGGGATTTGGACAGCAGAGAATATGAAGTCAGCTAACCTGTTTTGAAAATTTATGACACAAGAATCGAACAGTGACAAAAGGAGCTAAAGGCTATCGTTTGTCTCAAAATGATATGAAGATTCGAATTTCTAAAAATATAAATGTATTTAGTAGTCGTTTAGATACTTTGATGAAGAAAACTTTATATTAACTAAATAATTGCAATAGATAATCAACGTGCCACTTGCATGACGCATATTTTTTTATTTGTTTTTTTTATTTTTTTTATTTTTTTAATATTATTATTTTTTTTAATTTTAATTTTTTTAAAAAAAATTTTTAAATTTTTTTTTGTGGCCCATAAATATAAAATCTTGCAATTTAAAAGAAAAATTTTAATACACATTTTTCACAAAAAAAATACTCAGCTTCAGAAGCGTAAGGTTCACTTATGAGGGAGCTATTGGTTACCTGATCTATTTGCCGAGGGAGATAAATTTGGCTGATTATAAGGATGTTTAGCTTATCCAATATTTTTTTTTCTTTGTTTAACTATAAAATAATGGAATTCGCTTAACACTGACAGTTTTGTAAAGAGAACAAGCTATAATTTATTCCACGAATTAGTACCATAAAATGCTCTACACTCGCTTAACATACAACAAATTTGATAATTATTAGTCTTCAGCTTGCTTGCTAAAAAAATTAAATTAAACTTTAAATGATTTTTCAGCATATATTCTAAACATGCTAGCGTGAAAAATGATCCGTGTTATTACGTTTGACACATAAGTGGTGATATATAAAAGGAAGGTGACATAATTTTGTAACTGATTAGATTTTAAACATAATACTTTTTTCAGAAAAAATCGAAATAACTGATTTTGATAAACCATCGAAGAAAAAATACTATTTATTTAATGATTTTTTAGCTATTGACAAAAAAAAAAAACATTAAACATTGTATACATTTTGATAGAACAATACCTATCGATACATCACCAAAAAAATTTCATGATCAGGCACGAATCTCGATGCAAAATCAAGTTGGAAATTTCCGAAATTAAAATTGGGATCATCCGAACTCCAATTTCAGTAACCTTATGCTCAAACTAAACATCTCAAAAATACGAACCCAATGACACAAAAATCAACTCATGTCGAGCCCAAATAGGACCAAATCAAGGGCACGAAGCACTATTGGAAGGTTCAAAGCACAATTTGGATTACCAAACGGTTTCCAAACATAACATGTTTTTAATTGAATTGAGCAACTTGATGAGACAAATCCAACGAGCCCATGATCACTGAATTTTGATGTCACTATGATATTGAAATCTCCAGCAAATGATCCATGATCAAGGGATTCAACATCGGCCGTCCATTCAAACCACACCCCATTTCCAACTTGAGCTTTCCTCTTATTTATAGGACATGACACTCTATGAAATCATTAAATAGACCCCTCTTTCCTCTTGAAAGGGATCCTTAAACCTAGGAATCAAGAGAGAGATTGGACATCACTCCTACTGCCTTGCCTTCTCGACCACCACCCAGAGTTCTGACGAAAACCACCTAGGCCCTGGACTTCTACCAGACCACAAATTAAGGACTAGACTTCTGCTGGACCTCCACTTGAGGCTTGGACTTCTGTTGGGCCACCACCTGAGGACCGGAGTTCCGCCGGACAACCATTTGGTGCCCGGAGTTCTGTCAAACAACCAACTGAGACCCAGACTTCTGCCGGACCACTACTTAAGGCCAAGACTTCTGCTGAAACACCACCTAAGGCCACGACCTCTGCCAGACCTCCACCTAAAGCTTAGTGCTCTAGTTGACCACCACATGATGCCCAGAGTTTTGTTGGACTACCACCTTATGCCCTAAGTTATGTTGGACCACTAACTAAAGCCCAGAGATCTGTCAAACAACCATCTAACACCAGAAGTTTTATCGAGAAACCACACAATGACCAAAGTTATATTTGTCCACCACCTGATGCTTGGAGATTTGCCAAACCATAACATGATAGCTGGAGTTCTCTCAGACCACCCCCTGACTCATAGAGTTCTACCGGATAACCACTTGAAGCCCAGAGTTCCATCGAATCACCACCTAATGCCCTAAGTTTCCACCTGATGCTGGGAGTTCAATTGGACCACCGCTCGACGCTGGAGTTCTATCAAACTAATTCATAACACTGTGATTCTATCATACCACTGCTCAACACTAGAATTCTGTCGGACCATCGCCTGGTGCTAAAGTTTAGCCATACCAAGTGATGCCCAAATTTTCAAGTAATAATGAACTTCTTTCTGTCCACCAAGTGATGTTGGACTTTCATCCCTGTTTGTCACTAGATTTCAATCATACATTTGATATTTGTAATGCGATCACCCTCAGAGATATGTCATCCACTGTAATCTACCCAAACACAAGTGGAATTATTTCAACTGGGCATGACCCCATGGTTTTTCCCTTTTCATGGACCTTTCGCATAAAAAGTCTTGTGTTCATTGTATATGAGCTGGATATCCATACAATGCTATGACTCAATATTATAACTCTATCACTATGTATATTCTAGCCCACAACACTTTGGCACCGTCTGTACGAAACTCAATCCCACTATCCTAAGCTCCACTTCGATGGCCAACGGGCATAGCAATTGCATCTTAGGAGTCTCTTGTTCCAACTCACACCACTCTAGGAATCAATCTATGAATCATGTATGCTAAGTATCCGATGATTTTTATCCTAGGAAGCAAAATGCTGCTAAAGAATGAACTTCAAGACATTTCCTAGAAGACCACATTAGAAAGATGGAGGAATTTCTAAATGAGATCCTTCAAATCCTGTGAGAGACCTAGTGACCTGCATTAGCATTATTAGAAGAGATTCTTCTCCCATGAGATCCACCAGGGCTCAAAGAGTTTCAACCAGAACATCTTTATGTTGAGATTTCCCTTCCTCTTCCAATGATGCAGCTTCTTACACATCAAGAAAATATGATTGGCAACACAACAAGCTCTACCCATCCTTCATGCACAGGTCATCAACCTTACATTCCTCTTAACATCCACAAGCACTATTGTTGAACTCCCTCGTAATGCCCTATATCATGAATTATGAAGATTAGTCTTTGAAGAGTTCCCTATGGGAGGTATAAGACAACCTTGTTGTCTATGGGACTCTTAAGATTTGTCACCCCTTACTGAAGCAATCTTTTACCACCCCATTCCAGCATGATTAAAACTATCGAGTATCGATTCCGATGATATGACATACTAGCCATACGAGCATATCGATCACTATAGGACCATCATGTAAGTACAATGTGCCTCATATACACTCTTATGCCAAGTTTTTCTTGTTACCTTTAACGGATAAGTATTAATGTTATTCTATTCACTTCTACTTGGAAAAATCCCCACCTTTGTCAAATTGGCTAAAGTGTTCGTTAAATAATTTGTCGCCAATCTGAGAATATCTAAGGATTCTTTTCACCTTTCTAGGATTTACCCTAATTAACAAAAATCACTGACGGAGTAATTTAAATTATTTCCATGGAAGCTCAACAAATTGTAAGAGTAGATCTTGAATTGTTAAGAGGAGTTTCCTTAGAGGCCTTAAACCTGGTCCCTTTTACTCGGTACTTATACGAGACCCGGTTCCCACATATACTGACCTTATCCATCATGTGGATGCACAAATACAAGTAGATGAAGCCATCAAACCTAATAGGAAGCAATTTGAGCAACCTTACAAGAAGTAAAATAATGCTCCTACAATGGATTACTCATTCTCGCAGTAAAAAAGATAAGGTAAGAATAACCTACCTCCTAGACCTCTATTCCCACGATAGAAGTTTTCACAAGATGAAGAGAATACAACTCTCAACTTATCTCCAACTAATGTATTGACGGTGACTTTAGATCAAGAGAATACTAAGTGTACTAATCCTTTGAAGTCAAATATAAGAAATTAAGATGAATATAGTCATTTCACCGTTGTTGGGGGAACACCACTGAACCTTTTAAGAAGCTCAAAAATGAAATTGTTAGACTTATTTGACAAGGATACCTTTGACAGTTTATTAAAGATTCACCAACTCGAGATGAGGCTCATTTTACTCAGGGGCAAAATCAACAACGAAAAGGCAACCATTGAATAATATTTAAATGGTTGGTGAAATGAAATAACCACGTAATTTTGGCATTAGTGTTTGTATTATTACTTGTCATGTCTCATCATGCATCTCTTCTATTATAAGTAGGGTGTCACTCTAATGTCCTTAGTATTTTCTTCCAAGTTAAATAACGAGTTGTCCCTATATGTATCTCTTATATGTTGAGTATGGTGTAACTCTTTTATCCCTAAGTCATACTAGAGACTTTTTGTATTGTCTTACATAAAATAGTAATATGTTTTTCACTCCATTTTGATAGTGTCCCATTCTTTAAAAAGGATAAAAATGATAATAAAAAACTACCAATGAATATAATCTCTTTTTCCATGTTTTAGAAATATGCAATCTTTATTATGTCTCAATCACTGGATCGTCAATCCAAGGGGGATTCCATCCAACCTCTTCCATATAGGTTAACATCATCGAGAAGGGCTCTAACATACAACCTCAAATAAGTAAAACATCATAGGAAGACACCAATCAAATTTTAAATCCTTAATTTAAGAAATACATTATTTTTATTATGTCTTAATCACTAGATGATAGATCATAAGGGGATTTGATCTCACCTCTTCCATATAAGTTAACATCATTGAGTAATGCTATAACATACAACCTTAAATATGTCATACATCCTTGGTGGATTCTCTCGACCACTTTCATGTAGGTTAATGTCATTGAGAATTGCTTTGACATAAAACCTAATATAGGTCATACATCCTTGGTGGATTCTCTTGACCTCTTCAATATATGTTAACATCAATGTGTAATGCTCTGACATACAACCTTGAATAGGTCATATATCTTAGGTGAATTCTATTGACCTATACTTTTATTACCGTTGCAATATTTTTATAGGGATTTTACCTGAAGATGAATTTTTATCCATCATTGGACTTCTACCCATCATCAGACTCTTGTATGACTTCTATATAATGCCAAATTTTCACGCGTTGTCCCCGTTATCGGACTCCTGCCCCAAATTGAACTTCTACCCAACAACAGAATTTCATTGGGCTTCTACCTAATGTTAAATTTCTATAGATGCTAAATTTCACCCATCACCATACTTCATCCCAACATCAAAACTTCATCCTCTGTCAGACTTCCACCAACTAACTTCAAACCTCTAGGGATCTCTCGAAGAAGGATGAGGAAACTCCTACTTAGTAAGGGGCCCTAGACTTTGATAGTGGATACCACAAGAATAACACTAAGGGAATGCCGCGACATAAGGCAGAGAAGAAAAAGGAGGAGGAGACTCCAACTTAGAGAGGGGCCCTAGACCTAAATAAGGGATACCACTTGAATAGGATGAGGCGAATGCCTCAGTATTAGGGAGAAAAGAAGAAGTAGGAGGAGACTCCTACTCAGTGCGGGGCTCTAGACTTGGATATGAGATATAAGAAGAAGGGAAAAAAATAGGGAGTTGCAAGAATATCATAACCCTTTTGGGGGTATTTATAGGTATGAGAGGCTGTTGGGGAAGTTATTAAATAATAATAATAATAATAATAATAATAATAATAATAATAATAATAATAATAAATTTATAGTTTCTATTATAAAAAAACTTCTTTAACTTCTGGTAGTTAGCATGCGGTCAATCGGCGGTTAGCCAACTACTGGCTATTAACCGAATCACCGGCTAGCCACAGCCGAGCAGCATAGGCTATGCTAGCAACAGGGCATGGGCAGCGAGCAAGAGCATGGTAGTTTGTGGACAGTGGGCAAGCACTAAGTTGCTCATGAGCAGCTAGGCAGTGCAGGCTATGCTAGTTAGGACACAAAGATGAGTGTTTGCAGCCAGTGGTGGTGGCAGCAACCAACGGTGGTGGTGGCAGTAGCCAACGATGGCGGTGGTAGCAGTCAATGGTGTCTATTCTGTTCAGACACATTTTTAGGACAAATTTTCGTCAGCAAAAGGTCAAATAAGACATTTTTGGGATTCACATTACCATTTTTTGATATTTTGTGCTCAATTTTAGTATTTTCAATGCCGTTCAAGAACACTACACCCAAGATCAAAATATTGTCAAATTTCAAATCACACAAAATTTTCTCCAAGAGCTAGAACACATATTATTGGACTTCTAGAGCCTTGACGTCCAAAAAATAAAGGGGCAAATGATATATTATTAAAAAAATGATAATTGGGCACAAATCTTGAGGCAAAATCAAGTTGAAAACATAATAATTAAAATTGGGTTCATTAAAACTATGATTTTAGCAAATTTATAATCAAACTAAACATCTCAAAAATATGAAGCCAACATCACCAAATTTGACTTAATCCGAGCATAAATGGTTCCAAAGTAATGGCTCGAAGCACTATTAGAAGGTTTAAATCATAATTTGGATGTCCAAATGGTTTCTAAAAGTGACATGCTTACAGTCAAATCGAGTGGCTCGAAGAGTCAAATCCAGTGAGCCCATGATCACTTAATTCTGATATCTCTAAGATATTAAAATTCACACTAAATGGTCTACAATCAAGAGAATCAACATCGTCCATCCATCCAAACCACCCTTGATCTTCCTTCTATTTACTGGCATAGGCATTCAAGGAAATATCTAAATAGACCCCTACTTCCTTTTAAAAGAAGATCCCTAAACCTATAGAAAAAAGAGAGAGATCGATGATCATTCTTGTCTACTTTCTTACATGACAACCATCCGGAGTTCTGTTGAACCACCACCTGGCGCCCGGAGTTCTACTGGAACACCACCTGAGCCTTAAACTTCTACCAGACCACCACTTGAGATCAAAAAATCTACCGAACCACCACTTGAGGCCCAAACTTCTACCAGACCACCACTAGAGTCTCAAAGTTTCACTAGACTGTCACGAGGCATCGGGAATTCTTCTAGACAACCACTTGATGTCCAAACTTTTGCCAAACCATCACTTGAGGCCCCAACTTCTACTAGAGCACCACCTAACACTAAAATTTCTCTAGAGCACCACCTGATGTTCGGAGTTTTGTCGAATCACCATGTGACAGCAAAGTTCTGCCCGAGCACCACCTGATGTAAAGAGTTCTATTGGACTACTACCCAATGTCCAGAGTTCTTTCGGACCATCACCTGATGCCCAGAATTTTGTCGGACCACCACCTCATGGCCGGAGTTCCACCATATCACCACTTAATGCCCTGAGTTCTGCCACCTTACTCCCGGAATTCTGTCAGACCACTATCTGATATTGGAGTTCTGTCAAAACACTTCTGAATGTTGGAGTACAGTTAGACCACTACCAAATGCCCGAGTTCTATTGGACTACTGCCAGATGATGAAGGCCTGCCAAACCACTACAGGGCTACCAACTAATGCCAAAATTTTCAAGTAAAGTCAGACTTCTGCCAGTTCACCAAGTGACACTGGACTTTCATCCCTATTTATCACTAGATTTCAACCATATGGTTGACATTTGTAATCTGATTGCCTTCACGGATGAGTTAACCCATTATAATCTACTCAAACACTATTGGAATCATTTCAACTGGGCAAGACCCCGTGGTTTTTCACATTTACATTACATTTCACATAAAAAATCTTTTGTTCTCTATATGTGAGCTGGATATCCATTCAACACTAAGATGCAATATTATAACTCTATCGCAATGTATATTCTTGCCTGACACCTATAATTTGTGTATTTTTGATAATCAACATCGATTGCTATTATTGAATAAAATTTTTCCATGCATTGAATTTTCATTCAATTTGGGCATGAAAATGTATTATTTGGACTTTTCTTACTGATTTTTATTTAAATATTACAAGCAATAAAAAATAAAAAAAATATTGTCTAATTATTTTTAATGGTGGACATGAATATAATTGGTCTCCATTTAAATTTTAAAAAATATATGTAAAAAAAAGGTTTATTTTTATTAATATTAGAGATTATAAGAAAATAATAATCTTAAACAGTGCCATATGGTTAAATTCTATAATTCTTAAGAAATTCAAGCCTTATTCAAATTACAAATCCTTACAATTCAATGGTGAGCATGGCCTATGCTATTCATGTTAGCTCATTACGGTTGTATACATCTTATATGAAAGCTTCTACTTAGCTCATTCTAACTATCATTGTATAGAACGCTTTTGTCAGAGGACAAACAACATACTAAATATGAAATATTGAATTATTAGTTTTGATTTCAATAGAATGTTGATTAAGAATTTTGCTTAAATATTTTCAAATAGATTAGTAGTTCTCCTCCTACTACATGTTCGAAAAAATTGAACTCTAAATGCGATAATGAAGTAGAGAAAGAAAAATAAAAGCTTCGATGAAATATATGAGAAAATATAAGCAAATATATAAATTGCTCACCAATGGTTGCCACACCCAAATTTAAAGATATTTATAGTATTCAGAAATGAGCAACTGAAGAAAATAGTTTCCTACTTAAAGAGTTCTATATATTTTTTATTTGATTTCATCTGTATATCTTGTATGATTCCCTTCCCATTTATCTTTTTTCATTTAGCAATCCTCCAACAACTAAAAGAATCCAAACTCCACAAATATTTTAAAAATACAAATAATTCCTGGGCTTGTTGACTTCCAAATGAGTTATTACATGTGAGAGCCATTTTCTAGAGAGAGAGAGAGAGATGTTTTCAAGAGAGATATCAATTCCAATTCTAGAGAGAGAGAGCCATTTTCTTGAGAGAGAGAGGGCTTTTCAAATTTTCAATTTCGTTGTTTTCGCGCCGCTCTACCCTCACGGTGATCGACCTCTGATCATCTGCGAGTAATCCAAGAATGATGTTCGTCATCCTTCTGGTGGTTCATGGAGGCTCCTCTGATATTGAAGTCGGCAGATAGACCTTCTGCTGATGTATCAATAAATGGTTCATTTTCTATAAGGAATTGAATTCCTGTTGCTAACGAGAAGCCATTGATTATTAATAATGGTACCCTACTAAATTTTAAGAAGGACCTTCTAGTGATAGGTAAGCGGAAAGATGTTCTTTTTGATGATAGTATTAAAAGTTCCAAAATTTCAAAATCTTTGAAATTGAAATCGGTAAGTCCAAATGCTTCATTGTCTTAAGAATTTAAAATACATGTGAGCAGATTCTGCAATTCCACTCCTTCTAGTCATGGTAATCAACTCCTAAAATGTATAAATGGAAGTGGTAGTGTTGTTGTGGTAGAAAATCCTTCTATGAATGTAGATAAGGTATCTGCTCCTGGTTCTCAAATAGTTTTGATTAATTCCCTTATTTTACCTAACGACTTGGAAAAGGTTCGACATTGTATCTCAGGGGAATTGAATTGTGAAAATAAAGTTTGTGAAAAGATTTCACCTCCTAAAATAGTTAATAATATGGGAAATTTGAAGAGTAATGTTTGGTCTAGAAAAGCAAATTTGAAAGTTGATAATTTGGACATTGGTTTTTTTCTTGTGGAGGATGGAAAAACTATGAAATTACATTTGGGAAATGTGTTGGAAAACACTAAAAATTTGTAGAATGCTTTAGTCATCAAAGTATTTATGACAACATACTTTTTTATGTTATCAACCTTGAGTTAAGAAGACAATAGAGCTGTTTAGGGAATTTCAAACTTACTATGTTGGGATTAGATTGGGTTCTTTGCTCATGTGATAATGCTTATACCATGGAATCCATTTTAAGTGAGGGACCTTGGTTTGTTAAGGGTCATATAGTGGGTATTGATAAATGTGCACCTACTTTTTCTCCAAATTATTTGAAGGGTCTTTCTGTATCGGTATGAATTAGATTGCCTAATCTACCTTTACAATGCTAGGATGAGATCAACATATGCAGAATTACATCTCAAGTGGGAAAGCTATTTTTATTGGATGGAAACATGTTTCAATGGAATAGAAGGGAATTTGCTAGGATTTGTGTTTGAATTATGCTGGATAAACAACTTCCTTTAGGAGTTTGGGTGGAAGGTGAATCTAGTAGATTCTATCAAAAAACTGAATATGAGAAAGTTTTTAAACTTTGCTTCAAGTGTGGAAAGATTGGTCACCTAATAAATAATTTTCATGTATCTAAAGTGGTGCTGAATAAAGAAGGTAAACCTCCATGTATGCCTTTAGATGTTATAGCTGTTGGTAATCAAGAAGAAATTATTATTGGAAATGAGGATGCTGCTATTGTGGATCAAGAGGAGATAGTTGAAAAAGGATATGAACCTTCGGTTCATGTCAAAAATGGGAAAAAGAGGAGCAATGCAGCGAGAAGATTTCAGTTCGTACCTAAAGTAAATAAATATATGCATTTTACTGTAAAAGAAAAGTGGAAATCTATTCCTGTTGCTGTTTCAAATCAAGAAGGAAATGTTGTTGTTTCTGATGGTAAAATTTCTGCTGGAACAAATGGGACTTTTGTTGTTGTTAAAGAGGTGCAGGCTAATAAAGATTAAGTATTCAATTAGATATTTATTCCAATTGGGAGTCTTGAAGATAATGTTGCTGAATTGGATGGAGTACCTTTTAAATCCAATGAAGAACCTACTGATGTAGTTACTGATGGAAATATTGAAGCTGGAGATATTACTAAAGGCTTGCTGGAAAAGGTTGTTAATACTCCTGTGGTTGATATTGAATCTAATTCAAGTAAGATTAATATATTTAATCCTCTTGCTATTTTGAAGAATAATATGTTTGATGTTCTAAATAATTTAGAAGAGGGAGTTATCAATGTTTTTACTGAGTTGGATAGGGAAATGGATGCTGATCGTAATATGCTTTCTAAAAATCTGATGGATATGGTAATAGTTGAAGGCATTAGCAAGATGGGTACTACTTCTATCGAAAGGAAATTGGGTAAGGATCTTAGAACACTTGGCCCAATTAAGCTAATGATTAGAAGTAGAAAGTTGGATGTGGGGAATAGAGGCAAGGTGACATTGGCTTGCTCCCCTTACAATCAATGAATTACATTTGCTTTTTAGAATTGTAGAGGAGCTAGGAAAGTCCATGCTTCTCTATATCTTAAAGAGTTTGTAAAAGAGAATAGTGTGATTTTTGAAGGGTTGTTTTAAACTAAGGTTTCTTCAATGGAGAAAAAGGATATTAATTTACTCATTGGGGTATATTGGAATTTCTTCCACCTACCTTCTGATGGTTTTTCAAAGGAAATTTGGTACTTTGGAATACCAAGGTAGTTTCTTTTAATACCTTGTATTCTTCATATAAATGTGTGATTGGAGATTTGGAAATTTATAACAAAGAAGTTTGGAGGAATTCTATAGTTTATGGAAATAAAGACACTTATAAAAGAAGGGAGCTTTGGAATCACTTGGAGGACTATGCTTAATAAGATAAACCTTCAGTGTTAGGTGGTGATTTTAACTGCCTATTGTCCAAAAATGATAAGAGGGAAGGGAAAAGATTTTTCTTTTCCCAAGGACCTAAGGAAATGAAATTCTTCTTAACTAACAATAATTATCATGAAGTGGATTTTATTGGACCAAAGTACACTTGGTGCAATAACAAATCAGGTGGATCACATATTTTAGAATGATTGGACATATGCTTTTTCAATTCGGCAGTTGATAATTCTAATCCATTATTGGTGGTTTATCATCATCCTAGAGTGGCTTTAGACCACTGCCCCATTCTGCTGAAACTTTGGAATGATTCAAAAATCAAAGTGCAACATCAATTTTGAAGACACTTGGGCTTCTAATTTTTCTTTAGCTGCCATTGTTTAGAAAGTATGGAATAGAAACATGGGTGGAACTCACTTGGATATTCTAAACATCAAATTTAAGAGGGCTTTAAAGGCTCTTTATTTCTAAAGAAAATCAAAATTGAAAGATCTGAATCAATTGAAGGAAAATCTAACAAATGATATATTAGTTTTACAAATAGAGGAAGCTTTTGTTGAAAATCTATCTGAGGGGAATATTTTGGTTCTTATATCAAAAATAAATGAGCTCAACATCACTTTAAGTCGGTTGAACACTTGGTGGAGGCAACAAGCTAAGGTAAAATGGATCAAAGATGCTGATTTGAATTCTATATTTTTTCATTCTTTAGTAAATTCTAAAACGAATGCAAAACATATTTTCAAAATTAAAGATGAAAATGGATTATTGTTAGAATATCAAAATTAGATAGAATTTTTTTTAACAAATTCTTTGAAATAAAGTGGGAGGCTAGATCTTGCTCTTTAAACAAATGGCCAAATCTGGGAGGTGTTTTGTCAGATCATGACAGAGAATTCTTGAATATTGTGCTTACAATAGAGGAAGTTTTAGTAGCTATCAACCAACTTCGGTGAGGAGTTTCACTAGGTGTTGATGGTATTACACATTCATTTATCAAATCGTATTGGTCCATCATTAAATTGGACATTTGGAATGATTTATTATGTTTCTTCTCTACGGGTATAATGGAAGCCAATTAGAAAAATACATTGATTTTGGTCATTCCAAAGGTGGATATGCCAATGATTCCTTCAAATTTTAGGCTAATAAGTTTATAAACAATTTATAAACTTGTGGCTAAGATTCTTCTCAATAGATTTGTTTCTATGCTTCCTAATATAATTTCATAAAATCAGTTAGCATTCATCAAAGACCTTTCATTATCAAACAATGTCTTTATTGCTAAAGATATATTTCATAAATTCATATATTCAAAAGGATTGGTTTCATTCAAGATAGATATGGAGCAAGCATTTGATAGTATGTCTTGAGAACTTTGGAGCAGATTTTGAAATATTTGGCTTCCCTTTACATTTTTACAAACGTATTTTGGAATGTGTACAAAATCTAAGATTCTCTATTTTAATTAATGGGAATTCTTCAAAGTTGATCTGTGCTCGCACTGGATTTCATCAAGGTTGTCCCTTATCTCCATTTCTCTTTATTTTATGTTCCCAACTTTTATCAAATGCCTTAATTCAAGAGGAGAATGAGATAGGGATTAAAGTATACCATAATGCTCCTAGGATATCTCATCTGCTTTATGCAAATGATATCTTAATTTTACCTGAAGCTAATATGAAGTTGGTAAAGAGGAGTAGAGGTATTCTATTGGATTATTTTTATTGGTCCGGGCAAAAGATCAATTATACTAAATCTTCTATACTTTTTGGCAAGTTGTGAGTAGAAGAAGAAAGAAAAGTATTACACAGGTAATGGGATTTAAAATTGTTAAAAAATTCTATTACATGGGGGTGAAGATTGCTTTGAAGAGAATTGTGGCATCGGACTTCAATTTAATGTTGGAAATAGTTATTGGAAAGTTGGATACTTGGGGAAGCAAAATTATTTCTCTGTCTGGAAGATTTACTCTTTCTAAATCTACTATTATGCCAATTCCTATGTTCAATTGCACTCATTCCCATGTTCCTCTTGAAATTTTGGCTGAAATTGATAAGTCTTGTAAGGATTTTATTTGGCTTAAGAATGATAGGGGAAATGGTTTACATTTAGGAGGATGCAATCTTCATTCTTGTGTGAAAAAGTTGGATGCATTAAGGTAAAAGATTGTATGAAATTCTATTAATGATGAGGATTCTTTGTTGCATAAAGCTTTGGAACCTAAATATGGTACATTATGTTGGAATCCGGATTTGAAATAGAATATGTCAAATGCTTGGAAAATCATTTTGAGTGGTTCTAAGGCACTTAAACCAACTTTAAGATGGAAGATATCCAATGGGGAAAATTTTAACATCATGGAAGATGTTTAGGTATTAGACAAAGCTTTAAGCAAGTCGCCTACTTTTCTTTATATTCTACAAAGTAATGCATTAACCATAAATTAATGTGCTAGTAATGGTGGTTAGGATATAGAGAAGCTTCATCAGGTCTTTGGAGAGGAATTGATAAAGATTATTTTCAAAATTCAAACATATCCGATTTGTCACAAGGATTAAATGGAGTTGGTATATCAAATTTCTACGTAATCACTGTCGGTGTTAGCATTTGAATCTAATGTCACCAATTCTGATATGTAAAAGTATTGTCCATGGCTTAAGAAAATCAAACTTAGTCCAAGGATTTAAGTTTTCTGGTGGAGATTATATCATAAGGTAATTCCTACATTCCAATTTTTTGAATATAGAAGATTAAAGGAGGGGACTTTCTATCATAGAGGATTTATGAAAATTAAAGATAATGAACATGTGGCAGTTACTTGTGAAAAACTGATTCAAATTGTGAAATTTTTTAATTAATGGGGCTTTCAAATACCTCCTTTTGAGAATTTTGTTGAATGCATTTGCTTGTTGGAACACAATGCTTCTACAAAGACCTTTCTTGCTAATGTTTATTGTGCATCGATTTTTTTTTTTTTTTTTGTTTTTTTGAAGAATGCTAATATTGCATAGAAAGAAAAAACAAAACCTAGATACAAACAACTGAGAGTGAAGAGCACAAATACAATCTTCCTTTACCATATCACAAAAGGAAGAAGGTAGTTCACTCTCACATAACCAATCCCAAAGAAAATCAGATGAAAGAGCATGATTAGCACAAAAATAAGCTAATCTATTACAATTACGATTGACCCAATGAAAATTCACATTATTTACCTTACTAAGAAAAGAAGAATCTTCAATAGCCAATTTTCTGTCCATATTCTTCGGTATACTGTGCACTTTGTGAAGAATATCAATGACATTTTTATTGTCACCTTCTACTATAATGCCTCTAACATCATCAAATCTGCCATTTAAAATCTCTGTGAGAGCAGAAACAGTGGACAACTCCAGCTGGGCATTGTCCCAATGCATTTTCTTCATACCAAAAGCAAGAAGAAACCGTCCTTTACAATCCCTTACAATGTCACCAATACCATCCTCATAATTCCCTTTAAGAGAAGCATCAAGATTAATCTTAATCCAATCAGGGAGCGGAGGATGCCATTTAACAAAAGACAGCCCAGGGGACTGATTGACAACCCAGTTTTCCGATTGAACAAGATGCAGATTATCTTGGTTGATAAAGCTGAGAATTGAAGTAGCTAAAAACACATCGCTTTCTTCAGGATTCCCATGCTTAAACTTGTTTCTATGATTCCAAACAAACCAAATAACAGTAAAATACAACTTTACCGTCATCATATTACCGTCTTTGATCCTCTGTAATCTAGCCAAACAATCATCCCATCCACTGAATACGGGTAACTGAAATCCCCAGCCTCTCAGGACATCCAGCACCTTCCTATGTTTACAACAGCTGGATGAAATGTGATTGATATCTTCCACGACTTCACATCCCATTGGAAAAAAAGAATCATAAAAAAGTTTCCTCCTGAAGAGGAAAGCACCTGAAGGTAGAGCATCCGTGAATAGCCTCCAAAAAAAAACCTCCGATCTTGCATTCAAACTCAGTTTATAAGCCCATCTGAATGGAACAACTTCCTCTAGGTTTTTATAGTTATCTTCCATAATTAAAGCAGATATGGACTTACCTGACATCTTATATTTCAATTCCATGCAATCCCCATGCAAATAGGAATAAATCTTCACTTTACAAATAAGATCCATTAGATCTGTCCCAAAGAACAGATTGAGTTTCTCTCGGTCCCAGCAGCCATCAGTAATGAAATATTCCAGGGAAACATCATCATCCTCAAAATAACCCACAAACGTTGGCCATTTGAAAAGAGACTTGTACAAAATCCAAATGTCCTTCAACACTTTAATTTTAGAACCATCACAAATTCACCATCTAACATGATCCCTTAGTGCACTCCATCCAGAGATCATGATCTTCCAAGTAGAGGAACTACTCCTATTCAGCCCATAGCTCCGCCAATTAACTCCATATTTAGAAAAGTTATTTACTCAAAAGAGAATCTGATTTATCAATCAACTTCAAAGCAAATTTGGCTCTCATAGCATTCCTCCTAGCCACTGCAGAATGAACATCCCAACCTCCAAACTGTTTTGGCTTACAAATTTGTTCCCATGCCACATAATGAAATCCCCTCTTCCCATCACATTTATTCCGGATAAAATCTCTACAAAACTTCTCAAATCCCATCAACGACTTCATCGGAATAAGAGAGTGAGTCAAGATAAAAACCGGAAGAGAAAGATAAACTGATTTAACCAAAACCAGTCTACCGGCTAAAGAGACATATTTATTCCCCAGAGCATTAATTTTTTTACTGGTTTTGTCCAATAAAACCTGAAAGTCCACCTTCCTTAAACGTCTCAAAGCCAATTTGATGCCCAAGTACTCAAACTCATCAACAAATTTAATTCCCATAAATTTGGAAATCTGTACCCTCCTCCTCCGTCCACTGAACTACCACAAACCAAGGAAGATTTATGGTAATTAATGTTTTGACCAGTCCACTTACAATAATTCTCCATAATCAATTGGGAGCAAAGGGTAAAAAGAAACGGTGATAGAGGGCATCCTTGACGAAAGCCACTCTTCCCCTCAATCCAACTAGAATTCGAACCATTGATCATAATAGAATACCTTGGATCTATGATACATTCCATCACCAAATGAACAAACCTGGAAGGAAACCCCAATTTAATCATCATTTTCACCAAAGTAGACCAGCACATACTATCATATGCTTTCTCCATGTCCACTTTAATAGCGAAGAACCCATTACATGCTTTAGAAAATCTCAGCTTGTTAAAAGCTTCCTGAGCTAGAAGAAGATGGTCAGAGATTGACCAACCCCTCACAAAAGCCGCTTGTTCTTCAGAAATAATCCTGGGCATGACTCCCAACATTCTGTTAAGCAACACTTTAGTAATAATTTTATAAATTGAATTGCAAAAACTAATGGGATGGTAAGCCGAAGAAATTCTGGGATTAGAAGATTTAGGAATAAGCACAACTAAGGTGTCTTTCCATTCCTTATTCATTAAACCAGTGAAAAAAAAACTACTGCACTGCTCTCACGACATCCACTCTAATAATGTTCCAAAAAGCTACGAAGAAGGAATAGGTGATTCCATCAAAGCTCAGAGATTTGTTGCTGCCCAGATTCAGTATAACTTCCTTGATTTCCTTTTCAACCAGATCCTTATTCAGTAACTCCTTATCACAGTCTTGCAAAAAAAGCCACGGTTTTGGCCACCCAGCAAAGCTGCAGTTTATGGATTTCCACTTTACCTGAAAAAACCTCTTGAACACCTCTTCAATTTCTTTCGGATCATCTGTCAGCACCCCATTAGCATCCTTAACTTGAGAAATCCAGTTGACATTCCTCCTAGAATTGGCAAAAGAATGGAAGAATTTTGTATTAGCATCACCATCTTTGATCCACTTAGCTTTTGCCCTTTGCTTCCACCAGGTATTTAGATTATTAAGAACAACATTAAGTTCTTTAACTTTAGCTGTAAGTAACCAAAGCTTCTCCTCAGTCAACCAACCGTGCATTTATTCTTCTTCTTGCAAATTAATAATTTCAGCTTTCAATTTATCTTTCTCCAATGAGAAATTCTTCATTCTAGCCTTGCTCCAAAAAAATAAATCTTTTAAGGTCCTTTTAAATTTTTTGTTAAGAATCTCCATGTCATCTCCCAAGAAGGGTCTCCTCCACCTACTAGAAACAATATGCTCAACAGTCTTAAAGGATAGCCAAGTATCTTCAAACTTAAACCCACTTATACCTTTACAAGCCGACTCAAACATCTTCAGTACAATCGGACAATGGTCCGAAGCAACTCTGGCAAGGTGTCTAACCAAAGTAATTTGCATTTTGTTGATGGCCAAGGTATTAAAAATACACCTATTAAGTCTTTCCAGAATTCTTCATCCTCCACTTTTGTTGTTACACCAAGTGAACCTAGGTCCAATAAACCCAACTTCATGATAATCATTCTCCTTCATAAATTTCACCATATCCAAGGGGCCTTGAGTGAATTTGAACCTTCTACCACCCTTCTTATCTTCTTTAGACAATATGCAATTAAAATCCCCTCCAATAATAGAAGGAATATCTCTATTGGAAACCTCCTGAAAAAATTCCCAAAGACACCTTCTTTTAAGAGTCTCTTTACTAGCATAAACTGTAGATATCATCCAAACTATTGAAGACATTGACATCACCAATAACACATTGATCTGACATTTTTAAAACAAAAAATGATGCCAAATCCAATCTCCATAGAACCATAATACCACCAGAAAGCCCTTCTAAGGGAAGAAGGAAATAATCCCAACCAAGCCCCATCATCCTTACAAATGAATCTCTATCCATAGAGGAAATTTTAGTTTCAATCAACCCTACAAAGAAAACTTGGTAGTCTTTAATGATTTCCTTTAAATAAAGAAAGGCCTCCCTTTTTTTGTCCACCCTACAGTTCAAAAAAACAATATGTTCCATTAAGAAATTCTGGGGGAAGTGCCCCCAACTCTTTTCTTCATACCTCCATCCACATTTTTACCTCTAGAACTGCTTTTAATAGGGACCAAAGCTCTAAGTTCTTTAGCAAGCTTACATTTCATCAGTTCTCCACTAGAAACAATCTCCTTCTCAATTCTCACAGCACACTTACTCCCCTCGCAACCCTTGACACTCCCAATACCCTCAGGACTCCTAGCAATAGGAGGAATCCCTTCACTGTAACATACCCACAACCTCAAGAACTGGAATTAAGGCTAACATTTCCTATTCCTTCATCTTTCATCCCATCCAACACATCAAATTTATTCAAAATGACTGGAATAAAAGGGGTAATAACATTAGAAAACATACCATCAATCACTGGAGGAGCATTAATAGAATCAACAACCTCCAAAGTAGAATTTTCCATACAGACAAAATCCCTCCCTGATACAATCTCAATCTCTTCACCGGGTATCTCCCCTTCTTCTAGTTGGTTACCTATAGAAACTTCTACCACCTTGTCAAAAGTATAAACACCTTGAATTCCAGCCATTTCATCCTGAATACCAACCGCTTTCACCCACAGTTTTTTAACAGATTTCAGTTTCTCCTTCTGAGCAACAGGTCTCTTGCTAATTTTCTTCTACACCATGATCCAAGGACCATAAGAGGGATCAGTAACCTCTTCATGAACCTTTTCCACCTCATTGGCTTCCCAAGACTCACTTTCATTCATCTCCTTGCCAGATTTTCCTGCAGCCTTCAATTTGCAATCATTTTTAAGATGCCCCACCATTCCACATCCACAGCAAAGAGTCGAGACTTTCTCGTACTCAAATATTTGAAAGAATTTCCCAGAGATGCTTTCAACCCATACTCCTAGAGGAAGACACTGATCCAGCTTGAATCTCACACAAACTCTGGCAAATTCTCTTTTCCCCCACTGAAACATATTACCATCCATCATCAAAGGTTTACCATTGAAAGAAGAAATATGAGCCACATTCACTTCATCCCAACATTGCAAGGCCAAGTGAGGCATTCTTATCCAAATTGGAGAGGTTAAACCTTTCAAAGAAAGAGTGGAAAATTCTAAAGACCACTTCTCCATCCCCTCAATAAAGCCATTGAAAAACCAAGGCCCTCCCGATAAAACACCTTCCATCATCTCATTTGACTCAAAGGAACACAAAATCCTTCCCTTCCCCAATGTTATAAAGTGGAAATTCCCAAACAACTTCCACTTCCTCCTTATTTCCCAAGCAATAACATGAAAGGGAACATCCTTTCCAAAAACCTTGATCACTAAAGAGTTCCTGAGCTTATGAGAATTAGAAACTTCTCTTTCTTCTACCAATTTCATAGATTTTAGATCTTCCAAGAAGACCATATCCTCATCTTTCAAATCCACTATGATATAGGGTTCCTCTTCCACAGATTTTCATTCACCCCAGCCAATTTCTTAACAGGCATTCCATCACCAACCTTATCCACCAACTTTGTACCACCAGAATCAGAACTTGGTAAGAATTGAACACCTTTGTTAACAGAATTACAAACATTCACATTTATCCCATGGCCTAAACTTGAGATTACATTTGAATTACTGAACCTATTAACATAAATGTTCATTTCTGCAGATGTCGCCACTTGATCAATAAAATTCTGATTTGGAACTTTACTGGCTACAATAGGAGAAACAACTTCTTCATCTTCAACAACCGCCTTCCCCTTACCGACGACGAATAAAATTTTCTTGGACGAATCCAAATAATTCTCCTTAATCACCAACGGTCCCAAAGGACAAAAGAAAGCACCTCCAAACTTTTTACGAAAAACCCCACCCAAATCTTGATCACAATAAACCTCATTATCAACCTTACCATCCGTCAAAATCAAAGAAGATCGGCGACCATCCACCGCCATTGCCATTGACAAAATAGATCCTCTTCAAAGATGGCCGATGACCGTCCATAAACCCCTGAGAATCCAATTCTGCGAAGAACGGAAATAAACCTGGGAAAAAAAATTGAAAAGACGACTTCTCTCTCTAGAATCCTGGAGCTTCGATTTTTCTTTGTTGGAAATCTAGAAATAAACTTATTCTTGAAGGTAAGTAAGATAGTAACTTGAATATTACAACTAATGCTCTTGGAATGTTTTCTATTTCAATGGTTAATAGAAATAATTCAGGCTTTGGGATCCTAATCAACCAGTTCGGTTGTTTAAAAATTTTTGGATTCCTCCTCCACCCGATTGGATAAAAATCAATGTAGATGCGGCTTTGTTAACGTCATATAAAGCTGGAATTTGAGTTATTTTCTGAGACCATAAAGGGATGTTTCTTTTTAAATTTGGTTTTAATGGTATTCATTGGGATATCTCTCATCTTGAAATGGAAGCTATTTTCTCTTTAAAATGTATTATTAAAGAATGGATGATTCAAAACAAAGGCATTAACATTGCAGGAGACAATGCAAATGTAATTAAAAGCATTCAAAATAACATCAAGAGGATGAACTTGCATGAACCAAAGTTTGGATTAGATTTTAATACTTTTGTTAAAGAGTTTAATCATGTTATTTTTTATTGTGTGAATATAGATTGTAATATTTTAGCGAATGGTTATGCTAACTATGCTCTTAATAGTAACTTTGTTTGGGATGATATTAGTTTGGAACACATTCCTCCTTTTTTTTTTTCTTTTGTTAAAGGAGGAATGTGATGCTATTAGTTTGTATTTGGTGTATTTTATTATATATATTACTTAAATCCACTTCATCTCCTTTCATTATATATTTTTCCTCTCATAAATTTCAACATATCGTAGCCTACCATTCATGATGCACCACCTCCCATAAACCCTTAACCACTAGTTACCTGACATTGATGGCATTGTGCTATCATCAGACTTCTTTGTTTCATAGTTCATGTTGTGGGTTTACAGCAAACTAAGAGCATATTAATCCAATCCAATAAAATAAGAATGCAAAATATTATAAATCATTATGTAATGTGCACAAAAAAATTAAGTAACTAAATCAAAACAAAAATAACACATACATTTATGCAAGGTAAACGAGAATAGATCAAAAACAAATCTATACATAAAAAGTGTTGATGAGTAGTAGAGGATTAGCTATCACTGGAATACTCAAGTGGTAAATATAATATAAAAGTGATAGCAAAAAAAAAAAAGATTATTATACTAACTTTTAATCAATAAGATCGACAAATATGTGGAACTTATAAAAGTTTATAATAGTATTCAAATAATGATAAGTTAGATGCATGATTACATAAAAACGTGTGTGAAATGGTAATGTTTATCTTCATCTAGACAAGCAATCATCTTTGGGAAGAACAATGGTCTCTCTACTCTAGTGCTTCGGGTGATATTTTGGTGATCTAGGGTTCCCTATGTGCTCTTGATTCGGACTGCTTCTCACTTGGTTTACTATTGAATTTCTCCTCATTTTCATTCCTTTTCCTTTCCTTCTATGTTTTTCGAGCTAGTTCTAAGTTTATTTTTATTTATTCTTCATTTTTTTATTTTGGGGATGATAACCCTGTCATCATCTGTCCCTCTGATACTTGTAGTTCTGAATGGAAAATCCCATTCCTTTAAGGATGTGCTTTCCGGGTCTTCCTCTGCTTCTTCCCAACTTACCTTTGTGCATACTTCATTTAAGGGCTATAATACCAAAATGTTTGATGATTATGTTATTTCTCAGTTGGCTGCCCCCTTTGCTCTTACTTTAGTTGGAAAAGTTGTTCTTAGGCAATGACCTTTCATATTGGTTTGCTTGATCCCCATCATGTGGTGACTCAACTAAGCAATGATTTGGATAATAGCCATATTTTTTTAAGAAGATCTTACTATGTCCAGGCTTATCAAATGAGACTCCTTAAATGGACACCTGATTTTGATGTCTGTGAGGAGTCCAGGATTGCTCCTATTTGGGTTCCGTTACCTAATTTGAGTCTTCATTTCTTTAATTCACGTATTCTTTTTTGTATTGCTTCTATTCTTAATATTCCTTTGCAAACAAAGCAGGCCATTGCCTCTATTTCACGTCCATCGGTGGTTTGGGTTTTAGTTGAGTTAGATATTTCAAAAACGTATCCTACTAAGATATGGTCAGGTTCTGAATTAAATGGTTATTTTAAAAAAGTTGAATTTGAAAATTATCCTATATTTTGTTCTCATAATAAGATATACGGGCATGGCTTGAGTTAGTATTTTAAATTGCATTCACATCTTAAGAAGGAGAAAGAAATTTCCAAGTAGTCTAAGGTGAAAGAGGGTATTTCAAATGACAATGTTAATGTTGAATTGAATCATATCATTTCGGATGCTAATGGTGAGATAGCTCAGGGTAATGATGCGGATACTCTACTGCATGGTATAGTTCAGACCGAAGCTTCCACCTCTAATGGGGGTGAATTTCTTTGTGACCAAAGTGTGGATCCAAACTTGATATTATATTGTTATCAGATCTATCCGTTGGGGAGAAATAAATGTTTCATACCAATTCTAATAACATTAATGTGCCTTCTTCTTTATCTAATCATTCTGTTCCAAAGAAAACCTTGTACTGTATGGTTGTTATTGATTTTGACACTAACTGTTCTAATTAGACACAATCTCATAGTATGAATGAGCACATTAATGAGAAGAATTCTGAAAGAGCTGAGTCTATATTGCTAGAGGATGATTTTCCACAAGAAGAGAGGTTGGTCCTTGTGAAGGAAATTTGTGGAGTTCTTGTGAATAATGTTACCACTATGGAAGATGGTGCTTTCTATGTGGAATGTTAGTTTCCTCTTTCCAATGAGCATTCAGGAAATATAAATAAGTTTAAGCTTCCTTTATCTGATAATTATCTTAGTGGTGCTTTTACTTAAACAGAGGTGGACATACTAGCTAAATGTTTTGCTAGAGATGATAATGATATGAGCATTTCCATGGGTCTTGGTAAGAGAGGTAGAAATGCAAAAAATGTCATCTTACAATCTCCTAGAAACACACATTTGCATACTTCTCAATAATCATTATTTCTTATGTTTAACGCTATTATTTGGAATGTTCGGGGTATGGGTTTCCCTTCTTCTAAGGTTTGAGTTAAAAATTTATGCCATATTAATAATATGTCTATTCTTGTCTTGCTTGAGCCTCTTATTTATTTTGATAAGTTACTTGGTACTACTAAATTTCTAGGTTTTAAGCATGCTAAGTCGAACATGGCCAATAAAATTTGGGTTTTCTGTAAAGATTTTGTTAGAATTGATATTATTGGTGATTTTAATCAAGTCCTACATTGTAATAGTGAAAGTTATAGTTTCCAAAGTTGTGCTTCATTTGTTTATGCTGCCTAATCTCGTTATACTAGAAAGATTTTATGGGGTCAAATAACTCATTTTCATAGTATTTGTAATCTTCTTTGGCGTGTTGGTTGAGATTTTAATACTATAATGACCCCGACTGGGCATATAAGGGATTCTCTCCCTATCTATCAGTCGATAGAGGATTTCAATGGTATTATTATGGATTTCAACCATATCGATATTTTCTTTAATGGAAATAATTTCACTTGGCATCATGGGCATTTGTAGCAATGGCTTGATAGGGTTTTATTTAAGGATGTTTGGTTTAATTCTTTCGAGTTTACTAAGGTTGTTCATCTTAGCCATTCCCTCTCTAATCATTCTCCTCTTCTTATTAAAATTAAGAATAGAACTAGTGGTTTTCATTCTAAATTTAGATTTCAAAACATGTTGCTGCTTCATGGATTTGTTTCTTGAGGTGGTTAAGAATAATTGGCAGGCACATATGTTTCCCTATGATTCTATCTTCGGTATGAATAGATTTTGGCTTAAGCTGAAAAGACTTAAGCAAGTTTTGAATTTGTGGAATCATAATGTTTTTAAAAATCTTTTTTTCTAACATGTTAATTGTGGAAGATAGGGTGAATTCTTTTGAGAATCTTTATTAGTTGGATCCTTCATATTTCAACTTCTATTTTTTGAAAGAGGCTAAGGATGAGCTTTATAGATTACAAGCTCAGGAAGAAATTTTTTGGAAGTAGAAAGCGACTGTTAAACTTTGGTTAAAGAGGATAATAATACTAAATACTTTTATGCCTTGGTTAAAAAGAAACATATTGTTAATTACATTCATAAAATTAGTCATGATGATAGCTCTATTTTTTTTGGATGATGTTGAGATTACTAATTTGGCTGTTCATTATTTTCAAAATCATCTTAATAAAACCTTTAATCCTTCTATTTTTAACAATCCGTCCATTATTCCTAATCTTCTTTCTCTTGAGGATAATATTGGCTTGTCTAAATCACCTTCTTGAGGAGGTTAAGAATACTATTTTTTGCATGAATGGTGATTCCGTGGCTTGTTCGGATGGTTTCACGACTATGTTTTTTTAGAAAACTTAGCCTATTATTTATAATGATCTTCACTCTACTGTCACTGATTTCTTTAATGGCAATCCTATTCCAAAGTTTTTTTTCTTTTACTTCAATCCTGCTTATTCCCAAGAAGATTTCTGTGAGTTCTTAGCATAACTTTAGACCTATTAGTTTGTGTATTATCTTTTACAAAATGCTTTTGTAAAATTTTGATGAATTGGTTAACTGTTTATTGCCTAAGCTTATTTCTCCTCTTCAAATGGGCTTTGTCAAAGGGTGTGCTATTACGGATAATATCCTTTTAGCACAAGCATTTTGTCAAGACTTGGATGTCAAGGTTGTGGTAATATGATTCTAAAACTGGATATTGCTAAAGTATATGATAATATCATTTGAAATTTTATTATATTATCTTGAATTTATTTTGTTTTTATTTAAATTTCATGGTTCTCATTACAAATTGCATTAAAAGAAACATGCTATTAACTACATTCATAAAATTTCTCGTGAGTATGGCTCTATTACTAAGGATAGTGATGAGATTGCTAATCTGGTTATTAATTTTTTTCAAAACCACCTTAATAAATATTTTAATCCTTCTGTTAGTGCTTTATTAGGTATGAATGCAGATTTTGTGGCTGGCCCGGATAGTTTTACTACTAAGTTCTTTAAGAAAATATGGCCTATTATTTTTAATGATATTTTCTCTGTTGTCACAGATTTCTTTAATGGTAATCCTATTCTGAAGTTTTTTTCTTCTACTTTTGTTGTGCTTATTCCTAAGAACAATGCTGTGAATTCTTGGACTGAGTTTAGACCTATCATTAAAAATGGAATTTGTCAAAGGGCGTGCCATTGCTGACAATATCCTATTGGCTCAGGAATTTTGTCAATACTTAGATGTCAAGGTTTTTTTTCTTGAAGAACTTCTTAATGCATTAAAAAGAGAAAACTAAGTACAAAAGTCTAAGTGATAGAAGCCCTATCACTTTCCTCCTTTAACAAAGAATAAAATGTAGGAAGAACCCTATTGACTTCTAAAACATCCCAAAGAAAATTACCTTTTAAAGCATGGTTAGCACACTAATGAGCTAACTTATTAAAGTTCCTATTAACAAAGTGAAAATGGGTAACCTCAAAGTCTTTAAGAAATTCCAAGTCCTATTTAGAAGCTTTATCCAATAGTCATTTGTCCAACTCCCTCAAGTTTTGAAAATGAGAAATAACATTAGCATTGTCTCCTTCCACTATTATGCCTTTAGCATTGAACATCCAATCTTCAATGATATTACTGAATGACCGAACATCCATCCATTCAAGTGCTCCAATATCCCAATGCATAAGTGAAAATCAAAAAGATAAAAGCATTCTACCTTTGTGGTCTCTAAAGATACCACCAATTCCAGCTTCATTAGAGCATTGAAGAGAAGCATCTATGTTTACTTTAATCCATCCGAGTGGAGAGGGATGCCAAGAAGAAGAAATCAGCTCGTGCTGGTTAGCATCCCAGTGGTCCAAATGAAAATAAGAAAAAGAAGTAGATGCATAAGTAATGGCATTTGTCACAATAATGCCGTCTTCCAGCTCTTAGCCTTCATGGATTAACAAATTTCTACTCTTCAAAGAGTTGAATACTAAGGAACAATAGAGATTCTATTAAAAAGGATTAACCTCTCTTTTTTTTTCAAATAATAAATAACTTCATTCAAATCATTGAGTATAGGTAACTTAAAACCCCAACAGTTGGCCTTTTTCATAAGCATTTTTAATTTCAAGCAATTAATAGCCACATTGTCTCCGTCTACAATTAAAAAACAACCTTTAGGACAGAGGTTACACCCAATCAACCTTATATGTAACAAGTAATCCATAGTAGGTAAAGCATTTTTTAAAAAGCCTCCACCAAAAATATGAAACACGAGGATTTAATTTAAGCTTTTTGAAGCAGCTCCAATTATTTAAAAATGAGTTGTCTACCTCAATCTTCTCAAAAGTAGCAGTTTTTACCAAAGCTGAGATAGTTTTACTGAATGTACCTTCAATAATTCCATTTTGTCTTCAAGATTATCCCTTTCAATCTTCAAATTGAAAATAAGCTTGACTAGTTCATCCCCGAAGTAATTATGAAGTTCTTCTGTGTTCCAATTTCTTTCCGTGATTAAGCTAGATAGATTAGTAAGGTTGTTAATCTCAATTGAAATAAAGGTAGGCCAACTTTCCAATCTTCTATCAAGTATCCAAATGTCCTTCATGATATTTATGGATACCCCATCTTTAATGTTCCATCTTACAATTTGCTTTAAAGCTTTAGTTCCACTAAGGATTAATTTCCAAGTTGAAGAAGGGTTCTATCTTGTTTCCTCATTACAATCAATTTTACCATATTTAGCAGATAGAGTTTTACTAAGCAAAGAATTTGGCTCGTTTAAGAACTTCCAAACCAATTTCGCTCTCAGTGGTTCTACTAATTCAACTACATAATGGATACCAAGGCCTCCTTGATTCTCAGGTTTGCATACTTCTTTCCAAGCCACATATTGCAAACCATTATTTCCATTGCTTTTATATAAAAACTCTATGCATAATTTGTCAAGCTTTTTGAGAACAGACAATGACATCAATGATAATGTAGAGAAGAAAACATGTAAAGCTTGAATCACAGATTTAATGAGAGTTATTCTACTAGCTGTTGAAATGAGTTTCTTACCCCAAACATCCATTTTACCAGCAGCTTTTTCCAAAATATTAGAAAAATCTGAGGCCACGAGCCGCCTCAAAGTTATTTTATTTCCCAAATAACTGAAATCTTTGACTTCCTTGATACCCAAGAGCATAGAGATACTTCTCCTCCTTTTTCTTTCCATATTTTTGCTGAAAATGATGGAAGACTTGTTAACATTAATAACCTGCCCTGTCCCGTTGTAATATTCCACCGTAATCATCTTAATTTTCCTTATGTTCTTTTCTTTAGCATTTGAGAAAATTAAGATGTCATCGGCATATAGTAGGTGTGAGATCCTGGGATCCATAGGAGCAACCTTTAAACCCAAATTTCTCCCTTTGGAAAGAAAAGCTTTAGTGAGTAATTGAGAGCAAAGAATGAAAAGATATGGGGATAAAGGGAACCCCTGTCTAAAGCCACTTTTCCCTACAGTTTTTTCCAAAACCACACCATTAAATTGAACGAAGAAAATTGGATCAGTGACACAGTCTATTATTTGATTAGAAAATCTAATAGGAAAGCCAAAGAAAATCAAAATTTTCTTAAGGGTATCCCAAGCCATACTGTCGTATGCTTGTTCCATATTAAGTTTTACTGCCACCATTCCTCTTTTAGACTTAGAAAATTTGAACTTATGGAAAAGTTCTTGAGCTAGAAGCATGTGATCAGATAAAGCCCTTCCTATTATAAATGCTACTTATTCTTCAGTTACTAGGCTATGAATGACTTTCATTAACCTATTTAATAAGATCTTTGCCACAATTTTATAGATGGACATACAAAGGCTTATAGGCCTAAAATTTGATGGAGCTAGAGGGTTGCTTATTTTGGGTAATAGTATTACCAAAGTTTCCTTCCAATAAGAAGACATCTTACCTGAAATGAAGCAAAGATGTATGGCTTTCCACACATCCCTACCTATTATTTTCCAGTAAGCTATGAAAAAAGAATATGTAATCCCATCTATTCTAGGTGCAATATTGTTGCCAAGCTCCTTAATCACATTCTCCAATTCCTCTTGAGTAAAATCAGTCTCAACTAATTCACGATCTCCTTGGTTCAAGATGTTCTAAAAAATAGGCCAATTGGACAATTTACAGCCTCTATGCTTCCATTTCTCCATAAAAAGCTGAGAAAAATATTCTCTTATATTAGACGGATCTTCAATTAAATCACCAACCTCATTCTTCAGTTTCTTATTGATTTGGGATTTCTCCTTCCATTTGCATTGGCATGAAAGAAAGAAGAGTTCAAATCCCCCTCTTTCATCCATTTTGCTTTTGCCCTTTGTCCCCACCAAGTGTTTAATCTTGCAAGAGTAGAATTAAATTCAGAAATTTTGTTTCTCAGGGTCATATTTTTGCTGGCCGAAAAAACCTGATCACAAGCTTCTTGAGCTATAATTCTTCAATTTCCATCTTCAAATTCTTCTGTAATACTTCGGGATTTTGATGCTTTGCCTTACTACAAAAAAATAAGGCTTTTAAGACTCTATTCATCCTCTTGTTTAGAGCTTCCATGTCATCACCTCTCACTGGTTTAGCCCTAGAATTTCTGACCACCGAGGTAGTTGCTGCATAAGATAGCCAAACATCTTCAAATTTGCATAATTTTCTGCCATTAGGAGGTTGATTAAATAGCTTCAAAACTATGGGACAATGATCTGAGGTGATTCTATTCAGATGCCTAACTGGTGCTTGATTGCTTTGTTCCAATGACTTTGAATTCAGCATGCATCTATCTATCCTTTCTAGTATCCGTGCACTCCCAATTTTATTATTACACCATGTAAATTTAGAACCAAGAATACTTACATCATGTAAGTCATTCCTATTCATAAAGGCTTTCATCTCCATTGGCCCATCTGAGAAAGAAAATTTTTTCCCTCCTTTCTTCTCATCTTGAGAAAGTATACAATTGAAGTCTCCACCGGCTACAAAGGGAACATCTTGATTAGCAGCTCCATCCATAAATCTCCACAATTCTCTTCTTCCTTGAACTCTCTGCTAGCATAGATAGTAGCAACCATCCATTTGTCTCTGTTGAAAATTTCCAGTTCACCCTAAATACACTGATCCAAGGAATTTAACAAGGAAAAATCCGCTACATTAGAATTCCAAATCACCATGATTCCACCCGAATTTCCTCTAGAAGGATGAAGTATGAAATTCCAATCCTTTCCCATCATCTTACCAAAGTCTTCTTTAGAAAGAGAAGACATTTTTGTTTCAACAATAACAACAAAGAATACATCCCATTCTTTTATAAATCCTTCAAATATAAGGAGGCCTCTTTCTTGTTAACCCCCCTACAATTCCAAAAGCTGATGGAATTCATTTGGACTTGAATGGGGAGATACCCCCACCCTTGGTCTTGTTAACACTTTTTCTTGTTTGTGTTGATGTTAAATTTAAAGGTCCCAAGTACCTTACTTCTTTAGCAAGTTTAATTTTTTGGGACGAAGTCTTTCCCATGTTCACAGAAGTGTTTTCCTTATGCAAGAATTCACTGTTTTTATCAACATTGCCTTGAGCAGTAGCAGATACATCATTATTTTGACATTCTTCCACTTCCACTGTAACTTCAACTTCTTCTATTTCTTCATCCAAGTGTTCCATGTGAAAATCTACACCAATGCTATCTTCAAATAAATCACTTAGCAGCTCAAACTTGTTGCTTGGAGATACAAAAACCTTTTAGTTTGAATCAGCCTCAAGATTTCCATCAGGATTTATGTGTTCTGTTATAACAACTATTCGGACTGTATTTGAAAATTCAGTACCTAAATTCATTGCAGCATCTCCAGTATTTCGAATTTCAAATTGATTAACTTCAACAGACGAATTGTTAACAATGCCTCCTTGTTCTGAAAGAACCTCCTCTTGTTCTAAAATATTATTCTAAATTTTTAGAACCGAATTATGATAGGGAGTACTTGAGTTCACAGATAATCCCTTGAGATATACCTGAGTTCGCATGCAACCCTTCCCACATGTGTTATTAGAACCACCAAGACATAGTTCAGAGCTAACACCATTGCTCTTACAAATAAATCCTGTTCCAATTAAACATTAATATTATTTATTTGCTCCATAGTATCTTTTTCCACAATGACTTTACCTCCTTCTAGTTGAGAAGCAACTACATTTGGCCTTTCTGGGAGCTCATGTGTTGATTTTTTGCCTAAGCCAACTTCCTTTGCATTTTGACTTCCTTCCACAGCTGCCACAGGAACAACATTTTTTGTAACATATTTGTAGGAGTTAGGAATGTTCAACTTATTCCTTTGCTTTGAGAACTTCTTCTTCTTATTGTTAACTAAGAACCACGGCCCATAGGTAGGATCTTTATGAATATCTTGTACCTTACCAGCAGCTTTCCCTACAACACCATCTCTTGTCACATCCAAGTTCTTATGGACTTTGTTTAAAGTAATGCATTCCTTATCAACATGTCCAATCGTCCCACATACAAAGCAAAAGTTTGAAACTTTTTCATATTCCACTTTTTGAAAGAACCTTCCACCCATGCTATCAACCCATACTCCTAAAGGAAGAGGTTGATCAAGTTTGATCCTCACACAAACTCTAGCAAACTCTCTTCTCCCCCAATGAAACATGTTTCCATCTAGCATGATTTGTTTACCAATTCTTGAAGTAATGTAAGCTACATTCTTCGCATCCCAACATTGCAAGGGTAAGTGTGGCATTCTAATCCAAATAGGAGAAGAAAGGCCTTCAATAGAAGAAGAAAGGCCTTCAATAGAAGAAGAATTGAATTCCGGAGTCCATTTTTCCATACCTATAATATGTTCATTCACAAACCAAGGCCCTCCGGAATGAGCATCTTCTACCATCTCCTCCGAAGTGAATGAGCACAAAAACCATCCTTTTCCCAATGTAGTAAAGTGGAATTGTCCAAAATGTCTCCATTGCTTCCTTAATTCCCATGCCACTATGTTAGAAGGTAAAACTCTTCCAAAAACCTTAACTACAAAAGAATTTGATAGTCTTTTTGAATTTTTCTCCTCCAATTCCATGTTAAGTTTAACTGCCTTTCCATCTTTTTGAAATCCAATTTAATGTAAGGCTTTTTACTCCAAGGATTAACATGAACAGATGCTAATGATTTAGGCATAACATCATTCATCTTGACGACTTCCAATACTTTTTCCTTATTCACGATAGAATGTAAATTAATGTTAACCATTTTCAGCGAATTTTCATTTATCACACTGCGACATGGTCTAGGGATTGCATTCAAATTCACGAAACGGTTAACAAAAATCTTCATTCTGGAAGTAGACGCATTAATATCATATGGAGTTTCAGATGATTTCAAGTTGATAGGAGTCTCTGTATCCGTCAAATCTACAATGTCTTTGCCTTTACCTTCCACATGTTTGATCAGCTTTGGCGAAGGATTTGAATTTTCCTTGATCACCGAAGTTCCTTGACGATTCATCAAATGCAATTGAATTCATTGTAGAGAATTCAAAGTTGCTAATCCATCTCCAATCACCATGTTATTTGAATTTCCTACAACCAACAGAGAATTCGACAACAAAGATTGATGTTGTTTATTGAATTCCGAATACTGACCTCGCCGGACGTTATTGACGACGCTCGTCATCTTGGTATCCTTAGGTGAAGACCTCCAATCATACATGGGATAATCATCGGCAGAGTGCCGGCGATCATCCTCCATCATTCTCGTCTCCGGACGTTACCGCCTAACAGAAATTCAAAATACTTATTTTCTCTCTCTAGAATCTCAGACTTTCTCCAAAATATGTTGAAAGTTCCTTTTATTAGATGTCAAGGTTAGAGGTGGTAAAATGATTATGAAACTAGATATTACTAAGGCTTATGATAATATTAACTATAATTTTATTTATAATATCTTGAGTTTATTTGGTTTTGATTATAATTTCATCAATCTCATAAAAACTTGTATTCAAAGCCCTTTTTTCTCCATTATAGTGAATGGTAAGATCCATGGTTTCTTTATGGATTCTCCTAGCCTTAGACAAGGGGATCCCATTTCCTATGCGCTCTTTATTATTGTTGCGGATTATCTTTCCAGGGGCCTTGCTGATCTTTTTAATAAATGTCCTAGTCTCTATTTCAGAACTTTAGGTGGTATTAAAAATTCTCATTTATGCTTTACTGATGATTTCATTGTGTTTTCGAATGCTTTGATGAATAGTATTGATAAAATTTTATGCTTTTTTTATCAATTTGAATCGCTTAGAGGTTTGGCTTTTAGTAATCACAAGTGTTGTTTTATTATTGCTAAAAATGTTTCTGCTGATTGTGTTGTGGATATTAAGAATCTTATTGGTTTTACTCAAGGTGCTTTTCCTTTCAAATATCAGTTTATTCCTCTCTATATGGCTAGAAATAAGTATTTTCTTTTTGATGATTTAATTTCTATGGTGCAGAACAGATTGTCTTCTTGGGATTCTAACTTTTTAAGCTTTGGTGGCCGTCTTATTCTCATTAAATGTGTTCTTTTCTCTATTCCGATCTATAGTTTTCAAACCATTTTTCCTACTAAGAATGTGTGCCATAGAATTGATAGAAATTTTACTAAATTTGTTTTTGAAAAGATTCTTGGAATAATTCTAAGATTCATTGGTCGTCTTGGGGTAAATGTTATGGGGCTTTACAAGAAGGGGTTGTAGGGTGTAAAACTATGTTTAATTTGGCTTCCGCTTTTTCTTTCAAACTTTGGTATAATCTTAGGTCCAATGTGAGTCTTTGGGTCAATTTTATGATGGCCCTGTACTATGGGGGGAATTTTTGGTAATGTTGGCTATGCGTCTGGCGATCAACTCTGATGAAGTTTCTTATGTAAAAAATCTGAGAATCAATCCTAGTCCTTTGATGAATCAAATCTTACCACCAAAGAATGCTCCGTTGGTGATTAGAGAACCATAATTCATTAAATCTATTTCTCCTAAACCTGTGATTGGAAAAGGCAAGGAGATCGAAGGGAAACTGGATTCAGAGACTCCAAAAATTGATGTCTTAAACAATTCAAGTGGTTTTGAAGCTTCATCTTCATATGGTATGAAACTTATTGTTAATATGTTTAGCAACATTGCAGCTAAATCAGTGTTGGTGTTTGAGGCTATTTTTGCTTTTCAAAATAAGGTGGATTGCCCGTTATCTCCATGTGGAATTGCCCAAGTAAAACTTGTGGTTGCTGATGACCAAGGAAAAAATAATAATATGAAGTATAAAGATGTTGTAAATCCATGGAATAAGAATTTTCATATAAAGGTTGATCGAAGGAAAAATGTTTTTTGACAGAGGATGGTTCAGCAGTGAGGCTTCATGAACCTAGTGTTAAGGCTAATTCTGATAGATTATAATTTTCTTTGGTGGTTAAGGCAATTGGAAAAAGCATTCCAGTACAGTTAATTATTGATGAGATTCGAAGACAATGGAGTCATTTTGGTAAATTTCATTTGACTTCTCTTATTTTGGGATGGGTTTTGTGTTCCTTTTTTTTAAAAGATGTGATGGAGAAAGTTATGTCGAGAGGACCATGGTTTTTTAATGGTCACATAATTGGTATGGACAAATGGAGTTCAAATTTCTCTCCTTCTTCATTTAAAGGATTGAGCTTGCCAATTTGGGTTAGGATGCCTAACCTTCCTCTTTTTTGTTGGGATGAAGTCAATGTGGCTAGAATTTCTTCTTTAATTGGAACTCCTTTATTGCTAGATGGCAATATGTTCCAATGGAGTAGAAGTGAATTTACTAGAGCTTCTATACATATGGAGCTAGATAAACAACTTCCTTTGGGAGTTTGGGTGGAAGGATCGAATGGAAGGTTTTTTCAAAAAAGTTGAGTATGAGAAGGTTTCCTCATTTTATTACATAATGCTCCAATTTAGCCTCATTCAAAAGACAAAGGTTGGACACAGAGGGATCCAACTAACAAAGATACTAAATATAGTTAACCCTATCTTACGTAAGTAAAATATTAGAAAAAAAAAATCTTTAAAAACATTATCATTCCACCAGTTCAAAACTTTCTTAAGCCTTTTTAGTTTAAGCCAAAGTCTATTCATACTAGAATTAGAATCATTCGGTAAAAGAGGAGTTGCCAATTACTATAGACCACATCAAGAAAAGACTCATGTTATAACCACATGTTTTGAAATCTAAATTTTGAAGGAGTACCCCTTGTTATATTCTTAATTTTGATAAGAAGAGAAGTGTGATCATAAAGGGTGCTGCTAAGGTGGTCAACCTTTGTCAAATCAAAATAGTTAAGCAAGGCATAATTAAAAAGAACTCTATCAAGCCTTTACCACAAAAGCCCATGATGCCAAGTAAAATTATTGCCAGAAAAATCAATATCAATGAGGTTGCATTCCATAATCATGTCATTGAAATCCTCCATCGATTGATAAATAGGAAGAGAACCCCCTATACGCTCAGTCGGGTTTGTAATAGTGCTAAAATCACCACCAAAAAGCCAAGCAAGGCTGTAAATACTGTGAAATTGAATGATTTTATCCCATAAAATCCTTCTAGTATAATGAGAAGAAGCAGCATAAACAAAAGACACACAATATTGAAAATTAGAACTTTCAATATTACAATGTAAAAATTGAGTAAAGTCCCCAATAATATCAATTCTAACATAATCTAGCTCAAATTTTATATGCAACATTCGACTTAGCCTGTTTAAAACCCATATATTTAGCAGTACCAAGTAATTTATCCACAAAAATAAGAGGTTCAAGCAAAACAAGAATAGACACAATATGAATATGACAAAAAATTTTAACTCTAAACTTAGAGGAAGGGCAATTAATGCCCCTGACATTCCAAATAATGGTGTTAAACATAAAAAATATAATTAATGAGAAGTATGCGAACGTGTGCTTCTAGGAGACTAAGAAAATATTTTTGGGTTTTCTACCTCTCTTTCCACTACCCTTGGATAAACTCAAATCATGACCTTTACTAGGATAGAATTTAGCTAAAATATCCACTTCCATGTCAGTAAAAGCATCACGATAATAATGATCATATAAAGGAAGCTTACTATCATTTAAATTACCTAAAGGCCCCTTAGAAAGAGGCAGCTCACCTTCCACATAGAAAACACCATCTTCCATAGTAGAAATATTTCTTTCAAAGCCTCCACATAATTCCTTCCCACTCTCGATTTGGGACATAGGAAGATTCACTTGGCGAGAAAATTCAATCTCCAGCAATAAAGGCTCATCTCTTTCATGAATTAGATCATTAACCTGCTCATTCTCAGACATAGATTGCCTGGGGATTAGACCAGTTAGTATTAACATCAGACACAACCATTTAAGATAATGTTTGTAATTATTCACAAGGAATAGATAATGAGGATGGATCAAATATATTATTAGATACATTAGGTAACCTTTGTTCCCCCCCAACCAACAATATAAGAATAGAATCCATAAATGGTTCCACGGTTTGAGCACTAATAAATTCACCTCCACAAGAGGATGGGGCAGCAGCCTGAATAAGATCAGGATGAGTATTAACCACCTCTTTACCCTGAGGTATAACTCCATTACCTTCCACCTTAGTATAATTAACAACAAGATTAACATGACCATTCAAATTTCCCTCTTGCATTGTAGAATGCCTAACCATTTATTTTTCCTTCTTCAGATGTCAGTGCAATTTAAAACATTCACTCAAACCATGCCCATGCATCTTATAATGAGAACAAAAGATCGGATAATTTTCAAATTCAAACTTTTGGAAGTAACCATTCAATTCAAAACCTAGCCATATCTCCATTTAATGTTTTTTAGAAATATCTAGCTCAACCAAAACACGAGCCATATACGGGCGTGAAATTGAATCCATGGCTTGGTCCATTTGAAATGGATTACCAAGAATGGAAGCAAGCCCAAAAAGAATTTAAGAATTGAAAAAATGGAGCCTCATATTAGGGACAAAAACCCAAATAGGAGCAATTGGCAATTCCTCATGGACATCAAAGTCTGGTGTCTATTTAAGGAGCCTCATTTGGTAAGCCTGAATATAAAAAGAACTCCACAAAAAATTCTAGCTATAATTTAAATCATTGCTCAGTTGGAATGCCAAATGTTAGGGGTCAAGTAATCCAATATGAAAAGAACCAGAGAGCTTCAAATTCACAAAAAACATTTGTGGATAATATAGAGTAAAAGATGATGACAGGGATGTCATCCCCCAAACCCATGAAAAATGATAGACAAAACAAAATGGAAGCTCAAAAAAGTCAAAAAATGTAGGATAAGAACAAAACTTAGGGAAGAATCCATAGACCTCACAAGAGACAACGCAAAATGAGACCAAACGGCAAGCCCAAGGGCATGAAGCACAATCCCAAAATAGTAGAGAGAAACAACATAAAAAACTAGAGGGAAATTGCACAGGAGATCCAACCAGGAAGTCACCAAACGATCGCATGAAGAGGAACCCTAGAATAGCCTCAGGAGCTATTTGATGTCTAATCGTGGTGTTATTTGGGGGGGATTTAGCTGATTTCTCTCCTTGTTTGGCATCTTGTTGCTGTGGTGTTGGTTCTGACCTAATTCGTAGCACTGGGACTATTTTGGTTTGGTGGAGCCAGTTCCAGCATTTCTATGTGCTCAAGTTATTACTGGTTGGTTTTAGTTTGGCTTTGTTGGTTGTGACAGCCTTTTCTCTACTTGGATTATTGTTATTTCTCTTGGCCAGGGTTTTTTCTTCCTAGTTATTTTGGTTTTTGGTGTAGTGGGGGCATTTGGGTATCTTTTTCCAGTTTTCTTCTTGCCATGTATCTAGGTTGTGTGACTTTCTGATTGTTTTATTTGGGTGCTTGGTTTTTGATCTGGTTGAGAATTTTCTCTCAGTCTGGTTTATTCTTTCCCAGCTGGTTTGGTTTTTTGAATATTTTGGTGTCTGTTTGTGGGGTGTTAGGGGGCTTTTGTTGGTTGTTTTTCATGTCTCCTCATTAGCTTCAATCTCAGAGGAGTCAGATGTAGAATCTACCAAAAATGCCTTTTAAAACCACTTCTTGTCCTTTCTAAACTTGGGTTTCTCCTCACCCTTCTCCTTGCTTGGGTGATCCTTTAGTGTAGGACAATTAGCTTTGACATGTCTACGCTTACTTCATTCAAAACAAACCACATTAGAAGAACTTTTAAATTTTTTGCTATCCTTACTTTTTTTCCACTTCTAATGATGCTTGTGATTTTTTCCTTAGAATGATTTTGAATTGCTTAGTGATTAAGGCAACATCATCCCTTTCAAACCCAGAAGAATTTGTATCCGTATCATTAGCCTTCAGCGCCATAATTTTCTCTTTTTTCTTCTCACTTGCATCAAGTTGCCTTTGGATCACCCCTTGCTCATAAGCAATGAAAGACCCAAGTAAGTTATCAACAGAATAAGTATTTAAATCCTTAGATTCAGTAACTGTAGTAATCTTGTCACAAAGGAAGAAGGCAAACATCTTAAAATCTTATTGACTATTTCATAATTCGTGAGTTCTCTTCCTAAGGCATGCAATGAGGTAACTATTTGAGTGAACCTAATATATATGTAAGAAATTGACTCAGTAGGTTTTATACAAAAAAGTTCATAGTCATACAATAAAATATTCAACCTAAATTGCTTTATTTCATTTAGTCCTTCATAAATAATACACAATCTATCCCAAATTTCCTTACCAATAGCACAAGTTGAAACATCCATATAATCTTCAAATTTCAAAGCATAGAAAAAATAGTTTAAAAATTTTGCAATTAGTTATGCTAAATCCTTATCATCAAAAGTCTATTCAGTAAAAGGAAGTTAAGTTATAATGTCATTAATTTAATAAAATAGAGGTGAATAACATTCTTTAACAAGCATCCACATGCGATAGTCAATCGATTGTAAAAATTTTGACATGCTAGTTTTCCAAAAATCAAAAGGAACATTGTCAAACAAAGGTGGTCATAAAGGATGATGGATTAAAATAGCAAGGTGAAGAATATGGCCCTTGGATCCATGTTAACTTCAGAAATCAAATATTCAAAAATGCTAGATGGAATAATGGATCAAATATTCAAAGTAGACAGGTTTATAAACATGTTGAGTCTGTTAAACAGGCACAGGTTGTTGAATAGATGAGAGATCCAGTTAATTCAATAGGAATGCAATTGAAAGTTCCTGAAGATTTAACAACTTCGAAAAGCATTCGAGTGCAGGATATCCCAGTTATTTTGGATAAATTTCAAGCCTTGGACTGTGATCTGGAGGAAGGAGAAGTTATTGAAAGGGCTAGTGCAGAGCTGCTGATGAAATTCAAGCATTTGGATTCTGATGAAAATGATATTAATCCGGAACAAGCTATTTCTAATTTTATACATGATAATGAAGATCAAATGTTATCAGTTACAAATTCAGGTAAATTCAAGCTTTCTAAAGAGTTGAGATCTTTGGGACCTATGGAAGCAGATCAAAGTAAGAGGAGAGGGGACAAGAAAAATAGTAAATTGATAGGGGATAATTCCCCTATTGTTTCTTAATGGTTTCCATCATTTTTTGGAATTGTAGGGGGGCTAGGAAGAGAGAGGCCTCCTTATATCTTAGAGAGATTGTGAAAAACAATAAGGGTTTTTTTGTTGGGCTAACTGAAACTAAGATATCTTCACTTGATAGGAATGATATCAACAAGATTATTGGTAATGATTGGGATTATTTTCATCATCCAGCGAATGGTTTGTCGGGTGGAATCTTGTTGATGTGGAAAAAGGAGGTAGCTTCCTTTCAAATCATTGATCATTCTTCCCAAATGATTATGGGAACTCATATCATCAATGCTCTGGGTAAATGGAACATTACAACTGTATATGGAGGTAAGGATGCTAAAACCCGTAGATCACTTTGGCAGAAACTTGAAGGATGTATGATTGATGATGAACCAGGCATTATAGGGGGAGACTTCCATTGTATCCTCTCTAAAGAGGATAAGAGGGGTGGGAAGAGATTCCATCTTTCTAATGGTTCTAAAGATATGAAGATGTTTTTAATGAATAATGATTTCCATGATATTGGATTTGTGGGTCCTAGCTATACATGGTGTAATAATAAAAAAGGAACATCTAGAATTTGGGAGAGACTAGATAGGTGTTTATTAAATTCTACAGCTATTCACAATATCCCAATGGCTAAGGTGCGTCACTTATCTAGAATTGCTTCGGATCATGCTCCTATCTCCATCAATTTGGTATAACATCAAAATCAGAAATCTATTTTCTTAAGATTTGAAGACACTTGGAAATCGTATCCAGTCACTTGGAACATTATTATAAAAGCTTGAAAAAGTTGGATTTTGGTACTCGTGCTAAAATCCTTTAAAGGAAGTTGAAAAGATCATTAAAAGCTCTCTATTATTGGAACAATAACAAGTGCAAAGAACTAAATTCATTAAAAGATGAGTTGAAGAAGGACATCTTGCAGCTACAAGTTGAAGAATCTAGTGCAGGAGGCTTAACGATAGAAAAGCTAAAAATGTTGAGGAACAAAGTCCATGATTTTAATGTGACGTTAGGAAGACTTTCCACTTGGTGGAACCAAAGATCAATAATCAGATGGCAGCAAAATGGGGACATAAATTCTAGCTATTTTCATCAGTATGCTTCGGCCAAGATGAATGGGAACATGATTTGGCAAATTAAAGATGAGAACGGGACTGTTGTTGAAGATTTGGACCAAATTGAAACTATTTTTTATAGTTTTTTTTTCAGAAAAAGTGGTCAACAAGAGAATGTAATCTGACGGGTTAGTCTTCTTGTCTAGAAAATCTGAGAATTTCCAATGAAGATGGTAAGCTGTTAAATATGGATTTCACTAGAGAATAATTGATCAAGGTAGTCTTTAAGCAAGGTAACAATAAATCCCATGGGTTAGATGGTATTACTACTTCTTTTTTCAAATTTTATTGGAAGATTGTGGAGGAGGACACGTGGAAGGCATTTGATGGTTTTTTTAAAACTTGTATTATGCATAATGAGTGGAAGGATACACTTATTGTTATAATTCCCAAAATTAAAAAGACTATTAATCCATCCAACTATAGGCCTATAAGTTTGTGTCAAACAACTTATAAGTTTGTGGCTACCATGATTTTAAATAGAATGAAAAATTACATTGCCAAGTGTATTACAAAAGAACAAGTAGCTTTCCTTAATGGTAGATCAATGTCTGATCATTGTCTACTAGCTCAAGAGGTTTTTCATAAGCTTAGAATGTCTAAAAGAAAAAAGGGGCTAATGGCGGTTAAGCTTGATATGGAGCAAGCTTATGACAGTATGAGTTGGGAAACCTTATTTCAAGCTTTAAACATGTTTGGTTTTCCAAGGAGGATGACCATGCTTATTATGGAATGTGTTAGGAATGCTAGATTTTCCTTTATTATAAATGGTAGAACTTCCAAGGGGATTATTGCAAAGAATGGCTTTAGGCAAGGTTTCCCTCTATCGCCATATCTATACATTATTTTTTCTTAGTTTTTTTCTTTGGAAATGGCACAAAGAGGTCATGATTTGGGAATTCAGGTTTCACATAGATCTCAAAAAGTTAATCACTTGTTATTTGCTGGTGATATCTTGCTTTTCTCTCAAGCTTCAAAACTTCTTGCTGTCAAATTGAAAAAAATTGTTTTGGATTTCTGTTCCTGGACTGGTTTAAGAGTTAATAATGCCAAATCTCAAAACCTGTTTAGTAAGGGGATGAATAGAGTGGACATGTTACAAGTGAAGAAAATTCTGAAGTTTAAAACGGTTGAGGAATTTCATTATCTTGGGGTGAAGCTGATGTTGAGAAAACTCGTGAAAGCTGATTTCAAGTTTATTTTGGATTCGGTTATGCATAAAGTGAATACTTGGGGAAGTAAATGCCTGTCTTTGGCGGAGAATATTATTCTTGCTAAGACTTCCCTATTAGCTCTTCTAAACTTTATTTCTACTCACACATTGGTTCCGAAGAAGATTCTACATGGGTTGATAGATGCTGCAAAAATTTTATTTGGCATAAAAGAGATGGGAAGAAGGGTATGCACTTCATTGCTTGGAAAACTATGTGTAAACCAAAAGTTCAAGGAGGTTTGAACTTTCATTCGGTGGTTAGTAGAGCTGGTCCTCTCAAAGCTAGAATTACTTGGAGATTGCTACAAAATCAGAATTCTTTATTACATCTGGTTATAACAGCCAAATATGGTGATAGTTGGTGGCAAGGTAATTGTAGTAATGGCAAATCAACAGCTTGAAAGATCTTGAATGAAGGAGCTGAATACTTAAAGCCTCTTTTGAGGTGGAAAGTGGTTAATGGGAGAAAAATTGATGTTCTAAAGGACATTTGGTTGTTAGACAAATGCTTGAATGAGTGGCCAATTACAACAAACTGTATAGGCTTGGAAGGTCTTAAACTCAGCCATTTCATTACAGAAAATGGGTTCTGGAATCTGGAGGAATTGCAATGTTATTTTAATGCAGATTTCATCACTTTTGTATTACAGATCTCAATTGATAGGGATGCTAATGAGGATTACTTGGAAGAAATTTGCACTCTTTCTGGCAAATCCATCAAAGCCCAAGCTTATGAAGTCTATAGCAAATGCAACTGTGGTGAAGGAGATATGGGATTTTATACTTGGTTGAGGAAATTAAAGCTTTCTGCTCATGTAGAGCTTTTCTGGTGGAGAGTTAGTAAAGCAGTCATCCCTACTAATGAGTTTTTGAAGTATAGAAAACCTACAAATAAAGATTTATGTGCTAGAGGCTGTCTAGAGTGTGAAAAGCATGAATATATCTCTGTCCGGTGCAAAGAACCGCAGAATATCATTAGACAGATCATGAATTGGGGGTTCTATATTCCAATTTTTGAATCTATAAATAAGTGCTTAGTTGAATTGAGAACTCTCTCTAATTTTGCACCAAACACAGTTGGGTTTTATTGCAATGCTGTGTTTCAAAATTGGCGGAACAGAAATGATGTAAAACATGGGAAAACTGCAATTTCCATTCCTGTTTTAGCTGCTAATGTACTTTTTTCTGATATTAAAATCTCTAATCCTTTTATTGATAGCTGGGGTGCTAATCTCCCTAGGGAGTTTCAAACTTCTTGGCACCCTCCACCGCTTGATTGGATTAAGATTAATGTGGATGCTTCTTTCCTTACTTCTTATAGTGCTAGAATTGGAGGTTGCTTTAGGGACTATAAAGGGAGATTATTGATTGCTTTTGGAGAAAAAAGAACTCATTGGGATATAGCTCATCTTGGGATGGATGCTATTATGACTCTTAGTTGACTCATACAACTGTTGATGCTTGAAAGTAAAGAAGTAATAATTGAAGGTGATAACATCAATGTTATCAAATTCATTCAACATTCTTTAAACAAGGCTAATTGGCATGGTCACAATCAGATTGGGGAGGATTTTTTTTTCTTTGCTGACATTAATAAGGTAATTCTTCATCATGCTCATAGAGATTGTAGTAAGGTAGCCGATTTGTGTGCTAGCTTAGCTTTTGATAACAACTTTTACTTTGATAGTTCTTCTTTTGCTAAAATTCCTCCTTCTCTTTGTTCTTTGTTGAAGAAGGAATGTGAGCCTTTTCTTTAGTTTGTAATTAGCTCTTTTCTCTTAATTGCAAAGTGCATTTTCAAAAAAAAAAAAAAGGTAATAGAATACTCTTTTATACTATTATGATTACCAAAGTTAGCCATTGATCAAAATTCAAAAGTTTTTAAAAACTTATTTTTATTAATCCTGCTCTGATACCACTTAAAAGAGCTATAATACCACTTGAAAGAGCTCTGATACCACTAAAAAGTTTGTCAGGGGTGTTGATCCCTTATGAACTAGTCCTAAGGCTAAAAAAGAGGGGGGGGGGGGGTGCGGTAAATTGGTAAATTTCTCCAAACAAAAACACACGCTGGAAAGAATAATAAGAAAGATTAACAAGATTCACTACAAGAGAAACAAATTGCAGAAATTAAATGCATAAGTAATAATAAGAAAGAACACACTAGATTTTATAGTGGTTCTGTCAACTTGACCTACGTCCACACGCTGGTGTCTCTCCTTCAAGTATTGCACTAAACTCAATTTTTCTCCTTTTGCCCCCTTAATAAGGTGGAGAAGCCCATATAAAAACTCTTTTCCACCAACCTTAGAGAGGTAGAGAACCCAATCTCCTTTCACTTCCTCTTGAATCAAGCAGAGAACCCAACTCCTTTTTCTTCCTCCTAAAGCATACAGAGAATCAAACTCCTTTTGCTTCCTTTATAAGCAGGAATAAAACCTTGATCAATTGCTAAAGTAGACCTCTCTCAAACCTCCAAGGAATTAGGGATGAGAATCAGAGAAGGTGACTTGGATCCTTACATGGGGCAACCTTTGTGAAACCCTTTTTAAACTCCCCCTCACAAGATCCTCTCTCTCTCCCTTGCTCACCCTCTCCTCTTGGCTCTGTCATTTCAGGACTGCAGCAAAAGATACACTCTTGGGTAAAACAGGAGGTCTTATATAGAAAATCTTTAGATTTGCTCTTAATTACAACAAACTGACATTATTATCCAGGATGATTGGCCGATCATCCTGTACGATCAGTATAAATTTAGCTCAATAAGCTAGGATGATTTGGAAGAGAATGGATGATTAGAATGTTACTTTATTTAGATCATGCAGGATGATAGGATATCATCCTATATGATTAGTTCAAGTTACCGAATATTGTTCAGACCATCGCCTTGAATGGATGTCTGGATGATGAAAAAATAACTAGATCATCTAGGACGATCTCATGATTTTCTAGGCCCATTAGTACAAAATGATGAATATCATCCAGAACATCACCCTTATGATTATCTTGGATGATAAGTTCAATTCAGAACATATCATCCAAAACATCACCTTGAATGGTGCCAAGCTGATTTTTTATCATCAAGTAAGAATTAAGGTTTGTGAACTGCTTGTCCCGGACAGTCTTGTGATCATCTAGGATGATATGATCGAGCTAACAAACCTTAATTACATTTCTTAATTACCAAATAAAATTAGGTATAATTGCACTGTATCATCCAGGATGATGTCTAAAAATAAAATTTACCTAAAAAGATCTAGTAGCTGATTCTTTGTTATTTAAGCCTATCGTACTAGACAATGGTAATATCATCCAGGATGATTTGCTTAATGACGACTATCTTAACTAAGATGCCCTAATTACAATTTCTATTTTTAACTGATTGTCTAGGATGATTTTTGGATCATCCCGGATGATGTGATTAAAATAAAAAACACTAATCAAACAAATAAAATTTTTTTCCCAAGTGTGTGTGTGAAAGGTTACTTAGCACCAGAACCCACATTGCTATAATGGACTCAAGAAAAGGTAAAAGACACTTCACTTATATTACAAGCTAACTTAGTCCTAATCTACCCAATATTGAGATAATTCATTTTACAATTTGAACTTATGGACCTGAAACATTAGTAGGTAAGGCAGACATAAAAAAATAGAAATGTTTGCTATCATCAAAATTATATTCAACAATATCAGATTTGTAACACCTCATGCCTTAACTTTGTTTGGTAAATTTGTGTTAAGGAGACCGAATCTTGGTGTTATATATAAGTTTTTTTCTTAACTTAAAGCTCTCTGAATCATTTCATATTGGTTTACTTGATCAAAGACATGTTGTTATCCAACTTTCAAATGATCTTGACTATAGCCGCATATTTGCTACAAGGTTATATTATATTCATGCATGTCAAATATGTTTACTGAAATGGACTCCATATTTTCACATTAGGGAGGAATCCCCTATTTCTCCAATTCGGATTTCTTTTCCTAATTTGAGACTACATTTTTTTAGCCATCAAATTCTTTTTGGTATGGCCTCTATCTTCAGGCATCCATTACATATTGACTAAGCTACTGCTTCAGTGTCAAGGCTATCAATTTCTAGGGTGTTTGTTGAGATGGATGTCTCTAAGAAGAATCCTAGTGAAATATGGATTGGATTCAAAGTGAAGGGTTATTTCCAAAAAAATTGAATTTGAGAATTTACCTATATTTTGCCCTTTTTATAAAATGCATGGGAATGCTATGAATGATTATTTTCAGAAACACCCACACCTTCATACAGCTAGGAATTATTTGAAACAAATGAATGGTATGGTGGATCATGAAGTGTCTAATTCCACCCCTTTTATGGGTAATACTTTTAACCCCTCACAACATTTTAAAGACTCGTTGGTGGTTATTGAGGAGGAGCCTAGTCTAGATGTTCATAATGTTGTTACTAATGCTGACATTTTCACTCATGATCAGGGAGTTTTTATTAACACTTTAAATATTCCCACTATTGATTATGAATAGAATCTGGCCCATAACTCGCTTATTATTGAAGCTCAAAAGAATGTTAATGATGCAACTTCTCTCTCTCACATTATTAATCACAATGTGTTTGATGCCAACAATATTATGCTTTCTCATAAGCCTTCTAATCCTTTTAATGAATAGGACTTTGAGATGGGAGCTAATGTTGATATTCAGTCGCCCTATAAAGAAGGTGACAAGAATGACATGCAATTACAGGAAGGTGAATTTGTTTTATGGATCATTGTTCTTCATTGTCTAAATGCATTAAGGATCCAGTTATGAGGGCTACTGATAATTTGGAGTATGATGGTATGTTTATGGAGGATGAATGTCCTACTCCCCTTCCAGATTAGCATAATGATAGTAAGACTCCTTATACTTCCAATTATAATAGCGATACTTCTATTGATACTGAGGATATGCATATTGCTGCTAAATGTTTTACCAAGGATGATAATGATATTAGTTTTAATAAAGTTCATAGTAAAAGATGGAGGAAACCAAAGCATATTTCTTTTCAACCTGCTAGAAACAATCACTTGAATACTTGTCATTAAGCTTTTATTTATGTTTAGTATGATTATTTGTAATGTGTGGGGGCATTGGTTGCCCGTCTTCTAGAATTCGTATTAAGAATTTATGTCATGTGCATAAGATTTATATTCTTGTCCTTCTTGAGCCTCTTATTTCCTCTTCTAGGTTGTTAAGCACCTCTCATTTTTTGGGTTTCAACTATGCTATTTCGAATGTGGCAAATAAAATTTGGGTCTTTTGGAAAAATTTGGTTAAAATTGATGTTATTAGTGATTTTACTGAAGTATTGCATTGTAAAGTTAAGGCTTTTAATTTTCATTATTGTGCCTCTTTTGTGTATGTTGCCTCTTCACTCTACGTTAGAAAGATGCTTTGGGATTTACTTATTAATTTTCATAGTATTTGTAATCTTCCTTTTTTTGTTAGTGGAGATTTTAATGTCATCACTAATCCTTCTAAAAGGTTTGGTGGTTCTACTCCTTCTTATTGCACTATGGAAGATTTTAATAATATGATTCTGACATGAAATTTGATTGATATTAGTTTCATTGGTAATAACTTTACTTGGAATAGAGGTCATTTGTGATAAAGGCTTGACTGTGTGCTCTTTAATGACTCTTGGCTTAATTCCATTAACTCCACTAATGTGCAGCATCTTAGTAGAACTTTTTCTGATCATTCTCCTCTTCTTATTACCATTAATTATAGAAATTTTAATGCTCCTTCAAAATTTGGATTCCAAAACATGTGGTTTCTTCATAACTCTTTTTTGAGGTTGTTCAAAATAATTATTAAGTGCCTCTACACCAGGAAAATTCTATTTTTGGCATGAGGAAACTATGGCTTAAGCTTAAAAGGTTGAAAAAGTTCTTAATTCGTGGAATCATCATGTTTTCAAAAATATTTTTTCTAATATTTTACAAGCTAAATAACTTGTGAATCCTACTAAGATTTTGTGTCAAAATGACCCTACTGATGCTAATTTTACTCTTTTAAAGAAGACTAAAGTTGACCTTTTTAATTTCCAAGCTTAGGAGGAGGTCTTTTAGAAAAAAAAATATACTGCTAAGCACTTAGTTGAAGTTTATAGAAATACTAAGTATTTCCATGTGTTAGCTAAGAGAAAAAGGGTTAAAAATAGTATCAATAAAATCCATAGGGAGGATGGCTCTTTTACTGACAACACTGTGGAGATTGCAAATTTAGTTGTTCATCACTTTCATAGCCATTTCAATAAAGTTTTCAATCCTACTCAAGTTATGGATCGCTCTTTTATTCCCAACCTTATATCCCTTGAGGATAATGTCTCTCTATCTAGGCCTCCTTCTTTAGAGGAGGTTAAAGAGATTATGTTTGGTATGAATAGTGATTCCGTGTTGTGGAGCCTGATGGTTTTACCACTATTTTCTTTCCAAAAGCTTGGCACAATATTCATGATGATATCTTTGCTGTTGTTTTGGATTTCTTTGTTGGTAATCCTATCCCTAAATATTTTACTTCTATTTCGTTAGTTCTTATTCCCAAAAACAATTATATTAACACTTGGAATGATTTTCTTCCTATTAATCTTTGTACCTTCTTTAACAAATTGATTTGTAAAATTATTATGAATCATCTTACTGCTTTATTACTTAAAATTATTTCCACTTCTTGTATGGGTTTTGTAAAAGGTAGAGCTATCAAGGATAATATTCTGTTGGCTCAAAAATTCGTTAAAGATTTGGATGTTCGGGTGAGAGGGGGCAATTTTATTTTGAAACTGGACATTGCCAAGCCTTATGACAATATTGATTGGAACTTTATTTACCCTTCTCATGATCTATTTGGTTTTAATTCTTTATTTATTAAACTTATTAAGAATTGTATTAAAGATTTCTATTTCTCTTTTTTTTCAATGGCTCTAATCGTGGATTTTTCAAGTATTCTCATGGCTTAAGGCAAGGTGATCCTATTTCTCCAACCCTTTTTATTTTTACTGCTGAATTTCCTTTTAGGGGTCTTCCCAATTTATTTGAGAATAATACTGTCCTTTATTTTAGAACTTTGGGAGGTTTCCATATATCCCATTTATGCTTTATGGATGATTTTATTATTTTTACTAATGCGACTATTAATATAGTTCATAAAATTATGGAGTTCTTTCATCAATTTGAGATGGTGACTATTCTATCATTTAGCAAAAAATAAAAGTTGCTTTATTGCTTCTAAGAGGATTTCCAATGATTGTATTTTAGCTATTATAGATGTTACTAGTTTTACCCATTCTCGCTTTCCCATCAAATATCTTGGTGTTCCTCTTTTTAAGTGTAGGAGGAAAATTTTTTTTTGATGATCTTATTACTTCTATTTAGAATAAGCTCTTATCTTAGGATTTCAATTTTCTTAGCTTTGGTGGTAGAGTTACTCTAATCAAAAGTGTTCTTTGTGCTTTACCAGTTTATAGTTTTCAAACTAATTTTCTGACTCATGTTGTTTGTAACAGTTCACAAGCTTATTAATAAATTCTTTTGGAAAGGCACTTCTTCTAGGTCTAAAATTATTTGGGCTGCTTGGGAGAAGTGTTGTGGTGTTTTGGTTGAAGGTGGTCTTGGCTTCAAAAATTTAAATGATCTTGCTAAGGGTTTTTGTTTTAAACTTTGGTATAACTTACACACTAAAGAAAATCTTTGGGATAATTTTATGATATCTAAGTATTGTGTTGGTAAACATCCGACTAATATTTTTCCTAAGCTAGGTGATTCTAAAGTTTGGAAAAGGAAGTGAAAGGTTAAATAGGAGGTGGAGCCCTTTATTTCTTGGGGGCTTGGTGAAGGTAATATCTTTTTTAGCAAGAAAAATGGTTAGGTAAAGATTCTATTGACTCCATCTTGAATTCTACATTTACTGCTTCAGTCAAATTAATTCTTTATTCATTAATAATTGTTGGGATTATGGTAAGATTTCTAATATGATCCATGATTGCATCGTCCACCATATTTTAAATTTTCCTATCAATATTATCTCTAAAGATTTTTATGTGATTTATCTAGAGATGGTCATTTTCACTTAAGGAATGCTTAGCATACTTCTAGAGATAAAGGCAATATTGATAATATTTTCACTAATATATGGCATAAGAGCATTCCTTTTACTATTTCTATTTTTGTTTGAATGTCTTGCATAGATTTATTCCTACGGATGATAATCACTTCAAAAAAGGTTTTATCTTAGCTTATAAGTGTTAATGTTGTTTTCATATAGAGAATATGCATCATGTTTTTTTTATCTGGTCCTATGGCTATTAGAACTTGGGTTTATTTTGATGATTTATTTCAATTAAATTACTTTAACTCCAACCTTTCCCTTAAATCTTTACTTACGTCTTGGTTTATTAACTCTAAAGGCCACATTCGCAATGTTATTCCATCCAACATTCTTTGGTTTCTTTTGTTGGAAAGGAATAACTCCCTTTTCAATGATGTGAGGATGAACCATCATAATGTTATTCAGAAGGCAAATGATAAGTTTTTAGCTCTTCTAGCTATCGATTTGCTTTTTGTTAAGAATTTTAAAAATTGTTACTTTGTTGGTACCGCTTTAGGGTTTAACTTGGAGGGTGCCCCTTCTACTTCTAATATCATCTACTGGAACAAGACCCCTATTAATTTTTTTAAATTAAATAATGATGGTGATGTTTCTGATGTTTCTGTTGGTTGTGGTGGTGATATTAGGGATAATAATGGATGTCTTATTGTTGCTTTTGTAGGTCCAGTTCACAATAGTGACTATTTTATTACTATCACTATGGCCATTTTCTATGGTATTCAATTGTGCATCCCTCTTAGCTTAACTAACCTGTATATTTAACTTTATTATGGTATTAATTTTCTACCTCTTCAGGCTTATGAGGAATTATATTGTACCCTAAGTCTCTTCTATCAAGTTAGAGAAATAAAAAAGCTACTGCTATTTTTGAACTTCACGTTTCACCATGTTAGCAAGCACGGTAGTGCTTGTACTTTATGGTTAGCTATGTGTGGTTGTCGTCTTGACTGTTTCTCTAATTTTATTTGGTCTACTATTATTGTTCCCTTTTGTGGCTTGCTTAATCTTGATGAGTGTGATTTTCCTTATGTTACATGTTAGCTGCCTTTTTCTTGCCTGCTATTTTGGTTGATTTACTTTCTCTGGTTCTTATTTGCTTGGTTTTTTTATTTGTCTGTTATTATTAGTTTCACCTGATGGATTACTGGGGTTTCTTCGTTTTATCTTATGTAACCTGGAGCTTTTATTATGATTGCTGGACTATCTATGGTGTGGAGGAGTTGCTCCATCATTATTTTGGTTCCTGGCTACTTTTCTATGCTTCTTACTAGAGGATTTTTTCTTCAATGGCTAGTTGGTTGGACATTGGGACTGGTTATTCTATGGTGTTAGCTGAGAATTTCTGGGCATCAATCTGTGTTTTATTATTTAGCTATTATTTTGTGAATTTAGACTTGAGCAATGATTTCACTGGATATAATGCTATTGGTGTGTCCCATTGTTGCTCTCCTACCTTCATTTTTTGGGGTACTATGGGTAATTGTAGGGTTCTGGCTAGGTTTTCCACTTATGATGGTGCTGCTGTGGTTTGGATTGTTGACTACAGGTGGTTTCTTTTATGCCTGTTGTTCCTCTATTTTTGGTGGCCTGGAGTGGTTATTATCTTTGGGATTCTGGATAACCCGTGCTATTTATCGCATTGTTGGTCTTCTAAATTCAGTTTTTGGGGTGTTGGGGGTAATCATGTGGTTATGGCTGGGTTCTCTTATTGTGTTGTTGTTGTTGTTCATTAGGTTGCTGCCCTCTGGTGGTTGTTTATCCCTTTGATGTTATTTTACCTGCTGGTTCTCTACTTTTGGTGGCCTAGAATGGTTATTAGTTTTGAGATTCTGAATATACCATGCTATTTCTCTGGTGATCCTCTATTTTGCTGGATGGGCTTGTACAAGGTGGTTTTATGTGACCATGATGGTAGGATTGAGTGGCTTGTGGATTTTCTTAATGAGGCTTATTATATTAATTATATTATGAGCTCTTTAAGTTTTAATTCCAAGATTGGCTTTACTTGGCGCATATTTTATTTCACCCCTTTTTTTCTAGCTATTTTTTTTATTAATGTTATTATTTAACCTATCTTTTGTGGTGGTGTAGCTTTTCTTTTTGCAATAGCTTTTCTTTGCAGGTGGAGCAACTTTTGGCTGACTTCAAATTATTTTGTAGAAAGATTGGGCCTTACTACTTTAATATTATGTTTCTTTTTTGGATGCTTGTCTATAGCATCATTAGAATGTTACTAGGGTGCCTTGTAATTTTTATTAGGTGAGACAATTGACTCGTAGGTTTTCTTTTTCTTTGTTTTGTAGCTCGTAAGAGCATTAGTGAGTCGATGATCTCATATAAGGACTATGTAATTATTCTTTAATATTAATGCATAGGCCCCTTTGTGGGTTTTAATTTAAAACAAAAAGAATATTGTGTTAGTCTTTTACGACTATACCTTATTTTCAATGCAGTATTTGAATAAAAAATAGTAGATGATTGAATCTTCTTTGGCAACATTAATTTTCCCTCTGATAGTAACCACTAACAAAAATATATGATGATGAAGATGAAGTGGAGGAGGTGGAGGAAGAAGAAGACGAGGATTGGGATTGATCCTTTTTATTTTATTACAATAATTTAATTTTTCTTTGCCTGAGAGAGAGATATATATGATGTTATGTTTTCTTTCTTTATTTTCATTTCCTTTGCTTGGAAGTTCCTCTGATGATGATGATGTCAGATGTTCTTATTATTGGTTTGTACATTACTGAATAAGAATTTTTAATTATATATGGATTAGATTTTTTTACAGCAATCTTTGTACCAATTATTATTCTATAAAATTAGGCTTGTTGTATATTTTGGTTTGTTCATTTTTTTACTTGTACACATTAGTATATTTTTTTTGTTTCTTGTTTATGTACATTTTCATCAACTTGATTCGCAATTTCCTTAATTATTGTCTTGTCCTTTTATAATTTTACTTGGATACTCATTTGACCAATATAAAAAAGCAATGAAAAATTACTTAAATTAAGAATAATATTGAACTGTAGGTGCTAAATTGAATAAAAAAACAAAAATTCCCAATTTAATAATCATTACAAGCTACTAAGAGAAATTGAGTAAGTTAGTACTTCATTTTTTAGCTTATGTTTCATAACACATATGCACTGAATGTTGATTAAAAGATAGAGTAGCTAAACTTTTAAAAATGAAGTACATAAATTAATATATGAACCACATGATAAATTTTGGTATGGAATTGTAAACTTGAATAATCTCTAATTAACTCTAATTTAGGATCACTTGAAGAATTAAAATAAATAACATATTCAACATCATTAATTTAGTCCTTAGGTGCATTAAAAAAAGAAATGAAATAAGAAAGATCAAAAGAAAATAAATAAAATGGTATAAAAAGATTGATCTGCAAAACTAAATTGCTAAAGGTTTCTAACACTCAATTTAAAAAGGAATGTGTAAGTAACCTATAACATATGAAGGTTTATAAATGCATTTTAAATTTTCTAATGTAAAACAATTTCCTAAAATATAGACATTTAAATATAAATTAGTGGTCAAATTTTCATTTACACTTCTAGCATATGAGTTTAATTTGAACATAAATAAAATTTCTTCCTTAGGATATTTTAATTAAGATTATTTAAATTAAAATTGCTACACTTTGATCATTTTAATTCAAATCTCAAAAGTGGGTTATTATCTTACATTTAAATAGTTTATAAATTTAAACATCTTTTTATTTGGCACAACGAGCTGATCAAAGGTGCAAACACAATTGCTTGAGGATATGAAAGACCTTAGACTTGGGTATTTATTAAGTGAAATTTATTTTTATATTTAATTGTGTTAAAGTGCAATAAATATATGTGTTTTAGTTGATGTTATATAGGAATGGCTCAATATTAGAATTTAAAATTACAAAGCAAAGAACCAGCACCATAGTGCCGGAACTAATATCCCCAGTGTTTGAACTCCTATATACCAGTTCTGGACATTACATTGTAGTAGTCTCAAGAAAGTTAAATTTAATTTAGAACCAAGTAGAATAAAGAATAGCACCTCAATGCTACCCAGCTCATTAGTACCAAAAAGGGAACATTTGAAGCCCTAACTTCAAGAATTTCACAGCACTATTTTTAAAACTTGTCTTACTTTAGAAAAAGTGAAAATTAAATTGAAACATAATTTCTTTATGAAACTTGGAATTGAATTTTGAATATAATTCTAAAATTGAACTTACCATTAAAAATGATATACCACCTCGAGAGGTGGAAATAATATTTCTTAATGGGTTCATATTTAGAATTAAGAATTTTATCCTAAAAGTCGCGGTCATAACATGAAATGAAGGAACTACATATAACTCCTAAGAATTAAAATGATGTTTGATCGAATCTTTAGCTACGATAATCTTGGTGTTGGGATTATTTCATATTCGAAGTCATAATATGAAATGATGCATCTTCCCAAGGGAACTAAATATCAATCTTTGTTAATTATTAGAATATGAAGATAACAATCATCATTAATTTTTTTCCCCAGAGAAAATTAATTAAATTTTAAAATTAATTTGGGGTATTAAATCTCATACAAGGGAAAGCCCTCAAAGATAAATATATCATAGGAAACTTGAGTTTCATATGAATACTCTCGATTAAAATACTAATATAAATTTTATTTTGAATTCTCAAGGAGTAATATAAAAGGTGTAAGGTTTGATTTTAAATTAGGATTTGATAAAATTTGAGCATTTATTTTGGAAGTCAATGGAGATTGCGTAGGAGACATTTTGGGATTACAAAACTATTCAAAAATGCCTCAATCTATCCTATGTGTTTTGATTTAAATTTTTGGATCAAGAAAATTTTTAATTTTAGTTATTCAATTATTAGAATGTTGGAATTATATACTTGAAGGTTGGATCTTATCATTTTGGTTGCACGCCGGATCCTTTGTCTAGTTTGGGCACTAAATAATAGTGGCCCGAACTTAGTGTTGCAACTTAGATTTAAAGACTATGTTTTTTATATTATGTGAGTTTATGATGATACCAAAATATTATTGTGTTGATTACTGTTTCACATAGAATATATTGGATATATTTTCTTTGTGTTGTTTTTGTGTACTAACATTTCATGGAAATCACACTCTAGACTGCAAAAGGCTTTAAGAAATATTAGATTAGGGTTTCTTATGATGAAGTATGTACTTTTTTCTATTTTTCTTGAGTCTAAGAGAGTGTTATTATAATTGAGTAACTGTGCACAAACATATTACATGAGTGAGTCAAAACTTTTATTTTAAAACTAATCATATTATACAATTTTTAAATCATACTAGACAATTTTTCTTGATAATTCCAACATAATAAAGTTAAGCAAATCATGCGTCAATAAAATATTGTACTATTCATACTGTACGATAATATTTTTATACATATGACTCATAGAGAACAATATGGGTACAGACTAGTTCATCATGAACGAACTCACCATTTTTTGAATTGATTGTACTATACAAAGTGGGGTTCTATAATAGACTCACAGAGTACAAAATTGGTGTGTGCAAATATGTATTGAATAATCTCTTCTATTTTTTAACAAATTGTATTGTATTATTTTAGGTTCATATATAAGACTTCAAGAGTATGAAATAGGATCATCCATGTTCATACAAAATGAAGCATGATTTGTTTAAATGGTTTGTATTGTATGATATTTTGTTCGTATAGATGATTCACAGTGTACTGATTAATTTCATATAAAATCATATCAGATGAACTTGTTTAATTTTAAATTGTTTGTACTGTATGATATCAGTTCATACATACAACTAAAAAATGTACAAAATCATATTTGTATAGGAGCATAGATGGATTTTTGAACTAGTTGTATGTGTGAAGTACGATCATAGTGTACAATCTAAATGATCTCAACATAAATTTTTTAGTTTTCTGGATAGTTCTTCATGTCTTTCATATATAAGTGACCTAAAAAATTGACAATAATCTGCTTGCTCTAAATTTTCTCTTGGGAGTAAAAAAGAGACTGTTTGGGAGTGAAGTTTGAAAGATCTTGTAAGAGAAAATTGTGAATAGTTCACAAGGTTGCCCAAAGTTGAGGATATCTTTTTGTGTTTTCAAATAAATGCCCTACTTCTTTAAGAACTCTTGAGAGAAGATCTTTGGAGTAGATCAGATACTCTACCATCCCCAGGAGGGTGAGAAATGATGCTGATACTCTATTGTCACTAGGAGGGTGACAAAAGGATGTATGTACTCTATCATCACTAGGAGGTTAAGAAAAGATGTTAGTTCTCTGCCATCACCAGGAGGGTGAGAAAGGGTGTTAGTACTCTGTCACATTGAGTAGGTGGAAGACAGGTTGTTATAAGGGCTTCTCTATCATACTATGGGAGAAAAAGGAGAGTCACTTTTGATTTAGTGCAATACCTAAGGAAGGAGCTTCAGGGAGTGGACATAGGTATAGTTATACCGAACAACTAAAAAATTTGGTGTTCTCCTATTCCTTTATTTTATTGCAATTTTATTTTCTATACTTTATATATTTATGGTTGAAAGAAATTTTTGTGAATATTTTTTTTTTTCAAGTAACTGCATATTTAAGGATCACTGTGTCAAGTATCTTAAAATAGTTATTCAAAATTTTATAGATTTTTTTAAATTACCAATTCTCCCCCGCTTGGTTAGCATTGGGATAGTTCTACTAGGTCTAACAACCTTCTTGAACTTTAAAGTGGTATTAGAGCTTATTTTTAAAAATTAAGATTTAGAAAACTTTTTTGAAAATGATCATGGATACTTTTAGAAACTGTAAGACTCCTTAAAGTTATTTGATCACTAGACCACCACTGTTTGGTAACATTTCTTTTGACTTTTGGAAAACTTTTATGTTTACTTTCTTCAATCACTTGACTATCGCATGTGAATTTTAGTACATAAATGTTACACTAGATTCACTACACTTATTAATGATATTAGGATTGAAACACCATTTATTGATTGGATAGTAGAGGAAAATAAATTAGCTTAGTTAAATGCTATATGCTTAAACAATTTTTTTTGTCCCTTGAAATCTGAGGACTATATGCCTGTTTCAAGCAGTAAAACTAGAAAAGAAATTTGAGATAGACTTTGCATAATGTATGAAGGAACTAATGAGGTGATATAGTCCAGATTGAACATTCTTTTATATGACTATGAACTTTTTCATATGACACCAAATGAATTAATCAGTAGTATGTATACTCATTTTACACAGATAATCACCACTTTACTTGGTTTAGGTAGGGAATTAATGAATTCTAAAAAAAGTTAATAAAATTTTACATTATTTACCTACTACTTATGATGCAAAGATAACTGCCATAACTGAGTCAAAATGCATAATGTTTATTCTATTAACAATCTGCTTGGATCACTAATTACTTACTAGTAAGGAGTGGCTCAAAGATAGATTGATGCAGGTTTCAAGTGGAAGGAGTAAATATCATGTTGAAAGTGGATGACTTGCAAAGTGATAAATTACAGCTTGAGGATGAAGATGATATTGCACTTATGATGAGGCAATTCAAAAGTTTTCTAAGAAGAAAGCAACTAAGTTGTCAGCTTTGGAATAAAAGTATGTTCCATAAAAAAGCAAAAGTTTATAATGACAGAATTTATTATGAATACAAAAAGCCTGAATATATTAAATTTGATTTCCTGAATCTAGTTAGACCAAACTAATAAGGAGAAAGTTGAAGAGAAAAATAGCGTTAGGAAGGGCAAGAAATGACTATAGAGAGCATTCTAAGGGGACTCAGCTTTAGATTCCGCAGAAATATAAGTAGAAAAGGAAGTCATAAACTTGTGTTTAATGGCAGACAAGCTTGATTAGTCAGATCAAGAGGAGGTATGTGATTTATCATATGACAAGTTATTTGAAGTTTTTGAGAAAATCGATACTGCATATATGAAACTCAAAAAATTGCATGACGAACTGAACATAGAATATTTAAATTTACAAAAAGAACATGAAAACCTTATGAATGATTACGTATCTATTGATAACAACCACATGACATTTTTTGATGAATTTGAAGATTTGAATAAGAAATATGAATTATTGAAAACGTCTTATACTGATCTTGAAATTGAATGTAATGTATATAGGTGAAACCAATCAAAGAGAATATGAGTTAAGGGTTGACAATGCTGTTTTAAAAATTACAAACTCATATAATAAAGTGAAATTGAAAGCTCTTGAGGAAAATAGGACACCCCCAACACTTCAATAATTTTCTAAATTTGATCAGAAGTATAAAATTTCAAAACCTTAGAAAAGACAATATAACTCACATAGATTAGTAAATCATTTTCCTAAAGTTAAATCTTTTTCATTTGGAATGATTAGTCATATCTCTCACACTTATATTATTCATAATAAAACATATCTAGTGTGGAGACCTAAAATGCATAAAACACATTATATTATACATGCATCTAGATTATCATTGCCAAGAGATGAACCCAAATTCATTTGGGTTCCCATGTATAATGTTTGATAATTTTATAGAAATGATCTCAAATAAGTCCTTGTGAGAGCATTTAATACCTAGATAGAAAATGTTCAAAGCATATGACTGGAGATACAACATAATTCAAATCGCTGGAAGCCAAGAATTTAGGCAAAGTGACACTAGAGACAATACGACATGGAATATGGTAGGTGCTGGTATGATTGCTAAAAAGTAGATTTTTTTTTTATTTAGAATGTATTATTAGTTGAAGCTTAAAGCATAACTTGTTGAGTATTAGTCATATTTATGATAAGGGTTAGTGTGTTAAATGTTTTCCTATAAGCTATATAATAAGACAAAATTGAATTAAAGAGTTGCATGGAAATAGGGTAAATAATATGTACATACTTGATTTAAATTTTGTTAAATCTTCTAATACATTTTGTCTCAAAATAATCACTGATGAATGATGGTTATGGAATAGAATACTTTCACATGCAAGCATGAAAAATCTGAGGAAGATAACCCAGAAAGAATTTGCTAGAGGGATACCGAAACTAGAATTCATTAAGGATCACATGTAAGATGCATGTAAATTAGAAAAATAGGTGCAGTCCTCCTTTCATTTAATCAGAGATCTTAAAACTAGCAAACCACTAGAAATCATTTATAAGGATCTTTTTGGATCGGTTAGCACTATAAGTCTAGGAGGTAAAGTTTTTGGGTATGTAATCATTGATAATTTTTTAAGATTCACTTGGGTTAAATTCTTATCTCAAAAGAGTGAATCATTTGATGAATTTAGAAATGTTTCTACTTGGATTTAGAGGAAAATAGTGTGTGAAATTTTATTAATTCAAATTAATCATGTGGGAGAATTTAAAAATGAAAAATTTGAAGATTTTTATAGAGAGCAAGGAATTAATCACAAATTTTTAGCACCAAGGACCCCTCAGTATAATAGGGTTCTTAAAAGAAAGAACAAAACTTTGATAGAAGCCACTAGAGCTATATTGACTGAATATTCACTTCCAAAATATTTCTGAGTTGAAGCAATTCGTATAGCTTGTTATGTTCTGAATAGGTGAACAATAGATCAAAGTTGAACATGACACCTTATGAACTTCTTAAGGGTAGAACACCTAATCTTTCACATTTGCATGTTTTAGGATCTAAGGTATTCATTCATAAAAATGGTAAAACTCCTTTAAGAAAATTTAATCTTAAATCTGATGAAAGAATTTTTCTAGGATATTCTAGTGTTGGCAAATCCTATAGTGTTTTTAATAAGAGATCTTTGGTAGTTGAAGATACCACAAATGCAGTCTTTGATGAATCTTGTATTTTGGAAGAGGCAAGGTAAAAGAAAGATCACATTGAAGACGTCTCCCAAGAAATTAAAAAGATAAATTTTGAAGAGAATGTTGGATCAGAAAACACTTTTCCTAGAGATTATAAATTTTCTAAAAGTCACCCTAAAGAATTAATTTTAGGTGAACAAAGACCGTAAATATGGAGGCATAGCATGTTCCTATTGACCCTTGAATTTTTTAATGGATCAAACCTCCTAATAATTCCTATAAGCATAATGTGGATGGTTCTATCAAGGGGTCTAGTTCTGGTTGTGGTGGTCTTATTAGGGATGCTTATTGGAATTTGATTATGGCTTTTGCAGGCCCCTTATATAGTTGTTCAGCGAATTTTATTGAGCTTTCTGCTATTTTGAATGGGATTAAATTTTGTGTTTCTCTTGGCATCTTTAATATCTTGTTTGAAGTTTATACTACTTATAGTATCCATTATCTATGTAATGAGCAAGACGTTGTGTACAATCAAGACATTTTTTATCCTATTAGGGATATTAAAAAATTATTGATTTTTGTTAATTACTCCCTTTCTCATATTTATAGGGAGGGGAATGCCATTGCTGATTGGTTTTGGAGTGTAACCTAGACTATTTTACTGATTTCACTGCCTATAACCTTATGTTTCATTTAAAAGGTCTCTTAAGATTAGACAAACTTTTCACCCCTATGCTAGAAGTTAATTGGGTTTTTTGGTTACTATCTTTTGTGGCAGGCTTCCTATTCTGGTGGGATTCTTATGCTTGTTGAAACTCGTTCACTACGAATTAGGTTGTTAAACCTAAGCTTATTTCCCACGGCTAACCAAGAGGGGGGTGGGGGTGAATTGGTAATTAAAAGTTAATCCCTCTTTTTAATTTTTTAAACTAAAAAATAAACTTTAATGAGTTTTGTAGAAATAGATTTTTCAACAACAATTTTTAAAGTAAAAACACAAAAAAAAAAGCAATAGAAAAATAAAGACACGAGATTTTTTGTTCACAGTCTCTAAGTGTCGGTAGAGAACCCTTCGGCTGTTCACACTCTCCAAATGTCGGCAGAGAATCGGATCTCCTTGACATATCTTCTCACAAGAAATCTAGAAGGAAGAAAGAAAAGAGTGAAGTAATCCCAAATCACAAGTAGAGATTCTTACTATTGAATACCAAGGGCGCTCCAGTAGTAGGAATCCTCCTTCAAATACTCTCTTGCACTCTCTCCTAGACTCTTCTTTCAATAGGCATAAAGATCAGTGGACAAAAAGATTTTGTGGCAGTCAAAATTGGACTTTATATAGGAGAGGCAAGAAAAATCATCCAAAAACTGCAAATATTTAATCAATATGCACTGGATCGTCCCGTACGATCGTGGATCGTCCTAGACGATTTTACTTAATTGCGTTGGAAATGAACCTAATGTATATGGGTATAAAATTACTTCGTACTCACACATCATCCCGTACAAACTAGGTTCATCCGATACGAATGGTTATTCCATAGGTCGGTTCCCAAAAACTGCAGAACGTCACTAAAATTTTAGAGTCAATCCACTTCGTCCTGGAACGAATTATTGGTTCGTCCAAACGAAGTTTTCCCAAAGAGAAAATCATCCCTGGATGAATACACTTCATCCTGGAGGATAGTACTGCAGAGAGAAACTCGTCCTGGAACGATTACACTTCATTCTTGAACTAACATTTTCCAGAGAACATTTCATCCTGGGGCGAATACACTTCGTCCTGGACGATCAGGGCTTAGAAAAATTTTCTTCGACTCCTGCTCGTTCCATTACTTTTACGAGCAGATAACTGACCTGATCATCCCGTACGAACTATGTTTGTCCCGTACGATCAATACAAATTTCTCATGATCTCCTTAAGTGTGTGTGTGTGTGTATTCACTCAATTACAATCATTCCATTTCAAACTTAATTCAAAGAAAAATACAAGTTTTAAATACACAAAGTATCTCATACTAAATTTGATTTGAAGTCTTTGTAGTCCAGAGTTTGATTTTTATGAAATATTAGTACACACAAGAGCAAAAATAACTCTTCAAAAACAAATGATAGGAGATAACTATACATAGAACAATAATATTTGAAATCTTCAAAACTATATAAGTTGTAAGAATGCAAAACATGCAAATAGCAACTCTCTTAACAATCTCCCCCTTTTTGTTGGTAGCAAAATAAGTATTGTTTGTATAATTTTCAAATTAAAAAAAAAATCTTCTGAACTCCCATTGAATTGATGAACACGTGTAAATAAGGAGGCATTTTTAGAAATATACAATAACCCTAAATAAAACAAAATACAACATACACAAAATCCTAAACAAAAATAAAAAATAGACACACACATACAATACGAATCAAACAAAACAAAAACCACGATACAAACAATTTCTCCCCCTTTTTGACAACAACAAAAAGTAAAGAAGAGAAAGACTTAAAATGTAAGCAGACATATGAAAATCATTTGATAATTCAATCTTGAAAGTGATTGAACTAGGTATGCAAATAAAATTAAAAAATTAGGCAAATAATAGAATTTAAGAAGAGATATAACATTAATAATAGAAAGAATATATCAAAAATATGAGTCAATTTAGATTCTAAGATAGAGAAAATCATTGCAGAAAGGATGAATAAAAAATTTGTGTATTTCAAATTTCAATACAAAATATGAATGTACAATAGATCAATTTGAATTAAGAGATTAAAAGAAAATGGAAAGAAAATAATTATCACAAGTGGCGCTTTGCGCATATTTTTCAAATTATTGGCACAGTTTTGTGCATCTTTTTAGTTTTGGGCTTATTTTGTGCCTCTTTTTCAACTTGCAAACCATTGCGCATTTTTTATTTTTGTACATTTATACATTTTTCATGAGTAATTTTGATCTTTCCAAAATCATTAATAAAAAATTTCAAATTTTTCTTAGTGCATAAATATTTATTGATAAGTGAAATACAAAATAAGAAATCATCACTGTTGCAATAATAATATTAGACATTATTATAGTCTAAATGAGAGACATAAAATTGACAATCTTAATAACATCAAGTTATAAGCAAAACTTAAATTTAGAAATAAAATTAGATTTTCTAATGAATTTAATTTTGACTTGCATTTCAAAGTATAGCACTATTAAGATAAAAAATCTAATGATTTTCATAAATGCTAACACACATTTCAAAACCATTAAATCCAAAAACACGAGAACATATATTGATATCACTATGAGGACATTACAATCTAAGCTCAGGATATTAATACAAAAACAAAACATCTAAAGAAAAGAAAATACAGCAAACTCACTTATAACATCAACTAACACACAAACTATAGAAAATACATTAAAATAAGTGCAACTATCACTGAGAAGAACCCTGATCTGGAGGCGGAGGGGGTGCAGTATCAAAGAAGTTAAAGTAAGTACTCATCAAAAGCATATTGGTACTGATATCATTCATCTGGTCCCTCATAAAATTCATTTCATGCTGATACTGTGCGGCCTGCTGCTGAAGATGAGTCTCAATTTGATCAAAATGTTGATTAAAATGAGTCTTTATACGATCAAATCTTTGATTCAAATCCTGATAATTTGGTTCATTGGCGGGTGCAGGTGCAGCTTCTGGTTCTTCCTCTATATCACTAATGACAAGTGTTTTACTTGGTTCCTGTTTGAAGATTGCTCTAAATGATCCGTCGTTGTAGTAGAGCGGTTCTTCAAACTCATGATCAGGATGAACCAAATTATATTTCTTGTCCCGAATGTAGTCAACTAGATGTCCAAAGGCGATGTTCTTCTTTCTCTTATGCTCTACATGACTAATTTCAAACAGCCCATATAGATATTCAAGGATAAGTTGGGCTTCATCTATAGGTTCTTTAGTCATGATCAAGAAGGTTACCATAGAAAGAAGAGGGGTAATGTTGATTCTATCACCAGCTTTAGGAATTATAGAAGTTCTAAGGACATGCTGGATGATACATGCACATATAATTTCGAACAAGATCGGATACTCTAGCCACATATTCGTTCACATTGTTTCATATAATCACATTATTAAGTTCATACCATACATAATCATGAGTGTTGATCAAGTGATGGGCTCTAGCTCCCTCTGTTCTTAAATTCAAAAAGGCTCCTAAGTGAGCCTTGGTGATTTCAACTTTTTATTTGAAGATAAAGGAACAGATTATAGAGTGGTCAGATTAAAGGACATGTTGGCGAGGAAGTAGTGAAATGTTTCTTTATTGTAGAGATAGATGAGGGTAATGATAAAACCAAACTGTGTTGAAGCAAATAAGTTCATCACCTGAAAGGTAATTTGTTCTTGGATTAGGATTCTGGAGGGTGTGATCTTCGCTAAGGCAAACCTAGGAAAATATTCCTCATTTTCCTTGGAAAGGAAGTTTTTAGAAGGATTTCTATGTGGTTTCTTTGCCAAAATCTTTTTTCTCTTACTTGAACTTGCCATTTGGAAGAAGATCTAGAGTACGAAAGAGATTGAAAGTGAAGTTTTGAGTGTGACTGTTGAGTTCAAAAGCCGTACTATTTATTGAAAATGATATGTTCGTACCAGGCAAAAAACTTTCATCCCGTACGAATTTTTTGATTCGTCCCGTACGAAAAAATTTTGTATGGACGAACCAATGCGCCAAAATGAAACGGCTTTTCGTAATCATCATAACTTATGAAGCGTCCTTTCATACAGAATTTTGACCAGACTGATCGTACAGACGAACACGTGTTTATCCTGGGATGATCAGAACTTATGATCATTTTAATGGCTGTTAAAACTGTTCCCTACATCGAACCGACATGTGTTCGTCCGGATGAACCAAAGGTTCATAAGTACGAAGTTCGTATTAAAAACTACCTTATCCATTCAACCGCTTTATTCATTCATCTCATCATTTGAAAAATATTTCATCTCAGATGATCGTAACAATCGTACAGACGAAGTGACAATAAAACACTAAAAACTGCACTTAAATGGTTCAAAATTCGATAGTTTGACATACTACACAAATCGCCCCGTATGAAAAAAATTTCATCCTTAACGATTGTCACCCAAAATTTTCAAATTTTTGCACTCAATCAAAAAATTAAAACACAAACATATTAAAAACACAAAATAATGAAAAGACACAAACTTTAAATAAAGTAAATCACACATATAAGTTCATAAACAGATAAAAACACACAAACACATTAACTAGTAAACAAACATTAATGTTGCAAAAACATTTTTATTTAAGCATTCAAATCAATCACACCAAGCCTTGTTCTTAATGCACTGAAAGTATCAAAGGCTAAAGGTTTTGTAAAAATGTCTGCAAGTTAATTTTCAGTAGAAACATGAGTGAGTTCAATTTCTTCTTTGGATACGTGATCCCTTATGAAATGATGCCTTATAT